>NW_009646934.1:1763379-1766433 GCF_000708025.1 Charadrius vociferus | reverse complement strand
CCCCCTTTAAAAAGCTAATGCTAATTCTAAGGAAGAAAAACTTATGAATGGGGCTATGACAAATTAATTTAGGTGTTTTACACATGTGGCTATGACACAAATGCCTTTAGGTGTTTTATACAAATTGTGTGTAATTGAATACCTTCTTGTGTGGTTGACTATTCATTTTCGAATCTAAACTAACACGTTCTCGTAGATTATACCCTTTAAAAAGCTAATGCTAATTCTAAGGAAGAAAAACTTATGAATGGGGCTATGACAAATTAATTTAGGTGTTTTACACATGTGGCTATGACACAAATGCCTTTAGGTGTTTTATACAAATTGTGTGTAATTGAATACCTTCTTGTGTGGTTGACTATTCATTTTCGAATCTAAACTAACACGTTCTCGTAGATTATACTGAATATCCACTGTTTGCAAAGAATTGCTCTTCTGTGTTTATTTGAACGTCATAAAATATTTAGTTTTATTTTCCGTATAGCTCCAAAGCATGTCTTTGCATGGCCTAAGATGAACAGAGACTAATACGTAGCGGTATTTGATCTTTTCTACTTCAATGTGAATAATTTTGCAGGTTACTTTGTGTTCTGTCAAAATGAATGGTGAAGAGGAAATATGGGAAAAACTAGATGCAGAATTTGATCACTGTGTTGTGGATATGAAGCCTCATGTTCTAAAACTACAGCATAGGTCAGGTAAATATGGTAAAATGTGCATGTAGACAAAATTCTAGGTTACTGATAATTATGGTATGTACTTGTATCATTTTCTTTAACCAGACACTTAATGTCTGATGTAACAAGGCACTGTGTTGAGGGGGACTTTGTATAACTTCTAAAGTTGGATTTTTTTAGGTACCTGTTGCTGTTGTTTGAGCTTACCTGTCTTATCTTGGTGATGTAAATGTGCCTTTTCATAAATACATTCATGTTTCTATTTTTTAAAAAAATTAATTCAGTAGAAACGAAAAGCTTCTAGACAGCATTGGTTTTGAGATTGCATTTACAAAACTGCAAATATTTTTTATAGATAAGATTATTAAAATTTGGCTTAGGAAAGTGCAATAATACAAACATCAATTAATAAATGTTATTTTATATACAAACTGGTTATTATTAAAGGCACGAACCCTACAAATTAAGACCTTGCTTTGTAAGCATTTAATCAGATGAACAATTTCTTCATCTGGTAGCAATGCTTGTGTAAATTGAGATTCTTAAAATGAATGAAGATTTATTGTATATTTAAAATATTAACGCTCTTGCATTGAGTTCAGAATTCCCAGTGATGTACATGAGACTTATTAGAGATTGATTCAGAACGTGCTATTTCTAGAAGTCATAGAATCATAGAATGGTTTAGGTTGGAAGGGACCTTGAAGATCATCGAGTTCCAACCCCCCTGCCATAGGCAGGGACACCTCCCACTAGACTAGTCATGTAAACTTCTGGTAAACATGAATTTATAGAAAACATTTTTGGATTATGTAAATTTGAACTGTTGTTAAAGACTTATTTTTAATCTAGGTCTTTAACCATATTTTTCCTTTGGTTCAGTCTTTTGAGGTTTTTTTTGTTTGTTTTGCTTTAAACTTTTGGATAGAAGGGAAACATCTACAAAATGGTGATCAGTAATGGCTTCTGTTTTTACTATGTGTCTGATTTGCTCTGAAAATGTATAGTGGTTATTTATATCTATATTTTTAGAACGACAAAGATGTGCACTGTGGATTAAAAAACTATGCGAACCCTCGGGAGCAGGCACAGGAATAGTGGGAAGGAAGAATCGGAACCTATATGCAAAACTTTTGCTCCACATGCTGAAGCGAGGCGTGCTGGAAGGTCCTTTTACACATAAACCGGAACCAGGAATACTGAAAACTTTACCTTCGTACATGGTAGGTATAACTTCTTTATCAGACAAACTTGATTAAATATATTCTGAGTATACTCTTAAGTCTTCGATTTGGCACAAATGTGAAAAACAATTCTGAATTAATTGAGTGGAATTCCATGTGGTAGATACAGGCATTTATGTTGCATGTCATGTAATTGCTGTTGGAAAAATCTTTCAGTGTGCAAAACCTTTTACAAGACCTGTTTCTTCTTCAAAATTTGGTTTTAAGATGGCTTATGAAAATAGACGTTCTTAAGGAACAGAAAGATAATTTTTGTCTAATTCTGTGAAAAGATGTAATAAAGGATTCTTGAGGCTATATTTTGTCTTAATCAGCAGATAGTTCTTGTGAAAGGAAAAATGTGCCTAAATGAGGTGACTAATAGTCTGACTATAGTTGTCTGTCTATGAAAGATAACGGTATTTTGCATAGATATTGTTAAGCTTGCAGTTTGTTTTCTAAAGACCTGAATATACTTTGTAAATCCTTGGCATCAGCTTTAGTGAGACAACAGTCCTCATTTAGGCTAAAATTACCCATACTGGAAGAAGTACAGTACTGGAAGACATTTACACACCATTGCCTGTTGTACTAATTTCCATGGGTTGGGAAGGTAACATTTGCACGCCTCATTGTCTTCATTGGAGAAAGAGTTTTTATACTGCAGATATTCCTGCAAGAAATTACATTAACAGTGTAAAGTATATATTTGTGTAAATATATTCTAGTGTTGATTTTGCATATATTTTTATTATAGTCAATTTATTTTGATGAACCAAATTCAACAAGAGTTCAGAGCGGTAGCCCAGACTGCTTACCTGACTGGGTAATGGGAGAATTAGGAAATAGTGAATCTAAGCTTGAGGAATCGTGGAAGGTATCTTCTAAAGAGGAATCATCTTTGGCAACATCACTTACGTATGGGTAAGACTTCTTTATTTGCTTTATTTGGTATTTGATTCATATTTAACAGAGGTTTGATTTGATAAGCTCTGTCTGTATGTTTGAATTTGCATGTATGAATTTATGATGCTCCCTCGTGGACTCTTCTTGAATACAGTTTTTGTACTATATATACAGAAACTGTGGTAATAGCTTCTAACTAAATGGTAACTTTTATACTTTTCTTTACATTCCTCCATTGTGTCTTCTCT
>NW_009646934.1:1712070-1763361 GCF_000708025.1 Charadrius vociferus | reverse complement strand
TAGTCCTTCCCCTTTCAGTTACAAACACTTAGCATGGAAAATCAATGGGCCAAACTGATAGTTTGAGAAATTTTGAGAAATCTAGTGGCAACTGAAGAGAGGGCTTTATAGTGATTTGGACTGGTGATTACCATGGGGTCCTCATGACCTGCATGAAGAGCTTGTTTGCTGACGTAGAAATAATAACTTTTTTGCATCATTCTTATCTCTCTTCATCTTAATACTCTCTGTAGACTTGGTAACATCCTCTGTAGACTTCAAAAGTAGATAATAGCAGTTGTTCTGATGTTCTAAATATCTATCAAGTAAGCTGGTACTCTGGTTATGTTTTTCAGACCTCAGATATTATGGTGGCAAAGCATAGTGGTCACAAGGCAAGAGACAGAATTCATACAAAATTACTTAACTGGGAGAGGGAAGCACATACAAATGTGGACAGGCAGTAAGGAAGAAGTGATGGGGTAAAAGGCTGTAGAGGTGCAGAAGACTCTCAGGCCAGATTTTTCTTAAAATAGATCAAAACAGTTGCTCTCCCCTTGGAGTTCTTGTACAGTCCTGTTTTCTGCATGCTGATGTATGGAAACTGGAAAGTGGTATTAACTAATGAAGTGGATTAATCTTCACTATTTCTATACAGTTCAAAATAAAAGGAATGTACAGTAAGCAAGTGAAAAAATGTGGGGAGAGTAAACGTATAATATTTTTTAAAAGTTTTATTCTAAGGTCATAATGCTGAAAGGAGCTTTTATATGAAGTAGTTTTTAATGGCTTTTTTCTATAGAGAATAGAAATATAAACAAGCATACAGATGGTAGATTTAAAGAATGTTCTGTCATTGTTGCTCACGGGTGTTTTAGAGGAAACAGAATAGTGGCTCCCTGCAGATAAGCAAGTTTTGCTATTCTATGATAAAGGAAGAAAAGTTAGTTATGTACAAAGGAAGAGGGATTTGATCCATCTTTTGGTGAGCATGTTAGTTCTTATTAAGCACTTCTCTGTTTGTCTTGTGTTTCACCATGGCTTCTTTATGAAATAGCAAGATTTCTTTGTATTTCCCTTAAGCTTCATGAATCTTGGATTACAGAAGGTCAGACTGGACCAGCTATACTTGTTAAAACTTATGGGGCTAAAAATCAGAGCTGCTGCCTGTGGGATACTATGCCATGTTGTTTTGTTCTCCTGTGTGGGGAGGATTGTTTGCAATCACTCCATCCTTGTCTGAATAATCTCTCTCTGAGTTTTGTTTAAAATGTTTTGATTTATATCATGCTGTCTATTACAAATACATGTGCTTTGTTGGTGACTAGCACCCCCTGTGTCTAGATCCTGCATGTTTGTCATTAGGATAACGCAAAAATTTCAGTATTGCTTATTCGCAGCTGTACAGCATAATCCTGAGTGTTTGTAGCTGCACCTTGTTATGGCAATCCATTGGACAGTCTCTTTTTGTAGGTTTGCAGGAGCCAGTAACCTTAAGCCGCATCCTTCGTTCCAGTCAGTTGGGTATAGAGCTGTTTACAAAGCAAGTCAAGGGATGAAATTTATCAGGTTATTAAGGCTTGTTTTCCTGTTGGCTTAGAAAAATGTCCCTGCAGTACTGAAGATGTGCCAAGCTGGTCAGTTGGATGCTGTTGAAAATCATAGGGTTTTTTTCTGTCCTATTTTTTGAGAGTCTTAGGTAAATTTTAGGTTAATCTACATTCTGTTCTTAAATACTTACTTTCTTTCTGGTTTTTCTTATGCAGTGCAACTTTGCACTGATTATCAAGATCTATGTTCCATTTTTTTAATATGGCTGCATTTCAGTCATGGATGGAATTGCCTCTTGTTTGCTCATTTTGAAGTTTAGTTAATGTTTAAGGTCTCTGAAATCCTTGGTGAAAAAAGCACTCTTAGAGGTAGGGCGAGAATATTACTCGAAGCTCAGTAGGCTCTGTACAAGAGAAAATAAGTATTCGTTCTACTTTTGTATGAAACTTCTGGTTTGCTTTCATTGCATTATAAATACTCTAAGGTTTTGTTTTGGAAGTCTAATGCCTTTTTTATATGTTCACTTATTTTCATAAGTGGCTAGCATTAGCTGTGTGGGTTTTTTTTTTGTTTAGGAACACTGATGTTTATGCTATATGTATCACAGTGCTGAGTCTTGCATTTTTAAGTTTTTCAGCTGTGATTTAGATGGGTGACAGAGAGGCAGTCTTGGAAGTTACATCACTTTGATATTGAGTATCATGAAGCTTTTCATATTTATGTATCCATTAACTATGTGTAATTCTAACAATCATTTAAAAAGTTGCTTTAGGACTAATGCATGTCCTCTTCCCAAGTCCTACAATGTTAAAACTAAGGCACTGTCTGGTTGCTCACACTCAAATGCTCTGTTATGACCCTGTGGTTCTGATAGCAGACTTGTGGTTTAAGAAACAAAGTTGGAGAATGGAGAGATTGCCAGCTGTGTTACCATATTACTGCTTTAGGCTTGGCGATACAAAGAACTGTTGGGAAGAGCTGTCCAAATACCCTCAATTAAAAAAATTAGGTTTGACCTTATGAAAACAAGGAATGTATTATGCTTTGGGAATGCTTTTTGAGACCTCAGCTAAACCTGTGTTAGATAGTGTTGTGCCATGTCAAGGTACTCAGCCTGGATCTGATCAGATTGTCTTCGTCGCTTAGAGTAGCACCATCATGGGAAAGTATCACTCTGGGTATTATTAAAGCAATATCAGTGCAGCTCTCTGCCATTAGGCCCAATCTGGCATATTGATATCTCTACAAGGCCATATTTGCGGCATAAAAATGCACTGAATTCCTCTGAATTCCTTACTTGTACTGTCAGCTGGGGTGTTACTTGAGTGGGATGCAGCAACATGCTCCTCCTTCTGCATCCAACTGGTGCTTGTCCCTGTTTGAGGAAGGCTGAGGTACAGTTCTGCCTACTCCCTCCCTTGTATTCTTTGCCATATTTTTTCTCTTTTTGCTACCTGGATTATAGTAGTTTATTGGAAATCTGACCACTTTTCCCATTTAGTATCTGAACCTAAGATTTAGCTTGGTCTGGCAGTTCCCTAAAATGTGGGCAAGTAGTGAAGTTTTATTTCATTTGTCTTTTTTTGTCCTGTGAGACTGTAGCAGTACCTACATTGATGATCGACAGATGGTTCCCAAGGCTCTGGTGAGTTCTGTGGAGACCCGTATTGTGTATTATTTCATGCCAGGAGATGCAAGTAAATGTGATGGAAGAAGTTACTTGTTTAAAGAAATCTGGAAGTGAAACTTGGCTGTGTGGGCACAGCTCTGCTAATGGGTACTCATACCAAGAATGGTACTATGTCTAAGGAAATCTGAATTTATGTGTTGGCAATTAGAAATTTTGATAGCTCTGTAGATTACATAAATTAATTTTCATAGCAATGAGAAACTTAGGTTAAATGTGTGAATTATGCAGGAAGAAATACTGAAGGTAAACATTCAGCTGTTATGTTTTGTAGAAATAGCTTTCTTAATACTTGTTTACGTATGTCTATAGTGAGACGCTAGCTATACCCAATGTATAGATCCTGTCTTCCTTTGTATTTACAGTTCTGAATGAGCTATCAGTGCAAGTAAAGATGTAAAGTATTAAATAGTTCTCAAATCTGTAGTTTGCAGAGAGAGCCAGCAGATGGTGATCTTGTTACATTATAGTTGTCCCTCTACTCAGACTGTGTATTACTCAACCTGTATGCATAAGCATGTAATATATGTAGTTGGATGAAAATTTTGCATTCCAACCGTGACTCAGTTCTTACAGCTAGACTACAACATTTTCTCAGGCTAAAATAGATAATGTCAGTGAGAAATGTTTGAGTAATTTTTTGATGTTTATTTATCTCAAGATTCCCTCCTTTAAAAGAAGCGAACAAATGGAGAAGTTCTTTTCACAGTTATTTTTATCTTGCCATACACGTACTTCTGTGTATGGAGATTTTTGGCTTTTCTGTAAGGAGTTGTTTAGCTGGCTAAATAAAAAATAGACAAGCCTTACTTGCACACTAAGGTGTAAATGAATAAGACCAAGCCAGCTGGTTGGTGCTGGTGCATCTTTATTTTAAAACATCAGAGAATTGGTTTTAGCAATGTGTAGTTTGGTTTGAACAGGAACCTGGTCTTTGTGACCCCACAGGAAAATTCTACTGCATGTTTATAGATTATGATGCCTGAAAAACATTGTTAAAGGTTAGTGTGTAGCTGTGCTGTACCAGGAGGAACCAGTGAGTTTCCCTTACTTTGTTGCTAGTAGGAAATTATTTACTAACCTCCTTTATTAGGAGCAAATTGCTTCCTTCTCCCATGCTAGCCCACTGTTTTGGCTGAAGCAGGAGGTCACAGGGCTGGTGTCAAGACTGACCATTCTCCACTCACCTGCCGTGGGAGGAAAAAGAAACAATCTTGTGATTTCTGGAGCCTGACTCATTTGAGCAGAAGGCTGGAAAAGGGAGTGAACGGGTTATATGTGCTTGATGTAAGCAAAATTGCGCTCTATCTGTAACGGTCGTTTCAAATTCCGTTTATGGAATCAAGTAAAGCAACTTCCTTTTCAGTTCCTCTTCAAAACAGCAAATACAGAACTAGGAATATATCTAGAGTTTTTTTCCATGTTTGTCAATTTAAAAATATTACCAGTAACTTGGGTTGATTTGAATATTTGTTGACATTCCTGAATGTCTTAATGATAGAGGCATGAGTTCTGTTTTCTCTCATTTTAAACAATGGGAACTTTATTGAATTGTTAGGTAACCCGAGTCTTACTGAGAAAAGAAGACTGATAAAAGTGCAGATTTACTGACAGGCAAAGATTTGTCTCCTTTTAATGAAAGATAATTTTGTGTCAAATGAAATCTTGGTAAGAAATGCATATTTGGAATGCTAGAGACAGTCATTGTAGTATTACATTTCTTTTGATCTTTTTTACCTCTAAGACTTTGCTTATCTAAGCTATTTACTACTGCTTTGTAATTGTTACTTTGTGTCCATGTATGTTGTTGGTATTTATTGGTGCTGGAAGGGAAGGTATGCTCCCGGTTGTTGTATTTCACTGTTCCCTGCTGTTTTGATGAAAGCTGGGGCTGTGTGCTTCATGAAAAGTTTGCCTGTGTTTGTCTTCCTAGAAGTGACTAGTTTACATTGTACATCCAACAGTTGTCTTTCTGTTCATAAACACTTAATTCGTCTCAGTGTCTTTTTGGCATAGCCTCTTGTCTAATTTGCTGCCGGGTGGAAAGAATGAAAGGTATTTTAATGGCCTGACTTGATTTTAATACAATATTAAGCTAGTCATAGGAAGGTGAATGGACTAATAGGAGTTTTTAATTACTTTAATACATGCAGATTTGACATTGGAGTATATACTGAAGGGTGTTTTGCTACTGTTTTGGATCTTTTGCTGTATCAACCCATGTGATAAGCTCCTATAATTTTGATTTTATTTTGTTTCAGGTCGTTCTTTTCTTTCACCGTTCCATATTTAAGAAAGGTCTGTTGACCGGGTGCATCAGTGACAGTTATCTTTACCTATCTGCTATTCTTAATTTCCTTTTGTTCAAAGGCTTTATTTATGACAAAAACTTTTCCAAAAAATCCCTGTCCACTTTTTTTCTCCACTGGACAGAGTATTTGTTCATGCTGTACTTATATCCTGTCTTAGAATTGTAGAGTCATTTCGGTTGGAAAAGACCTTTAAGATCATCAAGTCCAACTGTCTTGTGGGCCTTCTGTTACCATCCGCCAAAACATACAACTTCAGTTCACAAAATAGAGCTGAAATGAAATGCAACTAATGCAGTCTTTATGACTTGTTTCTTTGACATGTTACTCTCCACCTTGGCCTTTCAAGTCATTGCTTTTCTGTTAAACTGTATGTGTAGTTCTTGCACTTTTCTTCAGGTTTGTGTGTTATATGAAGATATACCTTGATCTAACCTCATATTTTTTTGGTTGTCCCAAAGTCTTCTCCCCTGTGGTGCAGCTAACCATCACCTTCATTCCTTTTTCTTCTCTGAGTTGCTGGACTTTATCCTGTGCTGTCTCGTATGTCGAGCAATTTTGTTTCAAAAATGTTCTCTTGGATCAGCCTTCTCAGTTAAGTTAGATTTATTCTAAAATCTTTTGGGAGATGTTGGGTCATGTAGCAACTGAGAAATGTGGGGAACACCTTTTAATATATTTCTGGTGGTTTTGTTGGTGTGGGGTTTTTTGGCTATTTTTTTTAATGGAATGCTTAAGGCTTTTGTTTGCCTTTAACGTGCCTTTAGTAGGAAATTTTTCTTTTTTTTTTTATTCTACTATTTCTGATCTTTACACCTTGACAATTATTTTCTTTTATGTATTTTAAAAGATTTTAAGATTAACATCCTTTGTGTGCCACAAGTTGTTGAAAATGAATTCTTCTTTTCCTCCTTACTCTTTTTTGTTAATAACAGGGAAAGATTCAAGTACAATGAGAAGCCAGCATTAAGATCACATTCTATGAGTCCTCCTCACCGGAGAGATGAAGATAACCTAGCCCCACCACTGTCTGTAAGATGTTTCTCCTTTTTGTCATAAAACTTGCTCTAGTTTCAATGAATTGTTTTTTTTATATCTCCATAAAGCTGTTATTTCTAATTGCATGAGTCATGATCTCTGTGTACAAGTGCAGACATTTGGGAAGGAATGGCAGGAAGGACTAAATCTCATCAAAATCTGCCCTCTGCAAGTGCAGGGGAAAAGAATTTCTTGTAGGACGCTCTCAATTCATCCTAATGGTTGACCTCTGTTTAGTGTAGTGTTTTTAATGTCTGCTGCATTGTTTTCCCTAGGCTTGGCAAACTGACTGTATTGACATCATCTTGTGTTTCGCAATAGTAGATTAAAGAAAGCTGCATAGATGTCTTTGGCTCTGTCTAATGCCGGTTGACCTCTGAAAGAGTGAATTCTGGACAGTTTATTTTATCAAGCTTTCCACAACTAACATTATGGCTGATGGAAGGACATTAAACAGACTTTACGTAAAACCCTTTCAATCCAAAATATTTAATGATATTGTATGTACAATTGCAAGCATGTAAACTGAAAATTCCTTCTGACAAATATATGTTATCAACAAGTATGCTGTTTTTCTTTGTGACTGTGTTCTGTAGCCTTGTAGTTTCTAGTCTTTACTGGAGAGGTCTGTCTCCTGTGGTTCCATCACCATAGCCAGTCTGTCTATAATAGCTCTCATTCCTCCAGGAAACACTGAATTTGCTGTACATACATTGTCAGTCTGCCCACGCTTACTTAATTGTGTCAGAGGAACAGTTTAGAAAGATTGCAGCTGGAAGTGGGCTCTTGACACCTGACACATTTAGACTGTTCTTACGCGTCTTTACTGGGCGCAATTAAGAACTTATAAGGGCATGAAGTGTACGTGGGCTAAACTGCAGGCTTGCTGCTGGGGCCTGTCTTTCTGAGGAAGTTTGTGTTCTGCTATGCGTTTGGAGAAGAGGACTAGCAAGGGGATGTGTTATCATGGCAGGCTGCAAATGGTCTGTAGGCAAAAATTGAATGCCTCTGCTCTAGACTCTGGTTGGTATGAATGTACTTATAATGTGTGTGTTGATTGTATGTATACAAATGTAATTTAAAAAAAATGCCATAACTAAAAATAAAAACAGATGCTGGATTTACTAAATATCTCCTTATTGGTTTCCTATTTGTTTTACTTGACTTAAAGAAATATTTCTTATGGAACAGTTATTGTAAAGAAAAGGATTTTCTTCAGTTGAAGTCTGGATTTGGGGCTTTAAAGTTTTTTGTTGTTGTTTTGTTTGGGTTTTTTTTTGGTGGTTGTTGTTTTGAATTTTTTGTTGTTTTGGGTTTTTCTTGGTTAGGGTTTTTTTTTTTATTCCTGGCTCTGCCACAGGCTTCCAGGGCAATGTTAGACAAATCACTGCACTTCATTGTTCTTCAGCTCCATATACTGGATTCTACTGTGATTACAGCTTTAAAAGGGCCTTTAAGTGAAATAATCCTCTCTTGCTTTGCCAAACAGTTTGATGAACATTTGGCTGGCTGGAACAAATAGTATCTTGTTCTGTTGTCAGTGACGCACAGATGTTCTGGCATAATTCAGGCCCAGGTAGAGGAACAGGGAGTCTTTTAAGAAACATTAAGAACTGCCTCAACCAAGTGTTGATTAACTGAAGTCAAAGCTCCATTCACTGTATGCTCATAGTGAATGAGCAGATTTTAAAAAGAGGTGCTTGCATGCCAGTACACAAACCTCCTCCGAACAAAACTTAATGAGACAAAGTAATTCACACTTCAGTGTTCTGTTTGTTTCTGAATAGTGTTATATCTCCATTAAGGAAAATTTGCTGTACCAGCTTCCCTATTTGATACATTTAATACAATCAGTAGTTACTGTTGTCCTACAGGAAAAACTTTCTTCTGAAAAACATAGCCTTGAACAACAAGAACTACAGTCCTGGCTGAATGTTGGAAATTCTCTCTGCGTAGAGGACCCCTAGCCTTGAGCTGGGCAACACCTACTCTGTCCTCTGCTTTTGCAGCTCTGCCCACTATAACTATTACTGCCTTACTGTGCTTTCCTTAATTTTATTTTTTTTTTTTATGTGGAAGCTGATCAAGTGATCTCTGAATTCTGGATGAGCCCCACAAAAGGTACTGTGGAAATGGCTCATTTCTAGAATAAATATGTTGCCAGAAAAATTGAGTATTTTGTTTTTTGTTTAGTAAAGTCCCCCTTTGTAAAGGAGGCTGTTGCTTTGGAAATAAGTAAAATAAAGAACACTGAAGTGAGGAGGCAGGCTAATTTATCCTCTGAATTCCTTGCTTAGCATGGCATCCTACTGGTAGCTGAGCTATTTAGATTAAAGCTGTCAGAGATATCATGATATTATTAGGAAGTGCAGTGTATGCATGGCAAAGTCTAATGAGAAGTTGTTTTTTTTTTTTTTAGACTATGTATCTGCCAGGTCTTCTGATATTTTGTTTGACTTTTTTATGTTCCAGGACCATCATCATAAAAAAACCGTGTCTTTGGATGACAGTGACCTTGAAGCACGTCTCAATAGTTGGAATCTTGGGGTAAAATAAACAGAGTACATTACTTATTTATTGACCTGAATTGAAAACTCCTTAGCAATGTAGTCTGCATCTCTGAATTTAGTCAACAAAACTTTATGTAGGAATCAGTCTTTTAGAAATACAACGGTAAAGCTTGGAAAGGTTAATTGTGAATATGTGTTATCTTGAGAAGAAAATGTTAAAAATGCCTGATTTTTAAGCAATAATAATCTGATTGTATTTTATATAGTTACTGATAAATCAAGAAAAATAATAATACCTGCTGGTCAAACCCAAGTGTTTTAGGTAGAAATTCAGGCTATATATCAGGTTCTTGATAACATTATTTTGAATTTCTGCTTGTATAAATGAAAGAAGAGTTTGGCTTTCTGTATTTGTAGATATATTTTTTTAAGGAATATGGAGTTTGCAAGCCATTAATGCAACTCAATTTTTTTTTTTTTTTTTTTTGCTAGAGCAAACTTTTGGAAGTGGTCAAGAGGCTTTTCAGTTTTTTTAACTTCTTTCCTTCCCTTTTAATAATTAGAATCTTTAGACCAGCTCTGTGGCTCTTCCTCATGGAAAGAATAGCATGTCTTTGTGAATTTGCTTTGCTGAGGAAAGAATCTACCTTTGTGGAAGCTTCTGCAGTACTTTGGCCTATGTCTTTGCATAGCTGTGGCTTTAGAATGTGTTTGTGAATATGGTACCTTTGCTACGATGCTAAGATTTGTCCTGACTTTGATATATCAAAACTAAAGTATCTGAAAGAGAATCTACTGTGGGGATGGAATAAGGAGGAGTTCTTTCTTGGACAACTCAACAACTTCAGAACTAGTATTTATTGGATCTGAGCAAAAATGCAGAAGATATCTCCCCAAAGCTTTCCATGTTTACAGCTAGGAGGACTTTAATCTGTATTCAATTTTTTTTTTTTAGACTCTAAACCACTTTTGTAAACACTTCTGTAAAATCAACATTTTCAAGCTATCCTCTTTTCTTAGGATTTGAACACGCCCTCTATATTTTAGGGCTGGTGTAATGCAAGAGGTAAATATAGTGAGGCAGTAAATACACCTTTATAAGGAGAGATGAAAAAATTGCTAGCTAAGATCAATGTGAATCTGTGTTAATCTTCTTTGATGTTTGCATGTACAAATTTAATATGTGGGCCTTGATCTACGTGTTGTTCCTGAGCAGTTAATCAAATATTTTGGACTTAGATGTATTAGATTAATTTAAATTTTATTTTAATTTAAGGCTACCATTATAATAAGTTTTTATTCCCTTGGTTGTATTTTCTATGGTATTAGCCCATGATAATTCTAAGGTCCTAGTGAAGTTCCTTCATTCTTTAGCTATATTTTGCAGTATTTTTTCTGTTTTGTTACTTTGTCTTTTTTTAACCCTTTCCCCTGTGCCACCAAATCTTTAACCTATTTGATCAGATTAATGTTCTCGTAACCATTTAGTTTTATTAAGATCACTCTTATTTTAATAAAGAAGTTGGTTGTTTTTTTTTTCTTTCACATTTTCTGCTTATTCTCACAGGTTGAAAGCTCACTCAGTTGTGTTTGGGAGAGAGGGCAGCTGAAGTTAGGAGGGATAAGAGCTAGTTTCTAATGAACTACTTCAGCTTTGTTTTATTAAAAATAAAGTCATGTTGTCAATTTAATCAGTTACCAAATAATCCTTATTCTTCCTGTGCTATTGTCAGCCCAGAGGGATATGACAGCATTTAAAAATCTTGGCTATTGCACTCAATGTTTTGCATCGATGGCTAAGTTCTCTTCAGTAAAAACATAAATAATACGAGAGAATGTTAACTTTTTTGTGTCCTTGGTGCTTCTCTTGCTGTTTTGGTGCCTGTTAGCATTCTAAATGCAAATTGCTTTCATGCTTTATTGCTGAGAGAGAAGAAAGTCTTGACCTTGAGACAATCCGGGAGCTACCTGACTTCCTTCTCCAAACTGAAGGTGGAGACTAGTGAAAATACTAGTCTGGGTGCATGGTATTGCTCTCTGGAGCCCCTTGCCTTATAGAGCAATATAAAACCAATTTCTAGCAGCTCCAGACTTGGACAAATAAGTGGGGAGAGTGAATCTCTGGAAAGCTTTTCAATAGCAGTCAACTCCGATTTGCGAGAGCGCTATGCAGGTGCCTGAAACAAATGTGCAAGCAGTCACTTGCAGATTTTGGGTATTTGGGTTGTATAAATACCTGGATTATATGAACAGATAGTTGTAATACCCTGAGCTTTTAAAGCTGCTTTAAGGGGGAAACTTGCTCATGGCCATTTTACAAATTGTTCCAATTGATGCTGACAAAGAATCTCTTTATATCCAGCATTTTTATATCAGTGTTGATCTGCCTGCTTGCTTATCTCTATAATTTTATTTGTTTTTTATTTCTTTCTCTAATTGAAATTCCAGTTTGCAATCATGTTGTGTTGATAATGGATGGTTATTAAACTATGATGATCCTCCACTGATATGGGAGCAGTCTTGGATAACAAATTGGCTACCGTGACACATAAATCAGTTTTTCAAGTCTCCTCTCCAGGGATGGTAATTAAACAAGTCGCTAGTGAGAGACTTTGATTGCCTGATAAGACTTGTTGGGAGTTAACCTGACAAAGAGGATTTGAGGTTGTAAAAAAGAGGTCTGTAAGTGGTTGCTGTTGAACAGTGTTTCTCTGCTATGGATCACGGCCTCCAGTGGGTTCTTAAAAGGTCAGAAAGTTTTAAGTAGAGTTTCATACTTAAAGAAGGATATGTAGTTATTAAAAACAAACAAAAAAAAGGCTAAATGATGGTAGCGCCTCAGAACCTGTGAGGTTTGAGTGCAAGATGTGACTGCTATTATTGTAAACATTTACATTGCCATAGGAGCATCTATCTATCTTTTAATTGCTAGTCACATTTGCAGACCGTTTGAGAAACTTAGTTTACAAGTGATCCCACCTCAGATGCAGAAGACCCTTGACCCAAAAGAATACTTCAGTAGTGGGGCAAAATTAGGAAAGGAAATACAGAATGGCTTTCACTTTGAACTGCCTAGTATAAAGAACAGTTGGTTTTAAAAAGCTTTTCAAAATTTCCTTGGGTGTGGTTTTGGGTTTTTTTGAGTTTTACTTGTGTGTCAAGGAATAAATGGTGGGTCGGTTGCTAGCCTGGTAAAGAATGTGTGCTGTTGTACATTTTTCTTGTAATGATGGGGACAGAGCTGATCCTGGGAATTTCAGGCAAGTCTTTATACAAGGATTTTTCTCAGTAAGAATCCTTGAAATTTTTGGAAGCTATTCTTATTTCAGGCAGGTATATATGGAGAATACGCTTTTATTCAAGAATGTGCAAATATGTGGATAGGTGCTCTACATAGACATGAGAAAAGCTTACCATCTTCCAGCTGCGAGTTGCTGCTAAGCCTTCACTGTTTCAGTATAGGCTTGTCTAGATTATGATGACCAGTTATAAACTGTTCATTTATTTTTACCCTTATCTTTTGAGCTTCTACTTCTTTGATATATTCTAAATTTACTCTTCTTCAAAGGCTGTGTATTTTTAAGGTCACACGCTGAATGTATTTTCACTTTTGATGATATGTTTACATCAGTGGCTGAGATTTTTTCATTATTATTATCTAAAATATTGTGAAAAGTTTTGGGAAATAATTTTATGACTTCTCTACTAAGCAGAGAGGTCACAGGTTAACAGACTGTAATATGGATGCTTCAGATACTTGTTATTAGTAGTAATAACATTTTCTACACGAGAAGTAGGACTGTTGCATTACTTTGCTAATGTTGTTGCTTCTTATGAGCAATAAAAGAATTTTTCCATTTGCCTTGCAGGATTCCTGATTATCTCTATCAAACATTTTATTGTTCAAGTTCTTTAGATTCTAGTCATGCACGGGTAAATGTTAAAAAAAACAACCAACCAACAAACAAAAAAAGTTCCGTTTTGATTGTGATAAATTTGCCTTTCATATATGGAATACTAATATGAGCTAATTTAAAATATATTATAAAAATGCGTTTTTCTTAGCTCTTATTGACTCTTAGCTAAACTTTTGTGGGGGCTGTCTATTAAGTGTTAATGCCTTGAAGTTGCATTTGCAATGTAGAAAAGAAGAAATCCGTTTGTATTGCCGTTTGAAGGGAAAAGTTTCAGAGACAGGAGTTTAGACAAATGCAAGTAATCCTGGGTCATGTTGTTACTTTGAACTTTGTAATTCTCTAGCTATTTTAGAATACAATAAAAATCCCTCAGCTGTCTTATTTTATTAACAGCTGTCAATAAACTACATGTTGTTGCAAATTTAGTACACTTCATAAACGGGACATCCTCACCTTCCCTTTAGTTACAGCTCAAAAAATAATTAAATATTGTGAAATATGTGTAGTGTCAGGAAAAGAAACTTGCTGGATAACAGAATTAAACTTGCATTTTGTTCCCCCCCCCCAGTTTTAAGCTTCGTAGATTGCAAACAAACGCAATTTTTGGATAGAAACTTTAAGTTATGTAAAGGAACAACAATGAATTAAACCCTGCATATTCTTACCTGACCTGCCTGTATATATCTTTTTCATGATGCTTCTGATACAGTTTCATTTATCACTGAATTATAGCCAATTTTAGGTGTAACAAAGCAACTCCTTTAAACATCCCAGGAAATTCAGCACTTCATTTTGGGTAGAAAGCGTACGAAGAGATTGTACCCTGGGGAAATAGCAAAGGGTTTTTTAATCAGGGAGAACATAATTTTTCATCATTGGAATTCAGCCAGGACAAGAATTAACTCTTTAGCTTTTACCAGAAGTGATGTGGGATCTTCAATACAAAGAACCTGGACACTTGGGTCTTGCCCAGAAGAACTTGTCATGGGAAATGTTATTGCCTAATAAAGGTTTAAGAGGACTCAGACCAAAGGAATTCTGCGGTCAGTGGCTTGCATTACGGTTGTCTTTCTTGGAGAAATTCTATATAACACAGGGTTAAAGTAGATGCAAGCATAGAGAATTCTTGGGTGGCTACAGCAACAATGTATGTTATGCCTGTTTTGTGTACTTGGCTCGCATCTGCCTGCGTTTCCAGTCTAGTTAAGCTCAACCATTTCTGTACAAACCATTTGATTATCTTTTGTTTGGTTTCTTAGTCTGTCTGCTTACTATAAACATACCTACTGTATATGTTGTGGTGTTGGAGGGCAGCAGCACAGTAAAAACTTTCCCACAGTGAACTCCAAGTGGTGTTGTGACTTCAAAAAATAAATTTAACTTCCATGCTGACAAACAATCTGCATGTGCTTTAATGTCCTTCCACTAAGACTGCAGAAGCAGCATTAAAGTGAACTTCCCTGCAAATTATGATGTTAGATAAGAATGTCCTTACTCAAATTTCCTGAAGCTACTCAGCAGTTATTTCTGTAGGGAACACGCTGGCTGGCTGGGTTTGTTAGATTAAAGTAAGAACTTAGGGCAAGGTTCAGTTTAGTTGTTTACCATTTCAAAATCTTAAGTGTTCTTAACTCTTTCATGTGTGTTTTTTCCATCCTTGTTTTGAAAACAATCACATTTTGTCTTTGAAGAAGCTTAAGGGGGAATGTGTAACAAGCCTGCTGATCCAAATGTGTTTTTTTTTCCTGAACCTTAACATATACAGCATACCTTTGGACTCTGGTACTGAGCTGTAATAAGCTACACTTCTGCATTATTGGAGATGAGTATACCTTGATAAACATCTGCCACACAACGAAATGGGACTTTGGACGGGGTAGAATGAAAGCATAGCATTAATGTTGTTGTTGCTGTGGTATTTACTGTGTCAAAAGAAGCGAAGCTTTGGTCTAAGTTTCTGGACTACGCCAGATGTAGAGCCCGTAGGCTGGTTTCAGCCCGAGGGGTGACCCGCAGGTGACGTCCTGAGGACGAGTCTTGTGGAAGTGCGTAGTGCTCAAAGTTGGGCTTTTTCTGCACTGTCCTTGCTTTTGGGGGAGACCATCTTGGCTCGGTTTACTTCTGCTATCGATGCTTCGCTCATTGCCTGCGTTGGAAGCTTTAAAATTGTGTGTTTCAGAAATGTTTAGTTTTTACTGCTTTATGTAGAAATTGAAAATACCAAAGTTAAAAATTATGGCTAGTTGACCTCAAATTCAGTTTTGGAATCTGTGTCTTTTTGTAGATTTCCGCCATACGTTTTTCAGCTTAAGAGAATTAAGTCTATTTTTGTCAAGTAGATTATTTGTGTTAAGTAACGGGATCTGATCATCCAAAGCCTTCCCAGCTCTGCTTTATGAGGACTCAAACACTAGAAGGTGACCGTGCCAGTACTCACAAATTGAAACCTGGTTTGTTGTCTGTTTGACTGCCTAAGAGAACAGGAGAATCCAAAATCTTTTCTACAAAGAAATTCAAAATGCCATTTTTGTTAAGAAGTGGTATTTACAAATTAGAGTTCAATTCTAGTTCAAATAAAGATGTCTTTCATGATGACATTTATTTGGTTCATACTCTTAAAAAAGCATGTGATTTACTGTTCTTCTCATGGCAGTCCTTCAGTTTCATACATATGTATTTTGGTTTGTCTTTGACCTTTTGCTTATTATTTTTAAATTTGCATGTTTCTCATAAATACAAGCTTTTTTCTTTTTTGGGCATTCTTTATTGTGATATTCCCTCTTTAATGTGGTATAATTTTGAGAACAAGAAGTTTTGCAGAAGACCAGCATGAAAAGAATGAATGTTGAGACATTAAATGTTTACAGATCGGTTTAAGTGGATATAATCCACAACAAGTAACAAAGTGGGAACATTTAACTTCAAAGCACATATGGCTGCTGTTACAAAATCAAAAAATGCAAGACTTAGGCCATACAAAGTATTAGAGACACATTTTCCCTTCTTTCTCATAAACAAGTATGATATACCTTAGCTTTTTAGATTGGTTTTGAAATGAAGACTGTAAACAGCTTGATTTCATGGTCAGATAAAGTATTTGAATTAATTGTAAATATTTACAATAATTTTTAGCTTTAAAAAAACTACGGTAGAGGGTGATTGTATTCATTTTGCGTGAGAGAGAGTGCTTTTGGGAAATCCTTATGCCTTTGAAATTTGGTTGTGCAGCCTTAGCCTTCTGGGGATTCCAGCAGGTACTGACGGGGGCTTGCGGTGTTACCTGCCGCGGGGTTTTGGGGGAGCCAGAGCCGGGCTCTGCCTTCAGCTCTTGGCACGTGGCCCTCAGTCCTGGGCGACTACGCAGGTGACGAGTAGGCGGGTGGGATGGATGGGGAAGTAGGTGAAATGAGCTAGAAGGAAGAGTATACTAGTACAATTAGAGAATTTTAGATAGAAAATACTATTGCAGGTACAAAGGTATAGGAGAAAGAAAATCCTCCTCAATTTTCCTGGTCCAGAATTTCTGTACTTTTTATTTCTGTCTCTCTTGGTTTTTATTTTTTTCCCCACTGTTATCCATCACTCATGGACAATAAAGAGAAATAGGTTATTTGTTAAATCATTGTTTTTATATACTTTCAGCTATGGTGTTGAAATATTAGATATACTGTTCATTGGAATTGAATGTACATGTTAAACCTGCTACAACTACTTCTGGGTGAAATATGACAACTCTTCAACAGCATATAGAAATCCCACATATCCAATGTCCTTTTAGGACAGGAAATGAATAATACTGTATCAAATTGAAATTTCAGAGGGATTAAGCCTCTTCTTCACTGATAAATTCAACACAAAAATTATTCAATAACACTGGAGAAAGTACAAGCATTTGATATATTTGCCGTGCCTCACCAGGAAATGAATAATACTGTATCAAATTGAAATTTCAGAGGGATTAAGCCTCTTCTTCACTGATAAATTCAACACAAAAATTATTCAATAACACTGGAGAAAGTACAAGCATTTGATATATTTGCCGTGCCTCACAGAAGATCAAATCAATTTAATCTTTTTTTTGGGGGGGGGAAGTCTAAATGTTGTAAGATGTGTATTGCAATCACATTCCTATTCCAAATCTCACTGCCGTATTTTACAAGATTATACCCTTGAAAGCTTTTCTTGGGTGTTACGCATTCTCTGTGATGTGATGTTTGAGCCTCATCGTGTGAGAGAATTAAAAAGATATAGCTGTCTGATAGAGGAAGTGGGTTGTGAACAATGTGTTGTATTCAGATCTTAAAAACAGTGATTGAAAGAGCTGCTTTAATTATACAGTACCGTTAATGAATTATTTCCTTATGTTTTGTCTCTATGAATTACATATGTGGATATAGTTTAAATGCACTCAACTGTCGTTTTTTGAAACCACTAGATTACAATGATTTTAATCTCTGAATTTATTCTAGCTTTACACTGACTTAAATGAAAGTTTATCCAATAAAGTTGGAAAACTTCTGTATAAGCTATGTATTTAGCTGCCTAAATTCTTTTAAAACATGCATTGATGGAATTTATATAACCACAACGGTTTGGGAGGGGGTTGGGGGGGGGGAAAGGCATTTTTCGATCCATTTGCATTGGGAAACACTAGAATTTTAAACCTTCCTGAGCAGGTCATGTCCAACAAAATGATCTCTTATGAAGATTTTCTATTTGTATAACTTGTAAAAGATGGCAGTATGTTATTGGACCTTTACATTCTGCTGAGTGTATTTTTTTAAGGATCATTGAAATGTTGTAAAGGAGAAAGAATTACGGACAGGAGAAATAATGTGTGTGTTACTTCTAGGTTAGAGCCGTGTATCTGGAGACGGTACTCTTTTGATGATTTGCAGATAGATAGTCAAATTTTCTAGTGGAAAGCAGTTCTTGAACTGGTGTTTATGTCCGAAGGCATCCTGAAATCTGTTCTATTGTTCTTCTGAGTGCTATAGTTACTGTGTTAATTGTACTCTCACTGATACAGATTACCTCTCAAAGTATGCCCCCAAAGTTGTCACGGCAGACTTTTTTGAATATTTCGAGGTATTTCTTGCTGTTTGTAAGAAATAATAAGACATTGCTGACATCGTTACTTTTTCTCTGACTTGTTTTTCAGTTAGAAAATCCAAGATATTTGCGGGAAAAGCCGATGCCAGTGTCTTTGGTAGGTATTTGTATTCCCTTGATATTTTATAAAGGCAAACAAACATGCTTAGTGTTTTTCGTTTCTGGTTAAGATTGATTTTACTTGCAGTTACTGCTTTGAATGGAATAACTTGTTTTGAACTTTTTCTCGTTCTATAGATGACACCCAAATTTGGCCTGGGAAAAAGTAGCACTTCTCGTGATGAACAGACGCTATTACGAATGCATGAAAAAGAGGTAAGAGTCTTTTTAGTCTTTTTAGAAAAAGAAAATTCACCCAAATTAGTAAATTAGGCCATTTTCTTTGGAAATTGGGTATTCACAAAGCAGTTTGTTATAGGAGGAAATCTCATGTAAGAGAATTTTTGCTGACGTGTCAGGGTTTTCATTAAATACTTAGTGTATTTCCCAATTACTTAGAGCATAAAAAAACTTTCTGAACACATTTGCTGTTCCTTTGAAGGACTTTTTACTGTAGAAGAGTTTGAATTCTAGGAATTTTCCAAACTACCTTTTAACAGAAGCAATGGAACCCTTTGATTCAGTGAGGATTTTTGTTTACTTTCTGTATGCCTTTAAAAATCTGCAGGTCTAGACCTTATTTCTATTAGGATCTACATTATTTCTCTCTTTGCCTCATCTAGCTCCATTCCTCTCTTATTAATATGGGGGTTTGTAGTATTTCTTTTGAACTTTGTTAATTGGTAAGATTACTGGCAAAGCTTGCCTATGTCATTCTCTCATACCATGTTATTTTGTGTGTACAAAAGTAAAGTTCTGTCATCATTTTTACCTGATTCATAGTTTAAGGAAGTTGTATGGCTATGATATATTTTTTTGTCATAAACTACTTGGTTTATTTAAAACATCAGTCATAAGATAAAACTGAAATATGCTATGTTTAGCACATAGATATTTCAGATTCTTCTGAAACCTTGTAAGCATTCCATATTTTTTTTTTTGAAAGTCAGTGAATCAATGGTCTGGTGGACAAGACTTCAGGAAAGGAAATTCAACATGTATTAGGAAAATTATTAAAAAAACCTCAAGCCCCACACATTTTTTTCTCTTTGCCATTAAAATTTCTGTTTTCGGCCATATGCTCTTGGAAAATTGAGGCACATGTACACACTTCCCTAACTATCCACAAGTACTTAGACCTACATAGGACTCCAAATATGTACGAGTTGGGAAGGAAGGGACGTCATCTGCAAACGGTGAAATCGTCCCTCCTTTTACGTGGTGTGCTGTAAGGACACTTACGAATTAGAACTGTCCCAAAGTTACTGTCATGGACACTTCAGAAGACGTCTTGAACTGAGATACAGGGGAGGGTAAATTTGCTTTGCGGATACTTCTATTGTTAGTAAAGTAATGGATATGAAAGTCTGCATTACGTTGATAGCTGACAGCCTAATTTGATGCTTAAACAAGCAGCCTGATACGGTGGTTGCACAATGCGTGTGCCTTTCACTTTCTCTGCTCTGGTCTAATATTGACTGTTCTTTTTGTATTGACAATATGCAAACCACCATTGCCTCAGGATGAGGCAAGGCACGGTTTCGTAAGATGTGAAAATAGACAAAATAATAAAGAAATTGAAAGCACAATGGTGTCATTTAAACAATATTTTCAAATTAAATAAACAAGAATGCATGCCAAGTAGCTACATAAAATACTCAGCTAATACTTTGCTAGTTCAGTGGAAAAATCCTCTAAACCACACAGTAAAAATCCAGTACTTTTTGCTAATGTTACTCGACTGTGGGCTAGTTTAAACTGGAACGGTTATAGACTGTATTTCACAATCACCGTGTGTGTGCTATTAAGTAGAAAACTTAAATGTGTTTTCATCTAATTTTGTTTGTGAAGCTCAATTAAGAATAAAGCCTTTTTCTTTCTAGAATGTAAATGTATTAATAGAAAAATAGTGCTGTACAAAAGAGTTTTGGTAAACCTTTAACTGTTCTCAACCTCTTTGTAGTAGAACGGGAGAACATAAAATAGGATAACTGTGGTTTTTTGCTTTTAACCTTTAGACCTTTGTTCATAAACCATTCCTGCACCTGTTTTGACTTCATAATGCCAAACACATGGCCGTTTTCAATGATAACCACATCACAGTTTTATGAAAATGTGAGTATCATCAGGCAGTGGTTTTTAGTCATATTTTCCCCAAATACTTCTGACATGGATTAAATCATTTGGGAAACTGTCATTACCGAAAAGTCATGGCTTCAAACCAGGAAGATGCAACAAAACAGGACTATATCAGTTTTCAGCAGTAGAGCAAACCAGAACAGATGGCACAGTTGGCTTATCTTGATAAATAGGAAGAAGTGTCCCTTTGAACTTCACCTTCGGTCAGCCCAAGCGCCACCCAATATTCTGTGGAGAGAGGAGGGGGTAAAGAAAAAGTTCTTACTCGTGCTTTTTCAGAAAAACAGAACCAATACCACTGCTAATATATGGGTTTGAAATTCTTCTGGAATTAAAAACCGAGTTTAGCTATGTTAATAAAACACCATGTTTTGTTAACCTTTCTCAAAAAACTAGTTTATCTGATGTATCTTTTAACCAGGACAGAAGTTTTGGTCTTTCTTTAAAGATGATCTGTTTCTTAATTTTTCATTTTGTCAGTTTTAATTTTTCTTAGCGTTTTTCTCAATTTCCTTCTGTTTTATTTCTGTAAGCAAAGACATTTATTTATGTAGCCTCAGCAAATGAAACCTAAACACATGTGAGGCAAGAATATTAGAAATAATTTTCTCTTTTTATTCTTTTAAACAGAGGCTTATAATTAACACCAGGAGTAAATTTGTACTGAGCTAATACCAACTCTTAAATCATTATTTCTTTTTTTTAGGCAAACTGGCAAGCTCGATGCTTTGTGCAATAGCTGTATTATGAAGCTTCATCTGTCTGGGTTAACTGAGAACAGCAAGGGTGTCCAATGTTTTTGTTGACTGTATCGCTATGTTCTTATAACTTTTCTGGTTTGATTTTTGGAAACCCATTGATAAAGTCTTTGAACACTGGAGCACGGGTGCTTTTTGAGCCTTTTGTATACTAAAGCAGTCTGGCAGAAATGGTTGTCTTTCCTACAGTCAGCTGGAGGAGTAGTTAGTGCAGCGCAACTGGAGGGAGGAGTAGTTCTGGGGAAGGCAATGGGTGAATTTTCAAGAGGATACAGAATACCTGCAGGATAATTGTCACCAATTTGTCACGTGGAATGGGGACCGAGGAACAGAGAGTGCATGCTCGGGGAAAAGGAGAGACGAGCTGGGTAGTGAAAGATAACTTGTAGTGCAGAGAATGGGAAAAAGACATCTTTTTCCCTTGAAAGGGCATTTTCATGGATTGAGGACCAAAAGTAGGATGAAAAGGAAGAGAGGGTTTTTGTTGTTGTTGTTTTGGTTTGGTTTTTTTTAATGTATTCAAGAATTCCATCTTTAAGATGCAGCCTGTTTAAAAACTATTTCAAACCTTTATCTTTGTAATCTTTATTTGTTTTTCTCCTTTTTTTGTGAATGAGCACTCCCATTTGTTGCATGACACAAATTTTATTTATAAAGATCATCAAGCTGTGTACATAGTTTTACTGCACCAAAAGCGTTGGGATCTAGCGATATATTTATGTTAAGATAAAATCAGCATGCTGCAGTGATGATGTTATAGTTAAGTCTTGGTCTGGCTAAAAGTGTTCTGAATTTAAGGTGTTGAAAGCAGCAGATTTACTGTGCTTCTCGCTTATCTGGCAAGAGACCATAACTTGAAATGGAGAGTTGCATAAGGGCTGCGCTATAGATTTTCCCCAAGAGGGACCATACATAGAATGTAGAGGAAAGGATGCAGGGAGGAAAGAGAGTCGTAGAATTTGGGAGGGAGAGTGAATAACACTTGCTGGTGTTATCATAGAAAAGGGGTGGGTTTTTTTGGGGGGGGGGGGGGGGGGGAGAACACTTGAAGATAAAAATATGTGTCCCTGCAGTTAGGAGGAAATGGTGATCAGTGAGCATTGTCCTTTTGGTTTTGATTTCTTCCTCTTAATTGCTCAGTTCTATAGCAAAATATTTAAAAACACGAATTAAACGTTTAATGCATGCCAAATTAAAAGCAGTAAGTAAAACTAATATGGAGACAGTATCGCAAAAGAAGGACTCTTGTAATTAAACTGAGCTTTTACCAGTGTAAAATTAACATTATTGTGCTCTTAGCTACATCATGGATTTGATATTTTTTCCTCATTGAAAACAGATAAGACTTAATTATGCTTTCATCGGGATTTTCACTTTTCTGTAACTTTCTTCTTGTGACAACTTGGTTCTGAAAATACTGTTTTATTACCCTTAGAATTATTCCAAGCAGTGTGTATTGTGACTTTGAATATTCTCTGGTTCATTTGAATTGTCTCCTTTATCCACCAACCTGATGTCTGCTTTGAATGCAGTGTCAGATTTATATTGAAAATTCAGTTGTAAACTGATTCTCACCGCCAAGTAATCATTCTGAATAGTAATCTGTTAGTTCGTGTTTAAAAACGCAGCAATCTTGACTTCTGTTAACGTAATTCCTGGCTGATTAATGTCCTGTTCCTAAGAACATGTGCAAGTTGTCCATTGTCTTCCGTGTAAGGAAATCGCATCCTGTCTTGCTTTGATAACTTTTCAGAATGTAATGTAATAAACCCCAAACCTTATTTTATTGCTAGACTGGTGTGAGACATACAGTGTATGTCAGGATGAGACATGTTTTCATAAACTGACTTGTGATTTATAATTCCTGATACTAATTGGTCTGGTCGTGGAGATATATACGTACATGTACAGTTATTTATTTATTTTTTTTTCAATAGTTTGTGAACTATGTCTTTAATTATTGCACATATGTGCTGGAGACATTGAGAAAGATCAAAGAGGTAGGTTAGCAATTCAAACTAGAGTTTTAACCAGTAGAATGTCCAGATGGTTGCCAAGCAGCTGGGAATTAATCTTTTGCTGCATGATTAATCTCTACCTCAAAGTGTCTCTCCCTTTAAAAGAAAGAAGAAGTTTGATTTTTTTTATTTTTTTTTTTTACATGTATAGATCCTGTTTTTTAAAGGAGAAAAGACATTGACTAGACAAAGTAGGTACTGTACACTGTTCTTTCTACATGTTGCAATTGTGAAGTAAAGGTAAAAGTACAGTGTTAATGACTGTTTTAGGAGATCCTGAAAGGAGTGTAAAACATTCAGTAGCTGCTGAAATGCAACATATTAAAAATAAGAAATAACTCTGGGGAAAAGTAAGTGATGTCGACTCAGTGTGTACAGACTCATCTGCTTCACTGGACTTGGCACTATGCAGAATTATATGAAGTTTTCAAGTAGTATCTACTATTTTATTATATTCAGATTTTACTAAATCCCTTTCAAATCAGTATGATTTCTGCATGTTCACAAGGTTCAACTGGGTTCAGTTTTCAGTGCTGGCAATTGAAGATACAGTTTGTTGCACTTTTGAGCTGTCTTTTATGAAATTGCATCTAATAAGTTATTACCATGTAGAAGCTTTCACAATTCCTAAACATATTTTGAACTTTTTTTGGTACTTAGTAGAGTTGGAGTCTCTACTAGAAGCGGCAGACATACTTGTTCTGTACAGAAGTGGGACACTTACCACTCACACTACTGTTAAGTAATGTGATATGCTGTAGTGCTGATGTGGATGTTATGTTTATTAGCTGTATAAAACATCCTTTAGAGTAAAAATACCATTTCGTGTTATTGCAGTTGTTGGGATACAAAGCTGTATGCTTTTCTCCCTATTCCCACCACCCCCAACTTGGAAATCTATGAAAAATACATTGTTCTCTCTTGAAAGAGACTAATGACATTTACATATGAATAAGAACAATTGTCCATTCAATTATTTTTCTGTATACAGCAAATGTGTATTAATGTTCAGTGTCATTTAAGAAGTCAGACTTTTCTTGATGAGGGAAAACTGGTATAATTTGATTTAGGACAAAGCTTTTCATTTTTGGTGGCTGCAAAAATGGGGCGATGTCATATTAATTTTTTACTTAAGTGAATATCTAGTTTCTCTTCAAAGAGTACCCTGTAAAAATATTGTAACTGGAAGTAGTAGCTGTAGTGTTTTTGAAGAGTAAAGATACAAAGAAGGTTAGATCTGTGGAGAGAAGTATAAATGTTTGTTAGGTCAAATAATATAGTCCAGATCATAAACATAGACTTTTGTGGAGGGACCTTTGAATCTGGGCAAAATGCCATGTTTATAAAAGGTCTCTTTACATTCTAATTTCTGCCTTGCGTGTTTCACTTGTTTGATACTTGGTTTCTTTTGGTCTGTCTCTGGTTTGTCCAGACTGTAAGCTCTTTGCAACAGAGACTTTACAAGACATTTATTTCACCTTAGGCGTCGCGTCGCATAAAAATATTGGTAATATTCAATGCAGAATTTGCAGTGGTTAATGTATTTGCTGTTTCAAAAGGTAGTTATAAATTTTTTTCTTTTTGGAAAAATTTCTGTGTTGCACTCGGAGGATGAGCACAAACATCAGGAAAAAAGCCCAAGGTTAATGTGAAACCCAGATGGAAAACCTGCTTTTATTGCGTGTAATGTTCCACTAGGAAAAATATTATTTATGACTTCCTTTAATTTATAGGATTTGTTCTTAAAGTCTGATAGAGCCTTGGAAATTTCAATCAAGTGAAAACAGCCAGGTGGCAAAAGTACACACCACCATCCCCACTCCCTGCCCCTCCCAAAGCATTTTTGGGAAATGTCTGCATCAGAAACAGCGAGAAACAACGACCCTGGATACTTAAAAGAATTTGCTTTGCATATCATAAAAATTCCTTGTGTCAAAGACTTAAAATAGTCTTCCTTTATTGTATGGAACTCCATTTATCAAGGGCACCAGGCTGGACCTCGGGGAGATGCAGCAGGTACTGCTTCTGTCTCTGGAACTCCTCTTAAAATCTTAACCTGTGAAGAAAAGCAAACTTCTCAACAATGCTTTTTTTTTTCTCTTTTTTTCTTTTTTTTTCCCCCTCAATAAAACGTGTGTTGTTATATCTTGCTTGTTTGTTTGTAAGGAGTTTGGGTAGGGCTGCAAGCTTGTCTGTAGACTTACATTGCTTTACATTGGCACAGCTTCAACGTTCTCCTGGTTTTAGCCTTCCTGGAATTTTATGGTGAACTGTTGCACACAAGGTCATCCCCATCAGGTCTGTCTTGTGTTTTTTCAAGTCTTGTGACTGTTTCACCTGGTTTTCCTCAGAAAAGTTTATTCTAAGTAGTTTAAGCGAACAAGACAGGCTTGGGGGTCTTACTTAACTCTTCCAAAAAATAGCTTCTCCTCTTGCCCATCTTTTAGACTTTGAGTAAAGATCACTAAACTCTCCTGTACAAAGTGCTCCTTCTGCACCATCTGTGCCTGCAAGGAAGTCAAATCTGTTTGAGCTTTTAAAACCTGTTGGTCATATTTGATACTTTGGTCGTGATGTGCACGTGTCGCTTTGGTATAGACCCAGAACATCAGTGAGTCTTCTCTCCTGATGTACTTTGCCAGTTCTAATTATGAAGATTTTCCAACTCTTGTCTGTCATGAGAAAGGAATGTGGTCACCACATTCATCAATATGTGAAAGATGAGGAGTATTCCTGTATTCATCTTACACCTATTTACCCTCCCCGCTTTCTTTTCTTACTATAGTGCCACTCTCTTCAGTTAAAAACACATTGAGAGTAGATACTCTTGAAGCAGCTTATTAAATATAAAATATGATATTAAGTTATATATTGTGTGACAAGTGTGCTGGTTTCAGACATCTGAATGCAATGAAGTTGGAAATGAACAGTGTTTTTTCCACATACTGTAAACTTACTGCAAGTTTTTCAGCAGTTCAGTTTTGAAAATGGAAGATTAGTACCAATACGATTCTATTTTATATTTACTGCAGAAATTTCTGTACAAAGAAATTTTCTTTTAGATATTTAGCTGCTTGTTCTGCCTCTTAAATTGCTCTAAATGTTGTAAGTATTAATATACCTCAAAGCTAATCTTAACAATTTTTGAGGGTACAGTGTAAGATAAGGAAATAACGCAATGAAATAAGATAGCTTGTTAATTATGATGTGAGATGCACTGCTCCAAATTACTTTTGTCTGAAGACAGCATGTCTTTACGTGTAATAAATCTCAAATGTTTTGCAAGCACAGTATCTCCTGCCTTGGCCTGCCTATATAGTTTAAAACACTGTATAAATTATTGATATTTATTTTTTTAACCCTGGATGTGAAAATTCAGTAAACACGATTGGATAGAAAGTTCTAGTTGTTTGTTGGTTTTGTGGTTTTGTTTTTTGTTTTTTTGGTTTTTTTTAAGAAACCTTTTTCTTCTATGAAAATATCAAAGCTTTGTGTTGTGCACTGATTTCTTTTAGCAGCTGCATAACACCGAGACAAATAAGTTTTGTCATATATTGTAAGATATACAAGTCATTGTTCTACATTGTTAGTTCTTACTTTGAAGTTCTCATTTATTGTTTACATCCTTCTCCCCCTTCCTCGCTTCCTCCCTCCCTCCCCCATATATTCATAGACTTGGAAAAAAATCTGGCACGCAAACAAGTACTGTTTTGTCAAATATCCAAAAAAAATCTCTGGTGGATGTTAAACCTTCAAGGTGCCACCTCTGGCCTAAGGGTGATCCCAGTAATAAAGCCAAGTGAGCAGTCATCAGTAGTTCAAAGCCATCTCTGAACTACAGCCTCGGATTCGTGGTGTTAGTCTGCTCACGCGTTTACTTTTCAATCAGGTATTTAAATATTTCTACAAACTTTTGTAAATGGTGACAAGATGGATGTTTCTCTTCTGTCATGAAAACTGAGATAGCACCTTTTTTTGCTAAAGATTTATGACAGTTGCAGATGAGACTCAATGGGTTTCAGTTTGACAGTTATTATTTAAGTTTTTATAGCACCCAACCTGTGCTATGAAATACCGGACAGTGATATGATGAAACCTCATTTTCAGGTAACTGCTGGTTTTGGGGGTGTTTTGTTTTTTTAAATTAGGAAGAAAGTGTGACTAGGCACATAAAAGCAGTTCTGTTGATACCACCCTCCATGGCTTTAAATAACAGGGACAGCACAGATGTTTGACATCAGTAATGTTTACATGGCCTTAGGGTTTAATTGCCTCATACTCTTTGTAAGGAGGATAAACAATGACAGAAATCCAAAGGAATGATGTTCAGGCAACAGCAATGGCTGCATTTCATACATAGTTGCAAACTTCTCAGCTATAGCTAAATATCGACGCTTTTTTTTGTTGTCTGAATAGTATCATGCCATAAATTTCACATTCTCTGCTGCCGATTAACTGATAATAAAATGTATTAAACCTGATAAGCGTGAGCAGAGTGAATTGCTTCTAAAAAGGTGAACGACTTGCCTAAGTTGTTTTTATCTGTTTTCTCTGAAACTTATGAAGGTCTTTGATACTGTTGTAGGTTATTTTGATTCTCGATATGTGTTTAATAAATAAAATAAAGCTGAAGTGCAAAGGGCGCTTTAAAGAGGAGTAGCACATAAAGTTACAAAGCGCTATTCCACAGGAAACTGAGACTCGCTTAGCAAATGAGCTTTGACGTTTGGTAACTACAGATACGTGGTTGACTCAGTTTGGTATGGTTTTAATTTGAAGGATACTCCTTTATCGAGATTAGTATTTAATAACGTGTTTAAACTTTGAAATGGAAGGGGAGAAGATTCACTCCCAGTTGCGCAGTGCTGAGCCCCTTTGTTTCAACCCCAGCCTTAATGAGATCACTTTTTAAAACGTGTTTACGCGACTCAATTTTTTTATCTACATGTGCGGTGAGATTGGAAGTCTGCCTTACACAAGGGTGGGTCAAAAAGCAGATTTATAAATGAAACCAGTACTCCAAGCTTTGCTATAGGACACTGTTTTGTTGTCATTATGCTTACTGGCTGTTCCGGCAGTTTTCCATGGAAGGAGCGTAGGATTTTTAAAACAATATATATTTATTTTTACAGCAAATGCTCAAATTAACACTTCCAGAAGTTGTGATGAAGATACACGTGTGTCTTGGAACTTAGACCATTATAAAATTTAAATATTGTTGGAAATTTTTTATTTTGTTTTTTACCGGTTACTCATTACAAATTCAGCTTTCCTCTTAAACCTAGCTGAAAACTCCACGTGCTCATCAACCATGGAATTTCAAGCACTTCAATAGAGGGCTCTTCACATTTATTTATATAATAGGACCTGAAGGGACAAAATTGTCTAACCTGTGGACAAAGCAGATAGGGCAGGAAAATGTCTGAGATGCTGAAACTTCTGAATTTCATCGTTAGTGTATGCAAGTCAGAGACCTTGAGGTGAAGGTATCACCTTTTCAGCCCTCAACTGATGAGGAGTTGGTCTTTGGGATTTTTCAAGGAAGAGATTTTTTTTATTTATTTCATTTTTAGTATTCAGCGAAAAAGTAATGTTTTGTTATTACAGTGCTTGCCTTCAGTAAGAACTGACTTTTGTATCTTGGACATGTTTTTCAAATTTGTTGTTTGGTTGCAAGTAGCTCTCCTAAGGTGAAACTGTCAATCCTTTTTGGAAAGTAATCCCAAAATCTGTGAAATTTTAAGGGAGGCCTGTTCTGGTGAAAGAAGGGCAATGTATTAATGCACTAAAATTGATGAGAACTCGTGCAAGCACAAGATCGGTGTTAAGTGGAAGATTAATGGCAAGGAGGAGCAGCCAACTTCAAGTACAGGGATTTTGGCTGTCAACCTGTGGGAAAGCAGCCGTGTGCTGAGAACAATCACCATCACTTGGAAATATATGTCCGTATTTAATACAAGACAAATTTTAGAGTTTGATTTATTTTTATGTTCTTTCAACCTACAGATTAATAAAAAGTAGACCAGATCTCAGCTGATGCAAACCGCCAACGATTAATTTACATCAGCCACAACATTCTCACTTTATTAACGATTTTTAAATGTAATGTGTTTGTGCGGATTTAATAGCTATGCAAGTGCAATAGCTATACATCAGTAATTCATAAGCTTTTAATGTAATTCAAGTAGATTGGAGTCTCTTTCATGTTTAGTTTCTAGTATTTGTGTTTTTACAAGACCTTCATATTTATTTATGAAATATTCACAAACTGTCTATCTGGAAGTGGATTACTGTGCTCTTTTTTTTAAATCAACACTTATTTATCACCTAGTACTAAGATTTTCTTCTATAATGTCACTTTGTTGGAGGGTTATATGCATATATTTCTTTTCATATGTACGTGTGTGTATATTTTATGAATAGAACATGCATTTTTATCGTGATGCTTATTTTTTGGATGATAAAAAGAGATGACTGACAGCTGAGAATACTATCTATTTTCTTTGGATTAATTGTCAATCTAACTTTTCCCCCCGGTAATTTGCATAAGACTATGTTCTTATTTCATCTTGGGAGATAGGTAGCTTCTTTATATGCAGTGTAATAAGCAGCCATATACTTTGGGTATCAGTGGATGTGGAATTTGGAAATCAAAAGGATTTGTTGCTCTTGCTTCTTCTGTTTTCAGTTCTTGAGGAGTCTTATCATAGAATGGTTTGGGTTGGAAGGGACCTTAAAGATGATCTCGTTCCACCCCCCCTGCCCTGGGCAGGGCAAACCCAGGTTGCTCCAAGCCCCGTCCAACCTGGCCTTGAACACCTCCAGGGATGGGGCAGCCACAGCTTCTCGGGGCAACCTGCCCCAGGGGCTCACCACCCGCACAAGAAAGAATTTCTTCCTAATATTGCCTTTTGAGTTGACTTAGATTTCTGTAGCTCACATTTTCAAGTCACAGTAATGTAGTGACATTTTCAAGTTACAATAAACAGAAATATATAACACAAAGTAATCATATAAAAGAAATCAATAATTTGCAGTGTGGTTTTTGTTTGTATATGTTGGACAAAGATTCATGCCAGAATGACTACTTTTGATAAGTCAAAGGAATAAAAATAAAGGCAGAGTGAATAATGCGTGTTGGTTCCTTTAGAGTTTCTCAGTTGAGAGGGTTAAAAGTCATGTTCATAGTTGAGCTAAACAAAAATTTGAGAACTGAAAATAGCTCGATGGTGATGGGAGTCCAGTGTCCAGCTCCAAAGCAGGCGGACCTCAGCACCATGGGCTCTTAGAACATCCAAAAGGCAAATACAAATTTTTCGGTTGGCAACAGAACACTTCAGAGACGTCTTGTGGTGAGATGTTGCTCTGGGGAAGCCTTTCTGTCCACTTAGCTGTCTGAACAGTGGGAATGATGAAATGTAGAAGTGGAATAGCCCGAATCTGAACTCGAGGAGTCACTTATGTTTTTTAGAAAACGCCAAGAAAAACAAAATACCTATTGTATTTGCAGAGTCCTGAAGTCAGTCTTTAATGGCGTCATGAAACTATGCAAGAGATGTAAAAATACTTTAAAGATGAAAACTTAGACTATAAGTAAGAGGTGGCAATGTGTTATTGTGTCGGAGGGGTTCGTGTACACTACTTTGAACAAACACAAGCAGAAGCAGGAAATGTATTTTAGCAATCAAATTCAGCAGCAATATCCTTAATCCCATTATAAGTAACCTTTAAAAGGAAATGTTTTTATAATGTGAAATCTCTGAATAATAGAAAACAAACAAAAATAAACATGCATCTGGGCTAAAGGACATTCTTTGTGTAAATGTAACACCTGCCTAAAGAATAAAAGCAAGTTTACCATACTTGGTATATTAACAGAAATATTAAAAGTTTCATTCTTAAGTGTTTATTTAAATAAAGGATGATAGCTTTTTCTGGGCAGTAGCAGTTGTTTTTATTGCCAACTAAAACATCTCACAAATTCATTTTCTAAATAAATATTTTAGGTTGAGATCTTTTGTAACAGATTTATCAAATAAATATGAAAATACTGACAAACTGAATATCGAGTTTTTCATAGCAATTACTTGTCAGCGAGTTCCCATTGCCTTCTCAAAGACAAAAATGAATAATTTAAAAGTTATGCAAAGATAATTAGTGTAATGTATTCTTTATTTTAATGACTTTATGTATCTGTTCTGTTTTGCTTTTAAAGCTGGACGTGAAAATGAAAATAGCAGAAGGTAAATTTCATGAAGAAAAACTTAAATTACAGCAGAAGCATGATACTGATGTTCAAAAGGTAAGAAGTGTTCGTGTTTTTTTTCCAAAGACAGTATATAAAACAAAATAATAGAGTCTGATTACAAGAAATCATTTGCAATTTTGCTTTAACTTCTTCACAATTGCAGTTAATGTTCCTTTAAAGTAAGATTGTAGGTAACAGTTTGTATAAGCTGATAGGAATGCAGAATATTCTATGATAACATAAACTTAGGAAGGGAAAAAGGCTTGCAGAAAGCAGATGAAAATACAAGATGATTTGTTTGTTTGAACAAGACAATGTGTTTTACCAGCCTAACAGCTTCTATGGATTCATATGCTGATGAAATCATAAACTCGTGACTTTTCTTGTAGAGAGAAAGCACTCGTATTATAGAAAAATGTGAACAAATATACTTAAATCAATTAAATTTTCATGGACAAAACGCAAAAAATAACAGTAGGAAAATCTGCAAGTATATCATACGTGTTCCTACTAATGCAGCAGCAGTGCTTGTTCTCATGTCTCTATTTTGACACTGTATCTTAAAGCATCGACTGGTCAATAAACACTTCGTTATTTATGTTATTGCACTGTTAAAGCTATATGTGGCTTTTAATTCTTCACAGCAGTAAAATGACACCAGACATACTTCCTTTGGGCTAAGTTGGATTTGTCTTTATTGTGTTGCATACCACCACTTTTGGGAAGATTACAAAAAGGCTGTCAAAAGACCATACTGTTGCTTTTAATACCACGTTTTAAACATGTGGGGGCAAATTCTGCCGGGTCCTAAGTGCCTCCCGGAGCTCTCTGATCCCGGGAGTGTAATGGGAGTTAAACGCTCCGCGTCGGGATCGCGATGACTTACCCTACTGGAAGCTTTGCCTTACCGAGTACCTCTGTTTTGTTTCTTAAGACTGAGTCACAGACTTGGAGGAAGTTGGTTGACACAACACTGTGGCACATCAAAGCCTCCTGAAAGGATGTTAATATTTGGTCAGGTGCATATTTGGCTCATCTGTTCTCAAAGTCTGCAAGCGTAACTAGTTAGCAAAGCTGAGAGTCGAAAGGAAACTGCTTTGTGAGAATAAGAAATAGTTTAAATGCTTTCTCATCCCTTGAGTTGTCATCCTTTTCTAACTGATGTTAGAATTCTGTCTTTTGAAGTTGTTTAATAACGTTGGATATTTTAGAAAAGGTTAAATAGTGTCATATTAATCTTTAAAGACACAAACTGTTTAATGCAGATGGAGTAGTATTGTTTTAAGATGAAAGCTTCCGCTTGATGAGAGATTTGGGGCACTGTTATAAAATTTATGTAACTTTAATGTTTATCTTAAACACAAAATTTAAATTAAAATACTATCTCAAAGTGTGCAAATATTTAAGCATTTTTTTTCCAAAATCAGCGTGTACAGAAATGTGAATGTAGTTACACCTCGTGCTTGCTCTATTCCAACCCATTGTTTCTTGGAATACATGCAAAGAATTGCAATTGGTGAAGTAGAAAAGAGTGTAATGAAGTTTACCAATTATTTAAGTATTTCTTAAACCTGCTGAGAATTTTAGATGCTTTTAAATAGAATTAGGCAACATAAATATGAGAAGGGAAACAAACGCTTTCTATTTGCAGTAGTAGCACCATGAAACTTCCAAACTCAACAAAACCGTTGGATTTGCCCATTTAAAAGAAAACAAAAAGACCCTCCTAAAACATGAAACTCCTTTTTAATCTACTTTACTGTCTGCATTTATCTAAATCAATCCTTTGTTTATGACTTGGTGGTCTTAGCTGTGAAAATTACTTAGATTTAGTCACTTAGTCCTGCACGACCTAAGCACTTCTCGAAGGCAGCTCTTTTGATGGAGATCAGCGTGTATTATTTTGTGCACCCATTGTCGTTTTGTTTGTTTGGACTTTTGTTAAAATATTGTGAATTTTCCCTACAGATTTTGGATAGAAAGAATGATGAAATAGAAGCATTGAAGTCTCTCTACAAAAGCAAACAAAATGAAGCTGAGGAGACAATTAGAAAACTGGAGAAAAAAGGTGATTTTTATATTCACGGTTATTTTTTTTCTGCTTGGTGGTATTGTACTGCATCCTTCTTGTGGCTGTGGGCTTATGTGTTCCATCTAGGTGCAGATGTTCCTTTCCTCTTCATTTGCAGGTCTTGACCTGAGTTTTGCCTTTAGATTCTTAGAGGCTTGTCCAGTAGTCTTTGCTGTACAGTTTCCAAACCAAATTTTCCAAGAGGCAAAGGGATCTTGTTATATTTAATACTTACAGGTTTTATGAGCGTCACCAAAAAAAAAAAAGTTTCTTTGATGATACCGAAGTATTTTGACTGCTTATTTCAATCTTTTTGGAATCTCTGGCTCAAGGTTAATTTATTTATACATTCAGTACATTTTAGTCAAACCACAATGTATTATTTAGGACTATTGTGGCAAGAGACTTCAAACACAAATAGTAGTCTTGAATATGTCTTAAGTACAAAACTTGGCCTGAGTGTGGCTTGTCAGCAGTTTTTGAATGTTAGTTTCTTTTAGAATTCCTTGGAGTCCATTTACACTATGGACTAGACCACAATGTAAAATAATACACAAGTTGGGTAATCTACATACAAAAAAGGAGAGAGTTCCGTGTATATTGTTTCCTGTTCCTTGGCAAAGTAAATGCCAGCAAGGGACCTGGCGCTTCTGTTGGTGGTTGCACTCAGCTGTAACAGGTCATGTTTGAGTCAAAGAATCATAGAATGGTTTGGGTTGGAAGGGACCTCGAAGATCATCCAGTGCCACCCCCTGCCCTGGGCAGGGCCACCTCCCCCCAGCCCAAGTTGCTCCAAGCCCCGTCCAACCTGGCCTTGAACACCTCCAGGGATGGGGCAGCCACAGCTTCTCGGGGCAACCTGCCCCAGGGGCTCACCACCCCCCCTTGTCCTGTCACTCAATGCCCTTGCAAAAAGTCCCTCCCCAGCTCTCCTGGAGCCCCTTAGGCACTGGAAGGCTGCAATAAGGTTTCCCTGGAGCCTTCTCTTCTCCAGGCTGAAGCCCCCCACCTCTCCCAGCCTGTCCTCCCAGCAGAGGGGCTCCAGCCCTCTGATCATCTTTGTGTCCCTCCTCTGGCCCCGCTCCAACAGGTCCATGTCTTTCCTATGTTGGGGGCGCCAGAGCTGGAGGCAGTACTCCGGGGGGGGTTTCACCAGAGTACAGTAGAGGGGAAGAGTCACCTACACTTGCCAGACAGTGAAAATCATCAGTTGCTTCTGGAAAGTGAATTTGTACCTGCTTTATTTGCCACAAAACTTGTCAGACTGTGTACACTTGGTGCAATCACTTGCAGTTTAAGTTGGGGAACTTAATTGCCTTTTGTATCTTAGGCGTTCAGCCTTCATGAGAACCTTTCATCCTAGGGATGCACATAAAATCCGGTTAAAAATGCCTGTTTTCTTTAGGTTGTACGGAATTCTGTTGATGTATATTTACTGCTTGAGTAAGGAAAACTTACTATGAAATATTTTGTAAATAAAGTAGACAAGAGAGAACACCTTGTGATATTTTAGTGACACAGAATCGAAGTACTAAATTCTAAAGCCCATGCATTAAGCCAAAAAACATCAGAAAGCCAGGTCAATTGGAACGCTGATGTAATGTGATTGCATCTGTTGCCAGCACTGAAAAATCCCAAAGGTGTCTCTTGAATGGTTGTTTATTTTCCCATTTTTGACAGTTCAGACCCTTGTTCGTGAGTCACAAGTCGTCAGAGAAGCAAAAGAGAAGCAGATTGTGGAGTTAAAGAAGATGTGTGAGCAAAGCAATGATTCTTTGAACAATGAGTGGGAGAAAAGGGTAATGAATAACACTTGCTTTCTTTGACAGACACCTACGGTGTGTATCTGGGATGATACGTTTTGTCACTTAAAAAAAATAAATATAAGGAATATGCTACTTTTGTTGATATTTTCTTATGCTGATTTTATTTTTGTCTGGAGTAATCTTGCAAGACTCGCTTTGCTGATGCTCTCACACCCACAGCCACCCGTACTCCCACCCCTGCCCAGCTGGTCGCTCCGTCCCTGGGGTTCACCCGCCCCACCTGGCACGTCTCTGGATGTATTAGGGAAGTGTTTATTTCTGGTTGACCTGATGTGGAATTTTAATCTCGGTAAACCTGCCGCTACCTGCTGCCACGGTGATTCCTTTGAACTATTATTTTTGCATCGGGTCATGAATTCTTCAATGTGTTTTTATTTATTGTGAGACTCAAGACAGCAAAGCGGAGAGAAAAGCATGTTTGTTGCAAGACAGCTTCACCTTTGCCCAGATTATTGTCAGTATTTATCTTGCTTACCCCTCTCAGGAGAGGGAGGGTCACAAAAAGGGCAAAACCACCTCCCTTCGTAGATGAAGTATGCTGTTTAATTTTTTTGCAGCCCTGCATCTGGAAGTGATGTTGGTTTTAATTCTTGTCTTGTAAGAGATAAATCATAAATCTTGTCCTTTGTGCTTAAGACCTTGAGGCTTCAGTGTTAGGTGGGGTTTTTGTTTTGGTTTAGAGAAGCATTATTTTCAGCCCAAGGTCATTCCACTTTTTGCGGTTGCCTGGCAAGAGCTGTTCCTACAGCTGTAATTGTCGTCAACAATGCCCGTGTGCACACAAGAAGGCAAATTAAAATGCTAATATTAATATTAACTTCATGAAATTATAGAAGTGAAATCAGAGCATGTATCTTATGGAAAAACGTGAATAGTAAGAAATATGACAGAAATAGAGCAAAAGTTAATAGTGCAATATTTTGATAACTTTATATACTACTACTTCTGTGTATTTTTTCCTTTGAATGGATGCAGGTTATTTGAATAGATGTTGTTGACAGTAATGCAAATATTACTGTACTGTATTATACAGGAGGTAGAGATGTTCCCAGAATTCTTGGTTTTATTTATATCTTATGCACCTGGAGATTAAATGTTTATTTATTTTCCCAGATTATTTTTAAAAGGATCTCAAATTCAGCAAATGTTCTGAACACCACAGTATATACACAATACTTCTGATAATAATTTATTAGCATTCTTATCTTTTGGTTGAAAAATTTTCTGTTAAGTTACTGCATACTGTTAAAGTCTGTTAAATAATGGTCCAGGTTCACAGACACCTCCATGATTTTGTTCGTCTGTATGTTGGGGAGAAAAATCTCTACTTGCACAGATCAACTTGATTTTAGCAGTGTGTTTAGAATGGTGCTTTTATTTTGTATATTGCAGCTTTCTCCCTCAGCCATGAAATGGATTTGTTAGAAACTTGAGAAATACATAATAGCTGTTATACAAGCAATACACCATACAAGTTTTGTATGCTAATTTGACACGGTGTTATTCTTTCCCATTGAATAGATAGGAAATTTAGTTTTGAGGCTGTGTAGCTAGAAAGGGAGGCCACTGGTCTTTAGAATATAAATCAAGGGTTAGCGATGACACAAATAATCCTTTTATTAGACAAGTAGATAGTCAAGGCTCTCCAGCTTCTTACGAGTTGAGAGGCAGATAAACTGCCAGTGTAAGTAGCTGGAGAGAGTGTTAGTGTTTCTGTAATAGAAATTCATTAGTTTTGTGCAACAGTTGTTGGTGTTCAGTTAAATATGTAAACAAGAAGAATAGTGGAGAATGGCAAAAATATGTATGTGCTTTAGTATTCTGTATGGATAAGTTACGCCCTCTGTACATTTTTAAGTGACTTCTTGTCGTGGTTTAACCCCAGCCAGCAGCTAGGACCAGGCAGCACTCGCCCCCAGTTGGGATGGGGGAGAGAATCAGAAGGGTAAAAGTGAGAAAAAAACCTCTGGGTTGAGATAAAGACAGTTTAATAGGTAAAGCAAAGCAAAACAAGAAATTCATTCCCCGATTCCCGTCGGCCGGCAGTTGTCCAGCCATCTCCAGGAAAGCTGGGCTCCATCACGCGTAATGGTGACTTGGGAGGACAAAGGCCATCACTCTGAAGGTCCCCCCCTTCCTCCTCCTTCTCCCAGCTTTGTATATTGAGCGCGACATCCCATGGTATGGGATACCCCTTTGGGCAGTTGGGGTCAGCTGTCCCAGCTGTGTCCCCTCCCGGCTTTCTGTGCCCCCAGCCCATCACTGCCGGGGCACGGGGAGGAGCAGAAGAGGCCCTGACTACGTAGCAACCCGTCAGTGCACTACCAATACTGTTATCATCCCAAATCCAAAACATTGCCCCACACCAGCTGCTACTGAGACAGTTAACTCCATCCCAGCTGAAACTGTGACACTTCTAAATTACTGCTTTATGTGGCCTTTGCTTGTTAGTTGTTCTATTTATATAATACAATACTTATAAATGCTAGCTTTACGTGCCATTTATTATTTGGTAATATTTTTGTGATGCAGCTTCACAATGCTGTGGCTGAGATGGAGAAGGAGAAGTTTAATATTCGGAAGAAGCACACAGAAGATATGCAGGAACTGCTTGAGGACACCAATGCTCGTCTGGGCAAAATGGAGGAAGATTATTTGGAACAGATCAAGTCAACTGTAAGTTGGTGTTTTTTAATACGTCATGACAGCAAGTGTCTCTTGCAGTATTCAGATTTCATGCATTTGTGCAAAAGCATGCATAAATACTGTTGAACTGAGAAGTATTTCTGACAGTGCACTGCAGTTGTTCTGTCTTGGGAGAGAACAGTGTCCTGCCAGCCAGTCCAGCCAAAGATTTTTTTTTCATCCAAATACAGCCCTTCAATGAATATTACACAGGTATATATTTGTGTTGAAGGACTGCTTCTAGGATTTCTCACTGTTTTTTATTCAAGTTAGCAGAGCTTTTGTCTCTGTAGGTTTGCAGACTACAAAAAAGGATTTATATAGTACACCTATTTTCACAGATACATGTGACTTCTTACCCGCCTCCTCTTCAAATGATCAAATGCTTCTGTTAGATTAAAGATCAAATAAAAATATTTTTAAAAATACTTATCCTATTATTCTAATTTATTGCATTTCTTCCCTAGAATAATTAGAAACATGTAAGTGTGTGTAATCTGGATTTTGAGCCTGCTATATAAATGATGCAAAAAGCAAAAAATTAACAAGTATCCTCAAGAAAGCATTCTGTACTTTTTATCAGGATGAGGTATGAAGAAAATTGAATGAGTGAAAAGACAATGTCAAACAAAATATATTCCTTTATTAATGAACGTTGAATTTAAAAATTAGTATTCAGATCATGTCATAGGTAACAGTAAATACGGAGAAAAACGGACACAGTCTGTCAGCAAGATTGAATTTAAGAACCATCAAAACTAGACAGATCTTGCTGAGCAGCTTCTGATTTAATAATTAAACAAGGTAGAGTTCAAGGCAGGGCTTAAGATGAAAGACTAGACTATCACTGGAAATTAGTTTTCTTTTTTTTCTCCCTCTCTTTCTTTCTCTCTCCTGATTTTTGTTATTTTTTGTTGGTATTTCAGAGTTTTCTTGTTCAGCTTTTCACTTTGTCAAGAATGCCGTTGCTGTTAGCAAGTGAAATTGGCTGAACAATTTAACTAATACCATAGAACAAGTATTGGCTTCCTTGAGGGGTGGGGGGCCAGAGAGGAATTGTGATAATTGGTGATATGTCAGGTACAGCTCTTTTTGTTGTTGTTAGTTGTTGTTAAAAAAACCCCACACACCCCGCCCCAAAACGCCAACAACAAACAAAACAACAAAACAAAACACCAAACCCAAACAATCTGCCCCCCAAAACCCCCATGCTGGGCAGCTGGCTTTGCATTGATGGAAAAGATCTCATGAACATAGTAAAGCAAAAGTTGACAAAGTTTGGGTGAACATTCGGGTGTGAGGTTCTTGCTCCAGGCTCATTTAACAATTGTTGGGGCACTGGTGCGAGGTGGCAAACTTTTCGGTTTTTATTTTATTTTAACAGAGGGTGAAAATACTGTTCCTCTTCCCTCATCTACAGACTTTTGTTAATATAAAAATAACTCTGATACATACATCCTGGAAGGACAGCTGTGTCTTACTTTTTAACTCCGGCCTCCTGAAGAATTCTTCTCTCATTTCCAGGCATATTAACATAAATATAGGGAAGAATGGGAAGTAGTAGAGTAGTCTCATGCTACCTGCCTGTTCTCATTCTGCTTATTTTTAAAATTGTTTATATCAGGAGATGAAGTTCTGGGAAGAAGATACAACTTTTCATAGGTGTTTGTAATTTATTGAAAGGAAATCACTGTAGTTAAACAAATTGTAGAATCGTAGAATGGTTTAGATTGGAAGGGACCTTAAAGATCATCCCATTCCACCCCCCTGCCATGGGCAGGGCCACCTCCCCCCAGCCCAGGTTGCTCCAAGCCCCGTCCAACCTGGCCTTGAACACCTCCAGGGATGGGGCAGCCACAGCTTCTCGGGGCAACCTGCCCCAGGGGATCACCACCCGCACAGGGAAACATTTCTTCCTCATATCTCATCTAACTCTCCCCTCTTCCAGTGTGAAGCCATTCCCCCTCGTCCTATCACTCCATGCCCTTGTAAAAAGTCCCTCCCCAGCTCTCCTGGAGCCCCTTTAGGCACTGGAAGGCCGCAATAAGGTTTCCCCGGAGCCTTCTCTTCTCCAGGCTGAACCCCCCCCCCTCTCCCAGCCTGTCCTCCCAGCAGAGGGGCTCCTGTCCTCTGATCATCTTTGTGGCCCTGTCATGATACGGAGAAGTGGATTAGGGAGCGGTACACCAGCAGAGACCTGAGGAATGCACTCTCAGTCCCGATATGGGTTTGCTGTGTTCCTGCGCACAACACTTTCCTTCTCTGTGTACATCCATTTTCCAGTAATAAAATGGAGATGGTATACTTACTGTACAAGATGATTGGAGAATTATTTACTTAATATTTGATAATTGATTTGAAACACATTTGCACTGTTAATGTAGCATTTGCATTATAACGTTGTTCTTATAGCCTCCAAATCTATAGCAGATATTACTGTATCTTATTGTTTACATCCTTGGATGTGGTTTTGCCAAAGTGTGCACATAAAAGGCATTTGTTTAAAATCTGTAATTCTTTAGCAACCTAAGTGCACTGCTCCTTGGCTTAATTTAGAAACTTGATACGCATATTTTTATGTCTGTAAACATATGATGGTCTTAAAAGTACTCAGAAGAATCTTTTAGCATGAAAGAGCTACAGATTTCCCTGGATGCTCTACAGTTTAATATGTTTCCTAGCTGACTTTTATAGCTGCTCATCACTGTAATGATCAGTAAAATCTTTTCATATATGCATTTTTTTCCTCAAATCCTCTTTCCCACATGCAGGTTGTACATATTGTTAATGATAACATACTTTTTGGTTAACGGAAAGTCTAAAAATGCTTTACGTGTATTGTCATCCATTATAGTTTTCCATAGAAATATCTGTCGTCTCTCTCATTTCAAAAGATTTGTAATTTAGAAATCAATTGCACATATTGTTTTGCTTAGGGGAGAATACATGTTACTTTGGGGGGGGGGGGGATAGACATCCATATTTTGAAGATTTATCTATTTTTTATATGCAACATGTAATTTACTGTCATGATTGATGACAGCTTTGCTACTGTAACTCTTGTGCCTCTGGACCACCAAAGAACCTTGTTGCTCTAGGCTACGCAGTAACAACAGGGGGATACCCTCATTTATTCTGGTGTTTTCTCCACAATGACCTATTCTTTTAGAACCAGACGGTCAAAAAACTGGAGGCCCGTGTCCAGCAGTTGACTGTTGAAGCTGAAAATAGTAATTTACAGCGTCAAAAATTATCTCAAGAGAAGACTGATGCAGAACAACGTTACCAGGCGGTATGCTCTGAACTTCAGGAAGTGAAAGCAAGGTAAAGAAAGTGTGGTTGCTGTTTTTAACATTGAAGAATATGGAATTTCCAAAAGGAAATATTTTTCATTTTATTTCAAGAACTCAGTGAATGGTAATTGACATTAGAAAATTGTCATGAAAATGTATTAATTGATGTAAAACTCATTGTGGAATTGACCTAAATGACTGTCGTAAGGGATACGTTATCTTTCCATTATTTATAAGCATTTTGTTCTGTTACAATGAGGACGTGCCACAGGCAGACTTGCACACTTTGTAGAATTGATACTGAGCAGGTAAGATGCCAAAATATGAAAGCAATTTCCGTATTCTGTTTGCTTACTACTTGTAGGCACAGCTTACTTCAGAAAGACAAGGACCGTATTATACAGGAATATGAGGAGAACATTCAGCAACTACAAAGTAAATTTGATGTTGATGTAAATTTTATAAAACAGGAACATGCTCTCTCTGCAGCGAAGGTATGCTTCCACGTGTAATAGGCATTAAAATGTTGTTTATTTTTCAAGTGGTCTTCTCAATATAAATGTAATGCTTATGAATAAATCCAAGGAGCTGTTCAGTTCCCGAAGTTGTTCATGTGCATAAGTTTAAAAAAAATAAATTGTAATTTAGTTTTTCATTCCCAAATTCGACTGAAAAGTCATTTAAGGTTGACTGATAGTTCTGTGTGTGTGTGTGTGTGTACGCATACCTACAGCTGGTATTTCCATAGCTGATTCAGATAAGGTACAATTAATACACTGATTTTGATTGTACTTCTGTAAAAATTCCAGATACCAGAGGACCTCAGCACAGTTAAAGACTTAATGTTTTCATAAGACCTTCAATGAGGGAAAATACTTTTTCCAGAAATAAACTGTCTTGCAGGCCTCTTAAAATGGAACATTATGTTAAATATTTATGTGTTTAAAGAAATAATTTTTAAATTCTTCAAGCGTACATTCCACCCAAGAATGTAACAATTCTGGTTTATTTCTGTAAAAACATCTATCAGATTGATATCTATGCATACGTATGTTATACAATAGGTAGACATATAGTATATATTTAATAAAATTTTCATGTTAAATAATTGTAAAAAAGGCTCATATTATAAATACCATCTGCTAATCCTTAGAGCCATAGGACAAATAGGGTCTTTTGCATTTATTTTCTGGATTTCTGGGAGCTTTGATGATGCTTTACTCAATTTACAAGGCATTTTTCTTTCTTTCGATTGTTAGTGCCAAGGGGTTTTTATTAGTAGTTATTTTTTGTGGTTTTGTTTACATTTCTAAGTTCACCAGACAGACAGAAGTGACATATCTGGAGTTGTAAATTCATACAGGTTTTTTTCCCAGGTTGGTAATTTTTTCTGAATTCCAGGCACCTTTGAGAAATAAATTTAAAACCATGAAAGATGTATCTGTGGACCTAATGAGGAATGAGACACTAAAATTCCTTTTTCTGTTGAATCCCTACAGGCATCTGAAGCGATTGAAGAATTGCAGCATAATGTGTCTCTATTAAAGCAACAGTTACAAGATTTAGAACGTCAAAGACAGCAGGAGCTGAGGGTGAGCCCTGAATTTCTTACTCAAGAACGAGCAGCCCTTTTCACTTTTTCCACTGATTTGAAGGTTTAGATAGCCATGCTAAAATGCACTTATATATAACATGCATCTTTGTATGTATTTTATTCATAGATATATCTATATAAAGTGTCACCTTATACTTAAAGGTTGATTTTTAAAAAGTATGACTAAAAGAAATCAGTTTATGGGCAAGACCAGAGTTCACAGGAGCTTTTTGACTCTTTTTTGTATTTCACATGTTAAACCAGTATAATCATGTATCAGTGGATTATATGTCAAAGAATTAGGAATACCTTTTTTTTTTTCCTCCCCTAAACCATAAACATTTTTAAAATAAGTTTCAAAATTGTTTTTATTTTCGTTCTTATTTCACAGTCCAGTTCAATATTCTGTCATCCCATAGATACTTAAATTAATTCTTCTATCTCAGGATAGTAAGTTCCACATCTGTGTCATGTATCAATCCTGTTTGTGTTTTGGCATCTACTTTTCCTCCTATGTCTCATTTCACAGTTGATGTAGTACAGAATGGCATTGTAATAGTTCAGGAGAACGAGTTGCTCTTTCTCTTTAGAAAACATGAATCATGACTTTTGAGAGAGTTTCATTACGTGTGGATATTTTTGCTCTTGGTTGAATTTTTTTTTGTACGTCAAAGAATGTTTTTAACAATCATATAAAGTGGATTTGTTTATTTAGAATACACATCTCTTCCTTTGCAGGATCAAGAATACAAGCTTCTGCAGGACAAACTTCACTTGGAGCGTCTATACGATAAACAGGTAATGTTTTCAGGAAAAATATACCATCTTACACACACTTCCAATTTTGTTGTATACAGAAGCTAAAGGTTTAAATTCTGAAATCCCCAAATAAGTAAATTTTGGAATCCAAGCATTTCACATGGGTTGGAAAAATAATTGGACAACTTAAATAGCTTTAAATGAAATCTTCCCTGAAGCACAGAGGTATCGCCTCTGATTCTAGGTACCGCTTGCCAAATGATGGCGGCTGGGAGAGCATTGCCAAAGAAGTGCCACTGTAAGCCTGTCCCCTTTGTATACGCTTCTTTTGTTGGCGTCTGATGTTAACTGCTGTTAGAGAAAAGATAATGAGCTAAATTGAACTTAACCTGACCCGTTGTCAGTGCTCATATATTCTTCCATACTTCTTTTTCCCTGAATATATCTTTATTCCATACTTCTCCATTATTGTAATACAATCTCTATATATTGTCAACATACATTGGTTTTACATCAGAAACTTAAAATAAAAAGTGTAATTTTCATCAAAAACACTTCATCTTAAAGCACTTTGCAAATACTCTCTGCTCTTTTAGACTTTAAGCATCAATAGGTTTCAAATTAAACTTCAATTTTAGTGTTGTTATGTGTTCAACTCATGCAGTGTTTAATAAGAGGGTGCGTTAGATGCCTATTTAATTGAAAGGATGTGTTATTCAAACATGTCATTTCCAAATGTGGCAAATTTGTAACATAGAATAATGAATTGTGATCATAGCTGCTTGTCACTCGCTAATAGCATTTGCAACATGAATTGTAGTGAGTTTTTGGTTTGAGTTAGTGCCTTCTGCTGACTTGAAGTCAAGTACTTTTTCATTCCAAGATATGTTTTGGTCTAATCCTTGCTTACATTTGTCTTCTTAGGCAAGGCATGGCTTTTATGAATGTTGGCCTCAAGAAAAAACCTATGGTTGGGATAATATTGCAGGTCAAAACAAAAATATATTGGCGTAATTTGGGTGTCTTCTAGCTATTGAAGTATAGTGGACGTTGGTGTATTGCGATACACCTCTGCTATTTCTTAGCAGATAAGTACAGGTTAAATGTGGCTGGTGATGTTTCCAGGCGCTGACTCCAAATGCCATCAAATGGTTCACATCCACACTGTTAAACTGTATGGTTCTGGGCAGTAAGGTGGATGCATCTGTATAATCTTTCTACAGTGGTGTCTGTCCTGTGTGAATCTGGAATGAGGTTTGAGCATCATTTGGGAGAATGCTCCTTAGCATGGGCGAAGAGCATGTCAGCGGTCACTCTACACCAGTAAGCACAGATACTGAGGTTGTAACTCAGTAAACAAGGAAGCAGACCCTTTATTTTTAATAGATAACTTTACAGTGGTTTGCCTATTCGTAAATTTTGATGTAACTGTGTTTTTTGAAATCAAATCGTTGAGAAAGGAGGAGAAAAATACACGTGACCAATCTGTGGACATAAATCCATAAAATGGTATAGATTGGCCCATAAAACACTAAAACAAGCTTGCCTTCAGGTAAAGGAATCACAAAGTCTCTGGTGCAATCTGTTCACTTAAGAACCTACCCATTATCTAATAATCTTTATTAGCCTACAGTGGCTATTGCCCACTAGGATATTTAAACATCAAACAAATAAAAGGTAGTAACCCTGAATGTCACTGTTTGATTAAATGTGCTTATCTGCTGAATCAGGAACCAGTTAGGCTAAATGGTTTTACAAGCGAAGGAAACACCTGCTTTTTATAAATAATCTACCGCTTGTTTTCCAAACATTCAGCAAAGCATAAGAACAGTGACAGATTATTTCTGAGAGCCATTCATTTCATTTTCACAATACCTTCTTTACTCTCTGACAGATAGCCCATCAGTTTGGAGATACTTTGAAACCAACGAAGTATTTGGACTTCCATGTAGTAAACACCCACACGGAACTGCTTACAGCAGAGAATCTCTAAATTTGTTTTTTCATTGGATGATACTCGTGCTTCTGACTGTACGCTTATTAAAATATGTTTTTCGTTACTGTAGTGACGTCATAGCATGTAACGTTGCAAATGATTGTAGGTGAATAAAGGATTTCCTGTGCTCCAGTGAGGCATGGTTAGTAGGGCACATCGCCATATTGTTACCTGAACAATCCTAAAAGCAAACTCTTGTACTTAATCTGCTTTTGGCAAAAAATATTAGGAAAACCCACGGTTTGGACCATGCCTGGGAGGTCACCAAATTCTGGAGCTGGTTTCCTTTCTTGATTCCGAATTACCAGAAAGAATTATTCATAATAACGTCTATTTCTGGTTAGTGAATTTAGGAAGTGGGAGTATCCTGGTTTCAGCTGGGACAGAGTTGATTTTCCCCCTCGCAGCTGCTGTGTTTTGGCTTCAGTGTGAGAACAGCGTTGATAACACACGCTGTTTTGATTGTTGCTAAGTAATGTTTATAGTAAGTCGAGAACTTTTTCAGCTTCCCATGGAAGCGGGGTGGGAGCGTGGGCAGGAGGAGCCGGCCAAAGGAACGTGCCCCGTTCCGGGCCGTGGACGCCATGCGCGGTGCGTGCGTGGGGGTTGGCTGGGGGTGGGAACGCGCCATCGCTGCTGGGGACGGGCTGGGCAACCGATCATCGGGTGGCGACAGCAATTGGTGTTGCATCACTTTATTTTGTGTATTCTTTTACTACTTTTTTTTTTTTTTCCCTCATCCGTTACGGTTCTATTAAACTATCTTTGTCTCAACCCACGAGTAATTTCTTTTTCTTTCCCCTCCTTTTTCTCCCCACCCTACTGGGGGGCAGGGAAGGCGTGAGCGAGGGGCTGCGGGGTCCGAGTTGCCAGCATGGGGAGTCAGGTTTTGTTCAATGGTTATTTTGCGAATATAAAGCTTTATAGGGAGAGATGGAATTTGTCAGATTGCTAGGATGTGTTCCTTGTGAGGTCTTGAAAGTTGCCATTTTCATTCTGCTTTGGTTAAATACTAATGGAAATTAAAATGGTGTTTCAAATTTAAATGGTAACTAAAATATACTGGGAAAAATACCAATATTTAGAGGAGAATTAAAGGGCCTTGAAGTTTTCTGTAACTCTGAGTATCTTTAGGATATTTACATAAGAGGTCTATTTTCCTGACTTTTATATACGAGCGTATCTTCGATGTGTGGATAGGTAGTGCGTGGTGTGATGGCAGTTGCATGGAGGAGAATTACTTGGAAATGCAGAGTGTGCCTGGGGAGATGGGAGGGGAGAAGGAGAAGCAGCACGGCCGAGCGAAGGAGAGCAGAGAGAGGTGTGGGAGGCACCCCGTGGTGTTAGACAGGAGCGATGCTCTGCTGTGCATTAGTAGTAAACCACTTTTCCTCAAAGTTTTACTTTTCTTAGGATTGCCTACCCCCAGCTAGTTAATGTTTCAGTACGTATTATTCTAAAGTAAGGTTATTTACTATCAGTATGTTTGCTATTCTTATTGTTGCAAGAATTGATAAAAAGTAGTTTGCTTTGATTGGGTGTTCACAAATTGGTAAGTAGGAACTCTGCACCATAGAGAATACGTGTCATTATTTTAGGCAGATTTCTATATGCTTTCCTGTATTTATCTAAAGAAAATCTAGCTCCTTTTTATGTAATTACTGATATTTCCTTATTCTAGAGAATAATATTCCCTTTGAGAAGAAAAATAGCTCTATTTGCTATATTCTGATACTTCCTCTCTGCATTAATCCTTATTCTTGCATTTTATTTAATTTTAGAAATATATATGTGGTTGTCTATGTCAGTGCAAAGGAAATATACAAAATAAATAGTTCTTATAATTTGAAGTAACTTTTTTTTTAAAAAAATCAGACTTTGTTTTAGCTAAAATATGGTATTCTTTTCCTTCAAATGGTAGATTCATGGCATCCGGAATGATCTTGATAAAGAAAGAGAGGATGCTCAAAAGAAAATTCACAAACTGGAAGAGATTCTGAAGTAAGTGAATATGAAATAATTGTTGAATCATCCCCAATTTCTTAGTCCAATTTGTTGAATAAACTTATGCTTTGTCTCATCTAACTGCCTGCCGATAATTTGTCCGGGTTATCTTCCTGTTGTAAAGCTGCATTTTCAGGGTTCTAGTCGGCCATAAAGATTAAAAAAATAAAGCAGGAGCCAAGCCACCCAAAGTTGTTGACTTTCAAGTGGTAGGAATAAAACAGAATTGAAGTTGGCAGCTGGTCTTGCCCTGTCAAATAAATGAAACCGGCTTATGTTTAGAAGAGGTACATAGCAGACAAATAATCCAAATTAAATACTAGTTGCTCTGCAGTACTTTAGAGGAAGGGATAAATTTGAAAGACGTATTTATACAAATTATATTTTAACTTGATTTAGTAAATGATGCTTATGATATTTTTTTAATATCCATGAATTACAACTTTAATGTGGATTTTTCCTCTTTGATACCTCACTTTGTTGTGTGAATACTTATTTTTCACATGTAGCTAATGCTCAGAGAAATGATCTGCAGCAAACAGAAGACACTTTTCGTTAACTAATTTGGAACAGCTTTTTTGCTGACCTTGTACATTAAAAAACTAATCAGGATGCAACAAGTTTGATGGTTTTGGAGCGGAGGAGTGGTTTACATACAGCAGATGCACATACGACAAGATCGAGTCTTGTTATGCTGCTTCCATTTTTTATTATGTAAAGTATTATTTCCATATGGTTATCCAGTTTAAATTCAAAGTTATGGAAATAATTTCTAGGGAAAACAGATTATTCTGAAACAAACCAGAAGTTATTTGTTAAAACTATTCAGTTAAATGTTACAATGTATCTTATCTGGGCTGATAGAGGCATTGTGTACATGCTTTTATTCAATAAAAGTCTTCGGGCTGAAGTCTGTATTCCTTTATTTCTATAATCTCTTAGTTATTTGGCATCAATAGAGAATATCTTAAATCACTGCAGACATTCATAAAAACTCTAGCTTTTAATCTTTAAATTCTTTACTGTACTATTATTTATAATTTTAGGGAGTTGGAATGTTTATCAGCTAAACTTCATTTTTTGGTATTTTAACATCTGATTCATTGATAGCGTAGTTGCATTAATTATCTTCCGTGTCTTTCAAATAACATGTCAGTTTGCACTTACTTACGCTAATAAAATAATCTGACTCTACAGTCCTCCGGCTGCTCAGACTTTGTTCCCCGCGCGGGTGCTCTCCGTGCAGCGTGACCGCGGCAGTGCTCCCCTTCGGGCCAGCGATCGCCAAGTGGGTCGGTGTGCTTTTTAGTTTGGAGCTTTTTAGTTAAGAGCACTGTGCTGAGCAGCTCTGGAGACAGCTGAGGAGGTCCTCATTTATTCCAGATATTTCCTAGCTGTAATTAAACTTAGGTCTGATGTTTGGGTTAGAGGAAGGATTTGAAAGAGTAACGTTTCGAGAGCCCAGTTGACTGGTGGATACTTCAGGGCCCACAAATTGAGATGATGTTGGCAGAGGTCAGTCCCAGCCTTTGTGGGAGGGTCCTTTGGCCAAGACTGAGGATGGGTCAACCGCTGGGCTCCAGGAGCCCTGGGGTCTGCGTGACAGGTTAGCCCTACAGTGAGTGATGAATACCTGTTCCCAGTTCTCAAAGCGTCTTCTGATGTAAACTACTTCCACTCATAGTGTGGAGTACTTTTCCCAGGTCGCTTCTGCGTCCTGTGGCATTCTGGTTTTGTTATGTGGGGTTTTTTTATTTTATTTTTTTGTTGAAAATAATGTAGCAATATCTAATGTTAAATGATATATCGCACTCCTAATTTAAGTTCTAAATTAAGGGAAAATGTTCCCCAATTAAGGGAAAATGTTTGAATTTTGGAGATAGCTTACTCTTTAATAACGAATCTATACTACTGTTTGTTGGTTTTTGGGTTTTTTTTTACCAGTGATTTGGGGTTAATTTTAACATTAGCAATGGAATTAGTAACACTAATAAGTAATTATTTTGTAATGAATAGAAACAAAAATTAGCTTTCATCTGTGTTTTTGTCTGGGTGGGGACAGAATTTGGAAGAATCATCGGGGTTGATTTGTGCTCCTAAAGATTAAAAACATTGTATTTACAGAAATATAGTGCCCTAGGCTAAGCCCAGTGTATGTTTTGCTGGCCGATTCTTCCAGATTTCAATTCTGGTGCAAAACCTCTGCATCTTGCATCTCTGCCTTTCTGATCGGGGGTGTGTCGGTGCACGTGGCTGCTGAGAACAGACTCACATGCCCGGTATGGAGGAACTGCTGATCCCGCAAGGCTGACTTTCTGGAAACCAAGCCATTAATTTAGTACCAATGTTTCTAGACACTAGTAAGATTTTACATGTATGTGTTTATATATGATATGTACATCCGTCATACATAACAAGGAGTCATATTTTAGTGTCGGAAATGGGTGTCTTCCTTATGGCTTTTTTTTTTTTGTTCCATTGCTGCAAAAATTAGTCCTTTTAACAATCTCTTGCTATTAATATGAATCTCCAAGATGTCTTATGTGAAAATGCTTTATTTTGCTGTATTACTTTGACTCTTTGCGGAATCAAATTCAGTAGTGACGAGCTAAGGCGGACACAGTAAACCTTTAGAAAACAACCTTATCTTCCTTGAGATGGGTGAAAATATAGTTCACCGTCTTCAATAGAAGCGATGCCTTGTGGAATTGCAGCTCAGAACCCAGTCGGTGCATCAGTGATTTCTCATAAACTACTTTGATCTGAATGCACTTTGATTCTGAAATGGCCACAGGATTATATCTTGAGTAGCTCGTCAGCTGCAAACAGCTAGAAGGGGAAGTGGCAGGAATTTTAGTGGGCTTTTTTATTATTATTATTTTTCCAGTGATGTGACAGCAAGCAGTGCTATTGCAGTTTCAAACATATCCTCGTAGTTGCATAATGAAAGTGATTTGAGACATTGTGTGGAATAGTAAAATCCACATTTGTAACAGTATCTTTCACTTCAAATGAATAGTGTTGCCAGAGTTTTAATACTGAGTTGCGGTACACATAGTTTCTTAAAGAGGTTTTTTTTTTTTTCTTCTGAAGTTTATGGTAGAAATATCTGTCAAAAACAAATCTATTGCAAAACAATTGCTCTAATAGTCATGACTATTGGTGGTGACTGGTAGATGTCAATTTTGTATTTAGTTCAGCAATGCATGTCATCGGCATTGCCTAATCGCAAAAGTGACTATAGAATGTGCTGCAGGGATTTTTCTAGAATGTCAGTTAAACTGCATTTATATAATAACAAAGTATTCTTAAAAAGCTTCTGGGTAATTACTTGGGGGGAAAGGTTGTTTCTCTAATCCCTTTAGTTTGTTTGCATAAAATATGTCATAAGAGTGGGTTACAAATAGGCTAAATCTCTGCCGTTCTTATCTCTTTCATTTTAAGTAGAGGAATAGGAAATAAAAGAGGTATAGTTATCTTACAATTTGTCACACTACAGACTGAGTTGAATACAACAGAAAAAAAATTTAAAACAAGTCTGTATCCATTTGTTGCTGAAGAAATTAGATGGAAGAGAAAGAAAAGGTCTCACTGGCTTTATATGACACTGTTATTCAGAGTAGCTCTCAGTGTGATCTGTCGTGTCTTGCTCTGTGAAATTTGGACAATTATTTATTAAAATTTTTTCCTCTGCTAAT
>NW_009646934.1:1706953-1712026 GCF_000708025.1 Charadrius vociferus | reverse complement strand
AGGGAAATATTTTCCATTTTACTGAAGAATTGAAATGTAGAAGCTTAGAGACCTGTGGCAATTTAGGGAACTGGAATGGCCTATACGTCACTTAAAAATGCCGCTAGGACGCGTATGTTAAAGGTTCTTTGACCGTTTTAACTCTGACTTCCATTTCAGTGGTCGTCTTTGCAGCAGCTTTACCTGTCTGCTCTGCACTTGAGCAATGTTCCCGACAGTAGTATTGCAGGTGGAAGATTTGTGCCCTTTTCTAGACCTAACAAACAGCTCTCTTCTACAATACATAATTGTGAGTTGTTTGTTTTTAAAAAAAAAACAAAACAAACAGGGAAAAAAAGTATTTTCATTATGATAGAAATGATCTTGTTAGACTGTAGTATTTATCACTTACCAATAACTTTTATCAAGTTTAAAATATTTGAGTATTTAAGCTCCCTTCGGTTTGGACCTGCTTTGCACACTCTCTGGCTATGAAGACCCTTGCTGTGTCTATAAGTAGGAGTTTTTAGTAAATATCTGTCTTAATTACTAAACAAAAGTTGTGTCTAACTTGTTTTCATAAGAAGATGCAAACATTTTGAGCTGTTAATGCTTTAGTCGATGTGTCAATCACAAATTCTAATTTATATTTCTTTTCAGCAGATGGTGTGCTAAATAATGACCTCTGTTGACATTAGACCTCAAAATAAAGACGAACAACTCTAGCCCTCTGACTATAGAATTGTTTGAAGATATATTGAAGGTTTTATTTTCTTAAAAAGATCATCTTTCCTTTTCTACTGTTTCTTTTGGTTCCACAATAGCGTTGTCAACTACAGACAACCGTCTTCCTAAGGCATTGTGAAAATATCAGAAATAACTATAGTAGTAATTTCATGGGACAGTGAGAGTGCATGTTCAGTAAGGGCTTTGGAGATATATATTACGTTCACAATTTAAATACTCAGGATTTTACTGTTAGTATGGTAGTCACAGCAATGATCCAAAAGGCATCCCAGGGAAGAAGCAGAGTTATATGCCAGGCATTATTTGCGGTCGGCAGAAGTGTGGATACTTTAAGGCTGGCCTCATTTATTTGCTGATACATAGCGAAACTTAGAACTGTGTTGCTTAAGATACGAGGTGAAAAAATCTCTTTTATGATCCAAAGAAAGAGCAGAACAGCCATGTGCATTATTAGTATTGATACACTCCACCAGTGCGCGAGCTATGACTGCCAGCGTGACCTACATCAAGGAGGATGTCGGGTGTACAGGCAGAAACATTTGTTTTACAGCATTTAGTTTGAAGTCTGCTTAGATGTTATTAGTAATAATATGTAAAAAACTGAAGATGAAACAGTAAAGAAGGGAGGATTTCATTGTATAAGTAAATAGTTACAGTTACTTTTTTTTTTTTTAAAGTGTGAATACAGCATGGATTTAACACCTCAGGTGTAATGTGCTTAGGTCTTTGCCACTTCTATTCTGGAGTCTGTAACAGCTTTATGACTGCATAGACATATAAAGTTTGTCCGTCTTGAGATGGAGATTTTGGACTAAATTGCAAACGTACATATGAGTTGTGGCCATTACCTTCTGTCACCTGCATGGAAGTGCAGGTCCCCTTGCTGCTGCTGGTTTCTCGCGGTTGTGATGGTTCTCACGTACTGGAAGTAATTATGGGATCTGATTTAATGCTTTTTTGGTTTGCATGTCTCATAGGCAAATTAATACTTTGTTATGCTACTGAAACAGAGCTTTCCTGAATTCTTATTCTTCTATTCTGTAGTGTGATTGAAGGAAACAGTTTTTAAAAAGTCACGTCAGGAGAAACGGACTGTTACCTCCCCAGGTGCAGACACTGGAGCTGAACGTCGGCGTGTCCAGCACTGCGTGCACACTGTCTACACTTAAATGCTTCGTAACATTCTTCCTCTCAATCTTTGCCTTTTTTTTAAACCTGCCTACAGAGCCAAATCTCAGCACTTTGCAAGTGGGGATGATACAGAGCAAATGTTTAGCAGCTGGTTTATTGAAAGTCACTTAATAAAATTGTTTGTTTACATAAGAAACTAGCAACACCTCTTTTCTCCATTGCTTCTCTACCCCTCATCTGAACTTGTTTAAAACTCTTCTGGGGAAAAAAAGAGGGGCTAAACTTTCCAGAAACCAGCAAAGCTGCTCCTATCTATTAGCAGATCTGTATTTTTACAACAGTTTCTAAAGCACACGCATAGAGTTTTCACAGTGTTTTGTATCTGGTTTAGCTGGCAGGCCAAAACGGTTCAAAGTCTTCTCAACCAAAGGCATGGTGTGAAGGTGGTGCATGGAGGTCTTCAATAAAATACAGAAATAAAAGTAATTTACCTTTCTTTTCCTATGTATACTTGTGTACACGCGCATATTTTCTCTGGGAATCCTTGACATGAGAATCAAGGAAAATAAATTGCTTTCTTTGTGGGGATGTGCTGTGCAGTTTCCCAACTGTGGCTGCAGAAAGCTTACGCCGTTGCGGTGCGTTACTCCCGGTGTGACGGCTGTGTTGGTCCTTTATACCTCAGCACGCTACTGCCGGGCTCTGCTATTTCTCGGAACCTTGTCGAGGTTCAGTGACACTAATATATTTTTAAATTTCAGTTCTTCTGAAGAGTATAGTTATTACTACCACAAGGTTTTGTCTCATAGAGGGTGTCTGATAAAAATGAAGTTGCATTCGTATTTACTAGAACAAGTTGGAAAAATGCTGTTTTGGGAAAGAAATAGAAATCTTTTTTGTACCAGTTACTCTTCTTGAAATCTCAGTCATTTCTACATTCAAAGGGCTTCTACTTGTCATCTCCTGGTATGGATTGCCAGTCGTTTGGTTATTCCCTTCTGAACTGTTCGTTCCCTACCTGACATTGTCACAAGGAATGTGGAGCAATGGGGCTGGAGCTCTTCTCGCGCTTGTCCTGAGGTTTTAAACTGAGTGCTCATCCTTGTAAAGCCTTAGGAGGGTGGCTTTTATATCACACTTACTCAAAAGCAGAAGCTAGTGTCAGTACGTTTTGCAAGAAGAACTGTCGTTACAGTTGTTCTGCGGCTGCAGCCCGAATCCCCGACAAACGGGGTGCCTGGCTCGCAGCTATGCGCAGGTTCCGTCGGTCCCCGTCTCCTCCCGGTTTTGTTTCTACAGGACTTTGGTCTGGTTTGGACTCTGGTCCAGTGGAATGATGTGAGTTTACATGTTGTCATGCTGCCCTGAGTATTTTATTTTTTTGTTTTGTTCTGAGCCCCCTTGTCCGGCTCCCGCAGATGTTCTGCCGGGGGTCTCCCACACTCCGCCTGTGGTGGTGGAATGGGGACAAGGCAAAAAAGGGAACAGGGCAGGATGGTCCCTCGCAGAATCTCTGTTCTGCCATTTCCTACAGCTACGGCTGTGTAATGTCTCATTTTCATTGCATAGTTTTCTTTGCTAGACAGAGAAGGCTGAGATATGTTTGGTCTGAAAGGCTCTTTGTGCAGAATATGTAAAAATGTATCAAATTTTAGCACCAGAAGTTTTCCGTAAGGGTCTTTTAGTCTTTGAGATTACTAATCTCATGCAAAATTTCCGTTGTCTTTACGTAATTTTTCTTTTCTCTATATTATTGTAAAAAGGACAATGTAAAAAGAAATGAGGGTATGTAAATCTGAGAGAAGTAAATGGTATACATAATGCTTCTGAGCTAATAAAGAGGGAAACAGGTGAAGGCAAGGATAAATAAAAATGTGAAGATAGATGGTAGAAGAAAGTAAAATAAATAGCACTGAATATAATTTCACTTTGGTTTGCATGTTACAGTTGCATAATTTTGCAATTATTATGTTGGAACCCACCATTTTAAAAAAAAGTTAAATCCGGACTTTCAAAATGTACAGAAATTATATTTTTAAAACCCTGAGTTACAGTGGATTTTGAGAATTTAATGATACCAAACACTTTTGGGAATTTATTTTCCAAGAGCTGCTTCTTCAGAATGCCATTGTATGGATTGTAGTGCATGGACTTCCTGTAGTGCTGGATGTTGTAAATGCCATTGCACACACAAAAATACAACTGCGTGATAATTATCGATACGATGATAAATAAGTAAATGGAGTGATAGCTTTAACCACAAGTTGATTTTTTTTTTCCTTTCTTGCTTCTCTGACTTGAATCCAAATTCTGAATAATAGCTTGTTGTTGTTAATATTTTTAGGATAATTGCCTAAGTGTAGCTGTTTTCCTGTAGTTAATTCCATTTTTCCCTGAAAATGAAGTATTTGTGTGTGGAGGAATTCTTGTAGGAATGGAAAAGCTATTACTATTTAAAGCCGGAAATAATTAAAGAAATATGAGAAGGCATTGTCTTTAATTCCAAATGTTGCAATAAAGAACATTGTTAAGAGTTTATACTCATGTTCATTGTGTTCATCATTCTCTTTTGCTAACATGTTTAGTGTTGTCTTGTTGCAACCATTGCAATATGATGAAAAAGGCAAACTTTGATTTAAAACCAGTGGTAATGTTAAGGGGCTGAAGAGTTTGGGTATAATTTTACTCTTTAAAACAGGGCTGTGTGTTTTTTGGGTGTTTTGTTGGGGTTTTTTTTTTTTCCTCCTCTAAGAATCATTGGAAAACCAGCCAGCTGTTCTCCACTTGGTGCTCTGTTTGAGCATCTGAAACCTTTTAGAGCAAAACCAGTCAAAGTTTCCAGCATATTGTAAACATTCCTTTAGCCCTAGTGAACATGCTGACATAACCCTCACTCTAGGGGGCACAATGTAAAGTATGAACAGAAGACGAAAAAATGTGGTAGCTTTATTTAATAGTTTCACTTAAAAGAAAAAATAAAGTGTTCTATTAACTATTTACAGCCTTTCATTTTCTTTCACCAGTTTCTCTGGAGACCTACTGGCAATAATGAAATATGTATTTAAAGGAAAGCTTCAGTTATACCGAAAAAAAAGTAGCAGTTGATTTTTAATCCTTGTCTGTGGGACTCTCTTGGCCCTCAAGATGGTTATGGAGATATCATATGACGTCTCTTTAATGATACCAACTATGAAAATGCTTCAGTAATAATATATA
>NW_009646934.1:1670591-1706896 GCF_000708025.1 Charadrius vociferus | reverse complement strand
ACGCTTAGGTTAACGGCTGTAAATTGCTATTCTAATAACTAATGTGGTTATGGGCTATAGATTTTGACCTCTCTAAATGAATATACAAATTAACACAAACGTCACAATTGTTCCCTTATTATTTCGAAGGGCTTCCCTTTCACATTAGTGTATCTTTTAGCTTCAGTGCAGTATATTTCAAGACTATATAGTGCCCAAAACATTGATGAAATGAGAAGAGTCTTCAGTTGGCTAAAGACAGTCTTACAGATGATTGAATTCAATTACTGATTTTTAATAAGCATGAAATGTTTCAGGCTGTCACCATTTTTGGAGTCAGTTTAAAAACTCTCTACAAAAACACTAGAAGGAATGACTTTGCTCCTTTTGTTGTTGTTGCTGTGCAATTATGATTGCTAGACTTGGGAATCTTAAGTTTACTTGTACTTTTTATGTACGTTGTACAACTTTCCTCCAGCTTCATCAACAACACAACCAACCTCAATTGGAGAATTAAGGTTAATCTTTCAAACAATACTTTTATTGAAAAAATAAATAGTGAAAATCTGTGTCCACCATACCAGCCTCTTGGAAGCAACTGAGAAGCTGAGTAGATACTCATCATTCCTCAGTATAGAGTTACTACCTTGTCCATGACAACGTGGATATTGTTATTCTGAATCCTGAACTATAATAGCACAATTGGTTTGGCCATAAAAATAGTTCCCTTAAACATGTTGAATGACAGAATGAATGTTGTATCCTTGTACCTCCTTGCGTAGGCGAGCGGTGAGCTTGCCTTTTGGGTTCTTTACTTGCTTATTCAAAACTGGTATTTGGTGGTGCAGCCGTGATTGTCTAAGGGTAGAAGAGAAATGGGATTGGTGGGAAATAATTTATTTTATTAAAGGCTTTTTGACTCAGCACCTCTTTGAAATAATAATCGTGGCGTGGTTTAAGCTGAAGTAATTAGTTAGATGTTTCATTTTAGAATTCAGTATTGGAAAAATTGGAGACAGTCTTAATACTGCTGTTTCATCCTCATCGCCTTTGATTTGCCAACCACTGTTGGCTCTGTCGCTCATAACACATCTTGGGCTGTTCTTTGTTAGTGTTAAGTGATTCTTCTTGCCTGGCTCTCCTCCTCTGCTCGGTGATCTCTCCCATACTTTGTCCTTCAGATGGTTTATTTTATTTGCCCTCCGGCTTTCTGTGCCACAGCACTCTTCTCTGATCCCTATCTCTTTTCCTTCTTTGCACCTCTTCTCTGGGTATCTCATGAATCTATTCACTATCTGTGCTGCTGACTTTCTGGTCGGCCTTTTAATTACAGCCTTGTCTCCTTTTATCTAAGCCATTATCTACACCTGTCTCTCTAATTCTCCCCTCCATGTTCTCCTTGTTGAGGTTTAGCTGTCATCTCAGCGTGTAAAAGCCATGACTATTAATCTCTGTTCTAATCCTCCTCTCTTGATAACCGAGCCTCTGTGGCCTTTCATATATGTGGTGTATCTAAATCTTGTAGACAGTTTCTGCAGCGTTCGCCAAAATTATAACATTTTCCTTTCCAGCCACATTTACAACACTTGCCCAGCCTTTTAACCCACGTCTCCTTCATCATTTTGCAGTTGCTGTTTTTATTCTGTTTGCATAGCACCTAGCACAACAGTACCCTGTCATTATTATAATGAGAAATAGTTATAATAATTATTAGTGTGTTTAACCGATGTCTAGTTATTTGTGAGCCATTAATTTTGAATGTAATGCATTATTCTTCTTATTTCACAGAAGTGTGATATACACACGTGGAATATTATTTACTCTGAATTCATTAATGGCTTTAAGTAGTGGTTTAAATTGTTAATGTTATCTCATGATTTATTTATAACATAACTATATAGTTTAAAATAGTAATTGTATTGTAAATATCATTCCTTGTTATAGCTTACTTGAAGGAATGCAGACCAGCTTTTTGATGTTAACATCTCAAATTATGCAAACTGTAAACAATTTATAAGCGGATTCGTGCTTTTTCTCATAAAGACAAGTTCGTCTTATACTTAAAATCAGGGAACGGGAGATAAAATTGTCTTCTACTTTATATTTTTGGCGTTATTTCTTTGAAATGATGAAACAAGTTAGAATGCTTTCTAACAACTTCGAAATATTAAAGTGCCCAGGGACAGGATAGGGATGATGTTTTGAAGGCAATAAATATTTCAGCTTCACATTTCAGTCTTTCTTCTTCATTCCTTTGATCTGGCTTTGGTTTAGTTATCATTCCGCTTGAATGACTTCACACTGTCTTTCTTCCCCTCCGCACCAAAAAGAAGTGTTCTGCACATATTCCATATGTTTGGGCGCTGGCGGTGTAGGAGAGCCCTCGTGGTCCCCGGTTGTTTGCTGGCAATAACTGCCTCTGCAGCGGGATGCTCCGGCCACAGCTGCCACGGGGACACTTGGGCTCGAGATGCAGTTTACTGAGAGAGCTGTCACTTAACTGTCACTGTTTGTTACAAATAGCAGAGCAGGAGAAGTTGGGGGTTGTGTTTTTCGGAGAATTGTTATTACTACTGAAGCATTGTTCTTTAGCTGTAAACTAAACCAGTAACCCCTTCTTTCTACAAATATATGGTATTTTAGGCCTTCATGCATTATTTCTGTAGTTGAAATAGCCCGCATTCTAGAAATTAAATGAGAGGGGCTGTTGCGTGGATTGGTTTTTAATGGTTATCGCACCCGGCTAAAAAGCGGTGTCATGGATCTTGCGTTTGGCTCTAAGTCGATGAACTGCTGCAGGGATGTGTCAGGGTCCCGGGTCACTGCTATAGGATCATCTATACGGGAAGATATGTGTCTGTACAGGTACTCATGTCTGTAGCTTATACACAAAAGATACTAAGGTAAATTTCCCGAATTTTGCTTTTGCATGGACGGATCATTCATGTTTTGGTGACGGTTATGCTTTTGGCTACTCAGTATGCTGTGTATTCTCTTCTCTAGCGAGTTGTCTTCTTTGGGAACGTGTTTCTATCGTTTTTTTTTACATTTAAATGGACTCTATAAATGGTGATAACAGATTTTGTTTCAACACAGATTAGTAGAAGAGTCGATTTTTTATTTCTTGTGTCAACAAATAAAAAGTAACGTGTTTAGACACAAACCCAGCAATACCCTTCCACCGCTGCCTTTTGCAGTTTGGTGGGTAGTGAAGGAATTTTCCCTTAGAAATATTAACATGTGGGGAGGAGAGGACGGAATGGGCAAAGACTTGTGTAAGTACAGCAACTCTAGGGTCAAATACCTAGGGTCAGTGCAGATATGCAATGTGGGATCCTCAGGGTAATTAGGAGAGCAGAGCCTTTCCGAGCAGGTCACGGCTTCGTCAGTGGGACGGAAGGCTCAGCCCTTACTCCGCTGTCCCGTGCCTCAGCCTTACAGAGACACTCATTTTTGTCTACAGGCATAAACCCAGACTCGTGCTAACCTGTGACAGACTTAGACCAGAGTTGAAGCCTCTCCCTCTTGTGGAGTCCCTCAGAACCTGAGTTTCAGCAGCTTTATTCCTTGGCAAAATGCATCCTTACCATAGAAATTCCTTGCTCCGCTTTTGTGCTCCGCTACAGTCGGGAAACAATGGTCTGTTTGGACACAAGAGGGTTTCCACTGCTGCCAGCAGCATTTGAAAACCTAGCAAAGAATTTGCATATTCATGAATTAAAGCCTGGTGTAATTTTTATAGGAAAACATCAGGATTTTCACAGTCTAGTTGTTACTCATATCACTGAAAAGCGCTCTCAGCTACGCCCTGGGTGCTTGTGTGTGGATTTGCTAACGGGATGCGAAACTCACCGTCCCCAGAAGTTGTCCACATGTGGCTTGTGGAGGGACACGTTTTGTCCCTGCGGACGCTTGCAGGCAGTCTGGAAGGGTTTAAGTGGTTGAAGAGGCTGTGACCGAGACAGGTGCATCTCCCGTTCTCGTTTGCTGTTGGTCAGCCCGTGCTCTCGCACAGGGAACGGAGGACCCTGCGAGTGACAGTGCTGGCTCCCACCACGCTTGCTGCGACATCTGGAGTTTATTTAATCTCTCGTGTAATTCCCTGGATTGCCCCGTGTTTCGTTTACTTCACTTGCAATGCTGTAATGTCTTTCTGCGTTTAGTTGTTACCTCTCGGAAGACATTTTACGCAGCAAGGAGAACATTTACGATTAAGCATGAAGAAGTAGTGTGTAAGTTGTTTCTATTTTCCATTTATCAGCACACTTCAGAGTGCTGCTTTCTGAAATTGCAGTTCTGGACTTCATAGTCAACTTTCGCTGAGATGGCTTGTGCTCTATAAGATTGCTAATTCTGTTGCCATATCCTTTATACGCTGAAACAAGAGGAATTTGCTGCTTTTTAAATTGGGGCCAAAGAGTAAATTCACCCTATTTTTATATTCAAGCCGGCTCAGCTTTAGGGGATTGAAGTGATGTAATTGTATTGTATTCGGCCCCACAACTAGTCCAACTGAAAAAAAAATAATCTTCAAAGTGAATATTTTAGTGCTTCATGCAAGGCACATTGCTCAGTGTCTTGGGAAAAAAAGTAAAGCTTTTCTTATATTTGTGAACCGTGGGCCATTGTTGTACATGTTTTGTAAGCTTCTGTACAAATCCTGAGTGCGCCAGCTCCCGCATCCTTAAAACATGAAGTTTTATTCCTAGCTGTAATGAGATGTTGCATCTATTCATGGGATTAGGTCCCTAAAAGAAATGAAGGTGCATAAACCCAGAGTCCTAAAAGTTTACATCATAATATTTCAAAATAAAAATGTATTCCTCGGGAAGAAAATGTATAAATTTGGAGGCTCACTAACAGCACAAGGACTGGCACCTTGTCCTTTTACGTTTAGATCTGTTGCATTTCCATCTGACTGGACCAAAAATGTTTTTCCAATGTCTCTTGACGCTTATCAGGGTGTATATGTTTGAATAAGCTATGTTGGAAGTATTAGATGTATTTTGCGGGGAGGGAGATTTGTTACCCAGTGCCCACAACTGAATTGAGGAACTTCGGGAGAAGAAGTTGAGTTTTTCCCTTCTCGGTGTTTCCTGCTGGTGCTCAGCTGGAGAACCCTGCTGCTTCCCGCTCCCACCTTCTCTTGTAGGGTGTCGAGCCCTGTGTCGGTCTCGGAAGATCCTTCAGGCTCTTGTGTATTCTTTCCTGTGAACCGCTGGTAGGTAAGGGGTTGTTGGGGTTGTTCAGCCTGGAGAAGAGAAGGCTTATAGCGGCCTTCCAGTCCCTAAAGGGGCCACAGGAGAGCTGGAGAGGGACTCTTGATCAGGGAGTGGAGTGATAGGACGAGGGGGAATGGCTTCAGACTGGAAGAGGGGAGATTCAGATGAGGTATTAGGAAGAAATGTTTCCCTGTGGGGGTGGTGAGCCCCTGGGGCAGGTTGCCCCGAGAAGCTGTGGCTGCCCCATCCCTGGAGGTGTTCAAGGCCAGGTTGGACGGGGCTTGGAGCAACCTGGGCTGGGGGGAGGTGTCCCTGCCCAGGGCAGGGGGGGGCACTGGATGCTCTTCAAGGTCCCTTCCGACCCAAACCATTCTGTGAATCTATGTTTTGTTGTGGGAGAGGGGGACGTGCTCACCATAATTCAGTATCGAAGAGCTATTAACTTAAAAGTGTCTATGTTCAGCAGCTCCCTAGTACATGGCTTTCAGGGGGATAATACACCAAATGCCTTTGCAGCCAGAGCTGATGGATAACTGACTCATCAGACGTTAGATCATTTTTAGCACTGGAGGCATTGTTGGTGTGCCCATTCTGAGAAATGTCTGAGGATTTTTGTACTTGCAATTTTGATCTTTTGGATCCTCTGTAGTAGAAATTTAGATCGTAGATGGTCTTTTTGTGAGTTGAATTTAAATGGGGGAAAAAAATGTTGCTTTTGGTGGTGTTTTCTTTTTTGCTGTGTAATTTTTATTGTCTCATAAATAAATGGAGAATATGGTAACTTAGATTAATATCCAGATAGGCTTTCCCCTCAAAGGAGTTTAGAAAATGGAATTGCTGTGGCAGCAGAAATAAAGCGTATCTATGTAGGGCTGATGGACACTCTCTAGCAAATTTGAAGAAAATTTGCACACGCTGTCCTGTAAGCACAAAACCAAAACCCCTAAACAATAATCATCAAAAATGCGATACAGGATTTTGTTCTTGTTTTGCTCCAGTTTCTGCTGGGTGAGAAACGTGTTTTCCCTTTTCTGTAAGGAAAACAGCAGTCTCCTTATGTCTCAATTTTCCATCAGCTGTAAGTAAGGTACTGAAATCAAATATTTTTTTTAAAACACACATAATGAAAAAACTAAAAGTAAACAGTAATATACTTACTCAGGGCTTGTGGCATTTCTTTGATCTCTCTGCTAATCGAATTACCCTCCTCTCCTGCACTGCAAACGGCCACTTTGTGAAGATGTAGGATTATGTTCTTTGTCCCATTGTCAAAGTCTGGTATGAAAACCGCAGAAGAGGATGTGAATACTGTAACTTTGGGCTTGGCAGCTTCCTGACCTTTAGAAAAGGCTTGCTCAGTGCTGTAATAGCTGGTTCACTGCTGGCAAGGTGACAGCCTCGATGAATTAGTTGGTCTTTTCCGTCGCTGGTGTGTCAGATTCTTTGTTTTATATGGAAATAATTTCTGTCAAAATGGGAAATTTATCATGAGGTACTTCCTCTGCCTGTAAAATGAAAATGTCAACCGCAGGTCTGTTTGAATGCGGCTGCTGTTACAAACGGCTGGTGGAGCCAGCTTTGTCCGTTGATGCCCCCATTGTGTTCCCCTGTGTTTTACCACCAAGGCAGGCGGCTCCGCTGACCTGCCGTAACTGAAACGTGTGCTCCAAAGTTAACAGCGCTGCCTGGTTGTCTTCTGTGCGAAGAACCACGCCAAAATTTCCTAAATATTTACAGGTTATCAGAATTTTTGTCTGTGATGCATCAGTGCGGGGGACGTGTCTGTTTTTTAGGGGTGCATATATATCTGTGCATCTCTGTACATAAAATGTTATACGTGCTTACCTATCGATACGCTATGATGTCTTAAGAACCCCAAACCGATTTTTATACATGTATCGACATCAATATGTCAAATAGTATAGGCCCTTAATATGAAATATCTTTGCATAAAGATTTACCATCTGTCATTACTTTAAAGGCTGACTAGATTACAGCATTATGGGTTTCTAATAGATTAAGAAGGTACCGTATGTCACGCATTACCCCGCTTTGCATTTTGATACATGTCGAGCAGTGAATAATCCTGCTGCTTGTCTGAGGAAAGATGGCACTGGGATAACTTTTTTTTTGTTTATTTTTTTAATGGGAGAAGATGATCATGCTGAAAGGAATTCATTTAAATGTCGGGGGGGACAATATACTTTGAAAGTCGAGATTAAAGAAAAGGGGGTTGTAGAGCGGGTAGTAAACCGTTCAAGTCGGCGCAGACTGTGGAGATGGAGGCACTGTCGCAAGCTACGAACGCTGTGTTTAGGTGTGCGAAATTCAATAGGAGAAAGCGCAAATAACTCCAGCCTTCTATTCCCTTCTTCAAAGTATTGCTACGGGAAGTTTGGCAGAAGCCGGGACAGGAAATTGAAATCTGAATACTATTTTAAACTGATAGGGTTAAAGGCCTCTCTTTTACACTAGCACACTTGTTCTTTTATTTGATACTTGAACTCTGAAAATTTTCTGTGACTTTCTAGGGAGAAGGAGGAGCAGCTGACTCGGGTGACAGAGGTACAGAGGCTGCAGGCCCAGCAGGCAGATGCTGCCCTGGAGGAGTTTAAGCGGCAGGTGGAGCTGAACTCAGAAAAAGTCTATGCTGAAATGAAACAGCAGGTGAGGAGGTCACAATGCCAGCCTCTCTGAAACTCTGTCTCAGTAGGATAGCATATTCTGATCTTATAATGCCAGAAACATGCTTCACTTGAGAGTGCTACATCAAAATCTTTCACAATGTAGTGTCTTTGCTCGCAAGTCAGAAAGGGATGTTAGCAGTTGTTTCATCTTTCTAACAAAGCCAGAATTGTCATTGTTATAAAGATAGCTGCGGTTATGATACTGATTAGGGATTTTTCAGGAGTGAGAGGATAAAGTGTTAGTTTATACACCCCTGCGGAACAGCGTTTGTAATTTTCCGCTTAAATGTGTGTCTCTTCCTACTCTTTTCGGAACGACTCTGTCTTCCGTTAATGAGGTCTTGTAATCAGTTAGAGCCCGAGCAGGGGCAGAGCCATTGTGGCTGCTGGCACTCATGTGCAGAGGACAGAAAAATCCGGTTTTCCATCCCTGAAAATTAGTAGCAGGAATTTATGTAAAAAGATTTTAGTGTCTTAAATTCCTTGTGGAGCAAACAATAGTTAAACAGTTGCCCCTGGGATTTTACAAACGCAGCGTGATGAGTGAAATAAGGAACAAGTGACTGGTGATCAAAAAGAAGGGGAGAGATGGGAGTATTTCCTTAACTTGCTCATGTGGTCGAAATCTCTCTACGTGTTTCAAGCTTGTAATTCTACCTGACCTTATACTCGGTTTTCCAGCCTCACCTATCATATCCAAACCTCGCTGTTGACAGTAGGATGCTGCAATCTGATATTAGAATGGATTTCTGAGCATGCTGGCCAATAATCTAAAAAAAAAATAAAAATCTTTTTGCTGTTCTCGTGAAGTTTTTTTTCCTGGAAGTCTTCAACAAAAGTGAGAAATTAAGTAAGGCATTTCTGATATTTTTAAGACCCGTGCAGACAGCAAATAATAATACTTGGAAATAAAAAAACCCCAAGAACAAACTTATAAAAGCAAGATTTGTTCTGCAAACTAGACCCATGAGGGCAATACAAAAAATCCTACAATTTTAATCCTACATTTTCTGTGCCGTGACACTCTCCTCCAACTTCTTCACGATGACTTAAAATAATATCTTATTTCTGCTCCAAAAAGGATATAGTCTAATTCTGGAAAGACTAATAATCATTTCATTCACTTAAAAAACTCCAGCAAACAAAAGCAATCCAAAACAAAAAAAAATGTGCAGAAGAAGTTGGAAAACTTACAAAGTCAATTGTCATTTTAAAATGACTGAGTTTTTTCTGCAGTGTTGCTGTGTTCTGGAAAATTTTGAAAATAAATCTTGCTGTACTCCAAGAACCACTCCTGGGGTTATTCTGTCCCTACTTGCATGCTGAACTACAGAAATAGTAAATGATACTGTACGATTGCGCAGTACTGTTTTACAGGAACCAAGGTTCAAGGAAATACATCAAAGAAACACTATTGAAGCGGTCTTCGTAGCTTTGTCCTTTCTCATCCTTCTGCACGCGCATACTCTTCAGATAAATCACCTAATCTATAATTAGATTATAACATATTGGAAAATTCTATTTTTTTGTGGTTAGGTGGAATGTATTACTTCCAAAGCAAAAACCGTAGTAGCTATAGCAACACTGTACTTTTAACTACACGAGAAATATTGGGCTTGTAAAACCATTTTTTGGTGTGTGGTAAAGTTAATTATGGAGATAAGTAGAATGGGTTCTTGTCATTAATACTTGATTCATTGGTTTGATTCTGTGATATTTTTTTGCCATCTGCTTCCTATTTGATCAAGCTTGTGATTATTAAGGGTCATCTCATGCCCGTTGATGGGCGACTGGCACATTTCTAACTCTAAGATCTGCATTTTATTCTAATAGTAACTAGCAAAAAGAGAAATGACACATAGACTACGTCACGGTACTTTAGATCTAGTGTTTCCCGGGTTTGGCAAATAATGATCAAGAGTCCTCATTGCACTTGTAGGAGTATATGAACGTGACCTAAGGAGTAAAGCACAAAAGCCAGGAGAGTTAGAGCATCTTTGCATATGTTTTTACTATTTCACTTTTTAGAATGTTTTCATTCTCTGAAAAATAAAAATCCTTTAATAAAGTAACAAGATCTTTTGTTTTTCTGTCCTTTATTGCGCTGAGTAAAATATGGCTACGAACACACAATTTGAGTAAGTTTGGAGGCAGAAGAAATTATTCATAAAATATTCACTGGAGTCCCTCTTCTGAATAGCAGATAGTAGCAGTGAGGTTCAGGAACTACTGGAAGGATAGCTTATTCCTTTGTATCCTATTTTTCTACTTTCTATCTGGCCAACAGTTCCTAGTCTTTTATCTTCCTCTCTCGCTGCAGTATGTTCTAATAAAATGCTTTTTTGAGTACTGCCTTTCCCCTGGCTTAGAAGCGATGTCCAGGTCGATTGGCAAAGACATCTGTTGAAGACAGAGCGCTCCCTCAGGCCAAACAGGATTTTGGCTTCTGCTTCAGGAATTCATGTGTGTGTTCTTGTGGTACCACAGAGGGTTGGTGGCAGCACCGCTCCTCCTGACAGCTACGCCCCTTTTGGGCTTTTTTAGGGAGACGGTTTATTCGCTGCTTGTGTTGGGACGTAATCGCTGAGTACGCACTGCAGCAGAGCACTGTATATGTGTATTCCCCTGGAAACATGCCTGATGTACAGCTAACAGTTGTGCTTTTGATACAAAAGCTTTTGTTAATTGGGTTATGAAATTGCTTCCTTGATGCTGTGCGCTGGAATCTGTGGGACTCATTATTCATAGGCGATGACTATCTTCAGAGAACTTTACTTGCAGCCAAATAATTCTCTTTTAAGTTATTTTACTGATTTAATGTAAACTTACTTTAAATGTGTAGCTTGTGCACTGACTCACACATGAGTTCCCTTGAATTTCCACAGGCAATATATTTTTAGTGAAATATATTTGAGTTTAAATATGTCTAGAAAAAATATTCACTTAATTTTGATGGGATGTTCACCACTGTCAAGTGAAAAACCAAGCTAGTACTTTGTAATCGGGGAGTGGCACGGTGTAGGGGATCGCTATATTCTTAAGTACCTAATAATCCGGTATTCACTGAGCATTAATTTTCACTCCATACAAATAGTAGTAGTATCATTCTCAGCAAGTTACATTTGTGTCTTTGATGGTTTGCAAACAACTGTAGAAACATCAGGGCGTTTCAAGCTATGCCTTTTTTTTTAAAAAAAAATTAAATATTCCCTTTCTTTTACCATGTAGATGGAAAAGGTTGAAGCAGATCTAAGCAGATCAAAATCACTCCGGGAAAAGCAATGCAAAGAATTCTCCTGGCAATTGGAAGAGCTCCAGCAAAGATACGAGCAACAGGTCAGTGGGTTTGCTCCTTGGGGCGGAGGGGAGGAGGGACATCTTTTCATGCAGATGTAGGTCAGTTCCTGCGGCAGGCTTAGTCCCGTTGTCGCTGTGCGTTGCTGCTCCTTGTCTAAAGACAAAATTTATAGGTATGCAGAGCTTATGGGGTGGGAGATGGAGGAGGAAGAGTCTCCACAGAAAATATTTTTGTTTCCTCTTTGCAATCCTTTGTACCTCTGACTCTGTCAAATTGTTTCCCAGGCTTACAGGTGGCAACACCTATTTTCATAACGGCCAGATGAAATTATTTAATGCGTTATCTGTTTTTCTTCTTGTCAAGAAACAGCGTTTTGTTCCCTTTTTATCATTTTTAACACGGGGAGTGTTCATATGAATGCTTGTTTTGGCCCACTGATAGTGATTCTCATTATTGCAATGTAATTTCAGGGTTGGGAAATATTCAGGAAACGTTCGGGTGGAGACAAGAAAGTTGAGTTCAGTAGTGTTGTGAAGTGTAAAGGGGAGAAACAGGGATAGAAGCAGCCAAATTATTGCATGATACAGACTTGAGAGCTCGGCAGCTGGGACAGCCCATTGAACGCTCGCGCAAGGTGGTGCTTTGGCATGAAACTGGAGCGGTGTGTTCGGTAACACCTGTTAAAGGATGGAAAAAAAATATCTTTAGCAATGATACAGTTAGTCCATAAGCCTGAAGTTCTCCCTTATCAATGTTTTTGCATGGATATAAGTTTATGTTTCCACCAGGGAAATGTGGTTTCGTTTCTGTTTATCTTTGGTGCTGGTAAGAGGATGAAATACTGCAGTTGCCTTCTGGTACCAGACCCTCTCTGGCCCCTCTGGGAGGGGCTCTTTCAGCTAATTAAGGAACGGGATCACTTTGGTGGGTGTCGAGAGAGACCTTCACCAGTGCTTGGGAGGAGCAGTGGTGTGTTTTGCGCATGGCTCTCCGCTTAGATTTGAATCGAAGGGAGTTTGTTGGTTCGGATCAAAGTATTTTCCTTATCCTCACTCAGAATTGTCGACATGACTAGTTGGGTTGTCACCTGACAAAGGATGAGAAACTGCCCCGTGTAATAGATACATCGCCACAGGCTTTTTGTTTTACTGGGTAGTATTATTTCTGATTCTTTTATTTAAGGATTCAGGAATGGTCCAGGTCGCAGAGATATTGGGGGGCTTTTGTTTTGTGGATTTTGTTTTGCAGACGACCTCACTTGCCAAAAGAACAGTAAGAATTCTACCTCGCTGTCGTGATTTAGCATAATCTCTGGAATAAAGGCTTGAAATCACAAATGCAGTCACTACTGTGTAATCATGGCAATAGATTTTCTTCAAATTATTTATTCATGTGAAAGCCATTGCAATAAGTGCTTGCATTAGGCGTGAGGCAGTTTGACGTGTCAATTAAAGGCCGTACTGAAGGGAGGACGATGGGAAGTGCTGGGGTTAGTTGGGCATATGCCTTATGGTGAATTTTATTTTTGGAATTTTATATTTGCATCACTTTAGTGGTATGGTTGGTTCAATTTGCTTTACAGTTCTCATAATTTGTGGGGCATCTTTAAAGTACCAAGTAAGCCTTTATTCAAGGATTTTGTTCCCAAGTTTAGGAACATGATCTATAGAGAGAAGTACTAATCTGCAGTTCATCAGATGTTATGACAATCCTGTTCCTACCTACAAATGCTCTTTTTTTTTTTACTTTTAGTATACATGGAAAGAGCTACCAAGTTATGATAATGGCTAGAAGTGCCATAGTTTATTTGTTTTCTTGTATCATCATGCTGTTTATATTCAGACGTTATGGAGACAAGATCAAAAAAAACCCCAAACCCAAGAAATGAATGTGATACTGAAAACTTTTTTTGTCAATCTTTTTACATTGGTATTCTGTAACAACATTGATATTGTGGTAAACATCAATTAGAGCATTTTCCACTAAGAGATGTTTACTGCTTCACTATTATTTTGTTTAGGATCGCTCCTTTTTACTGTAAGAAAGAACAGCTAGACTTTATGAAACGTCACTGAAACCCAAGGAAAGGGTTTCAGCACTAAGCAGCTGAACAATGAGTGTCTCAGAAGAATTTTCAGAGGAATCCTGTTTATGCCCTTTTTTGAAATTTATTTCTCGTCGTACTTCATTTGGAATGTTCTTTGAAAGCTTGGAACGTGAAAAATATGTGACCCTTCCTGCAGATTGCAACGGGTTATCATGAGAAACGACGTATTTTCTGTATTGTCGTTTCTGCAGTACAAAGCTCCTTCAGCCGTGTGCCACAGAGCGGCATGAGCTCAGTTCTTCCACTCTGGATCTTTCCTTTCAGGAGTTCCAACTTCTGTTTCTCTCTATTACTCTCTATTTATGCTTCAGAACTTCTAAACTATTCTTAAAGCAGACTTTTCCTTGCCTTGTTTCACTGCATATTTCTTTGGTGGTTACTTGGGGACTGATTTAAACTGTTTAAATAGAGCAGCAAATTAGACTTGGTGGTGCATTTCAGCAGGGTTCCAGCAGATTTCCAGTTGGGAAATAGACACCCAACCAAAAAAACGGGTACTTTGGCTACCTGAGAAATGTAGTAATGGCTTTGAGATATTCTGCCTCGAGCGTCTGAATCTAATTGCCAAATGGAATTTATACACAAAGGGCAGGAAAATTCACCTTCGGGTATGTTTTGCATAGGTTGACGTGGTGAGTGGCAGAACTACTGGACAATTCAGTTGCCCATAAATTTAATCAAGTTGGTAATGAAGAACCAAAGTAACTGATGTGTTGTCCAGTTCTCCAATCTGAGAGACATCTTGGAAGTGTAGGAACTCGAGAGCTGTGGCTTTGCCTCTCTGCTTTATATGGGTGGTTGCCCGTGCTTCACAGGGCTCTCCTTGAATATGGATTTCAAAGAGAGTCCTGCTGGGAGCATGGACTGTTTGTTGTGGGGCTGAAAGATTGCTCTGCCTACAGATTAGATATACTGATATATATTATTTATCTGATATTTGTCTCAATAAATAACCTGATGTGTATTGATATATGTAATATCTTTTCCCTTGAAAAAGATTTAGGAAAAAACGATATGGAACCATGGCAGTTAATATTTTGTTAACTTTTCAAATACATTTGAGTCCATTATTAAAGCAAAGATGACATTTTGGATCTTGCAGTGTTTGGTTTGGGCTGTCACGTGTCACTCCTGGTTCCAGCTTCATCTGATTCAGCGCCACTTTCTTTTGAAGTATCCACTGAGAACGCTCTTAGGGAGAAACTGGTGGCTTTTTTTTTTTTTCTTTAAATATACTTTAGCTCAACTTTGTTCTACTTGCAGCTGTTAGATTTGAAAGTATATTTTGAAGAAAAAAATAACTCCAGCAGCACCACAGTTCCTATCTGCTGGGAGCAGCTGCTTTCGGCACTTCAAAGCCAGTGGACACCACAGCGAAGGCCTCAGCCTTTCCTGCCTTTGAAATGGCTGCAGTATCTATAGATGGGCTTTATGGCACCGTCAGCACAGGAAAAAAGGTTGTTTGGTTTTTTGTACCCCCTCCCTTTTTTTCTTTTTCTTTTTTTTTTTTTCCCCCTACTTTCTAATTCCATTCTCAGTTTAGCTCAAAATACCTGGGAAGTGTTTCTGCTGAAATCATTTTCCGCAAGCCCAAATATTTGAAAGAGCATGCGCCCAAAGTTTTCAGTAATGGATCCTAGGCAGGCAAATTTGACAGGTAAGTTAATGAATGTGCTTTTTTCCCCACATCCACATCGGTTGGGCACTTTCGGAAAGCGCCTCTCTCGGGGCGAGCTGTGGTACCGTGGCAGAGCACTCATGGTGGAACAGGGCTTCAGGCAGGGATGTTTCGCAGCAGAGTCACCTTTCTTTCAAGCAGATTTTCATAAATTGTCATGAATGGAACACTTTCAGTGAACTTTTGGAGATCCAAATGTTTAAACGGCATTAGCTTGTGCTTTAAAAAATATATATACAATAGGTCACTATGATCACTGTTACACCCATTTTTTGGCTATAAATGGTTGCTGAAGAGCTATGACTGAGTAAGTGTGAAAAAACTGAGATACAAGATTAGTAAGAGAGATGAAGTCTGTGAAATTTCATTTTCCTTGCAAGGAGAACGCAGTATGAAATAGCTGATGAATTATTGCGACAGCAGGATGGTGCTACTTGCTGAGTTATGGACTTACTTTTTGAGATCAGATGCCAACCTGAATGTATAAATGAGCCTTTTGTTTTGGTTCGTCTTCTCTTTGACTGTGTTTATTCCATTCTAAAATCATAATTACTCATGCTTCCATAGCAAAGTGGAAGGCTATTACGTGATAGCTCAAGAATCTCCCCGTATCTCAGGAAATCCTTTCTTGCGACATTTATTGTTGGGTTCTGACTTCTGTAAAACTTGTGAAAGAATAATTAGAGTTATCGTCTTGTCCTATTTAGCCAAATAGGAAAGAGACAGGATACCTTCAGGAATATTTTACTGGGTATTTAAAAAAATCCCTTTGAAATTGTGTTAAAGATAAGAGAAATAGTCTACACTTTTAAGTTGGGAGCAAGACAAAGGTGTGGTTGAGCTTAAATGTGCCTTTTATATTAAAGAAAGAGAAGGTAAGGAAGTGCAGAATCAGCTGGTTAAAAGTGAAAAAAGGATGGCTGTAATCTTACCTGCCAGCAGCAAGGACGAGTATGCAAGGTAGCGTTGGGAAATGCTTCTTATTTTAGCAGTGTGCTGGAGCAGAGGAAAATATTATTAAGAGGAGAGGAAGAATATTCTTTAGATCTTCCTGTATGTCTTTTCTTTTATAACTTCCTAGTGAGGTTAATTTAAAGAAAAGTGAGGTTCTCCCAGGTAAAATATGAATTTTGTAATCATAACCATTGTTTTTATACATAAGTGTATATATATAAACCAAACATCTTACTCAGTGCTAGCAGCGCCATTTAATATTAAGGTTCCAAGCACAGTTTCATGCTCAGTTGGTTAAAATTATTCTGAAGTGCTATTTAGATCAACATTTAACGGTTGGGCATCTCCCCTGCTAATTTTTAGCTGTTTAACTTTGTGCCAAGAGGTTTCACCGGTGCCTGGATGATCATGGCTGAGATGACGTTGTTTTACTTTTGCTTCAAATTGTAGCGATAATCCCTTGAAATGCTGGAGGGAGGGTATTTTTGACCGGGGCGTGTTTTTGTATTCTTCCCTTGAAGATCTGCTCAAGTGTATTTAGGTAATCAACATTGTTTAATTCAGGTGTTCAAGAGTTCAGCAGCTAAATATTCTGAGGAGTCTTGCTGAGAATTCCCGTGTCCTCTCTAGGAAAGAGAGTCAGAACAGTTTGTGTATGAGAGTGTGGTGTAAAGGCTGTGACCTCGTGAGAGAGGGGAAAATACAGTGTAGGTAAGGAATAGAACAAACAGTGGGGATTAAGCATTACACCAAGAAACTGCTGCGACTTGGGGATGGGACTTGGAAAGGAAACTCCTCAGGGAAAATAAGTTCTGTCCATGAAAAGAAGCCAGTGCGACGGAGCCTCGAGCTATTTAGGCTGAAGAAAAGTCATTTAATCCTGTGGATTGGGAGCCGCGGAGAGGCAAGTCCTGCAGAAGGGAGGAGTTGGAGGGGCGGTGTGGGCTGAAGGGTCCGTTGAGCCTGAGCTGGCTCTTCGGGAGCCAACGTTCCTTATCACCTTCTGCTTTAACCACGGCCACTCTGCCTTTCTAAGGTAGGAAGCGGGGAGGATGAAATGCTGCTTCTGCGTTGGACCTGTTGAGTTCACAGTCCTATTATGTTTATTTGGCACATGACTTTTAGCTCAATTCGCCTTCCAGCTGGTGGTCTTGTGTTCAGAACTGCTACAAACATCATCAGTCCTATCAGAAGAGACAATCACCGTATGAGCACCTTGCACTCCGACTCCAGTGCCATGCTCAAGCCTTCAGAAGCATTCCGCTGGACACACTAATGGAGATAACGAGCTTAACACTCAGCTTGCTCTGTCCCCGTACCTTTTCTCAATTAAGAGTTCCTGCCGCTGCCCTCACAGCCTAGCTTTTCTTCTGGCCTCGTTCTTCCTTTTCTCTTTCTTCTAGCTTCTTTTTGACCGATCTGTTACCCGCTCCAGTGAAGAAAACATTTGCAAAGATGTGCTTGAAATACGGTATTCCTCAGACGGACTAACGTTCCAGGCGTTTCTTCGCTGTCCTTTAAACAGTCCAGTTATATGCAGAGATTCACGATCCATTTGTAGTATGCTGGTTTAGTTATAAGGACACAGCCTTTGTAAAAAGCTTTGTTCCTCTCTTCTTTGTCTGTAGTCTAAGATAATTGAAATCCAGTCTGTTCTTGCATGAAGGCCAAATGAGCACGTTAGCAGAGGCTCTAAATTTTTCATGTCATCGGCAACAAGCTGCATAAATTTCATTTAATAAATTAATCTAGGATGCATAAATGTTTCCTTTGAACCATCCTAACACAGAGATGAATGCCGTTTGCGCAGAATATCTGAGGAATAGTTTCTTCAATCATCAACATCAACTTTTCACTTCGTGATATAGCTAAAACTCACAAATGGGAAAAGGATACGAATTTAACCTCCAAGTAAAGAGCGGGTGGAAATCTTCCGGCTGTACCGTTGCTGTTTGCAGAGTTGTTAACCGTGTGGATGGGTATTTCCACCATCTCCGTCAGGCATCTGACTGGTGTGTGATTCCCAGTTAAAGGCCTGAGCTCCCTGTATCGTCAACAGAATCAACTTGGGGGAGAAGAGGGAGAGGGGAGATGTTTCCAGGAACAGAGATTGGTGCCTGCAGTGAAGTGCAAGTCGGGCCGTGAACACTTGGGGAGTTGGTTCTCGGTGTTCAAAGAAGGTCCTCGGATAAACTCTTGAGTCCCTAAACAAAGACTACATACAGTAAATTCTGTAGCAGAGCGTGCTACGAAACAGGCATTTGCAGTGACTCAAGGTATATTAGTTCCAAAGAAACATTTCTGTTTGTGGACCACGTTGGCTTTACCGGCGCAGGTGGGCTGAGGTGGGGAGTGGGATGTCCTGGTGTCCATCGCGGCGCCAAGTGATGGAATCCCAGGGATGCGCCTGCGTTTCCAAGAGGTTGGTGATTGACAGACAAATTTACTCATGGCAGGAGGACTGGGAGGCTACGAGGATTGAGGTGAGATTTGTGCTGCCCATACTTTAAAAATACTAAAATTCTGGAAGGCCTTTGTGAGTTAAAATGTACGGATGGGGCATATAATTTCATATATGTAGTGAGAGCGCTCGGGTGTGGTGTGGTAGCGGGGAGGGCAAATCAAACTGCAGTTTGGCTGATAGACCGGCTTGTCTCTTTTAGAGAATTTCTTGCAATTCCTAGTTTGCAGCTGAAATACAGTTATTAGTGGTTGATTATAAGGTGAAGGATAAGAGGAAACACAGTCATGCCAATTAAATTATTGCAGCCTGCAATGAAATAGAAAGTAAAATGCATTCGCTATGCATGTGCATTACCCTGTATGTATTTGCTACTTCAGTGGTAATATGTGGTTCTGCAGGGATGTATTTTTCACCGCCCTCGGCTCATTACAGCCCTTATATCTTGGGCAGTACTTTGTGTTCCAAATTATAGCAAAATCTCAAAAAATAAAAGCGTACTTTAAAAATCCATTTAATTTATCTGCTGCAAAGTAGTTCTGGTACGCTCCCTTGCCTTGCCGTGAAGATTCCTTTTTTCTGCCCAGAGTTATGCTAAGCCACAGCCCGGCGTGATTAATACTCCATCCTCCAGCCTGTTATATCAGATTACTTTTAGAAGCTGTGTATTTGTGGAGATGGGTAATCCCCATATCCTCGTGAAACACGCACATTTATTTATAGGCTTAGGAGAGAGAAAATGCTAGATTTTGACCAGAGTTGTTATTTGGGGATGGATCATGTGCTGTGCTGGGCAGAGGTTAGGGCTGGTTTTTGAGCAGAGCAACGATAATGAAGACATCTGATTTACAAACACTCTTAAATGCTTATAAGATAGAACAGCTGAAAAATAGACGCGCTATATGTGTGCTGTACAAGTCAGTTCAGTTCAGTTCTTTGCCGTGACGTTTGTAACTTATCGGTGGCCTCTCCAGCCCTCAGAAGTTCCGTCATGCCAAAATAGCGCTAATAAAATCATCCTGCCGTGCAAAACCATATTTTATATAGGTGTTACATACAATATTTCTGGAATTGTGGACATAAATTTACATGAATTTTCATACTTTGGTGTCAAATATTTATTATAGCAGTTACATTTTTCAAAGAGGTAGTGAGCTAACTAATTTCCTTTCCCTCCTTTGGGGACTATAAAAAGAATTTCAAAGGCATGCTTGTTCTTGAGAACAAGTCGAAATTGTTCTAAAATTGAAAAGCCTAAACTTAGTGTGTGATGTAAAAGCAAAAACGGGATAGTAGAAGGTCTTGTCTATGTTAGGGACTTTAAAATGTATTTGCTGGAGTCAGTTATATTACAACTATTTGGCTTCTGAAAATACCTTCTGCAATCAGCAGGCTATTTGCTGGAGATCTTCGTTCTTCAGATGTACAAACTGCACCAGCGCACTACCAGCAGTGGGATTTCATGTTAGGTCTTCATTAGATTGTCTCTCGTTTTAGCAGGTCGCTCTAAGGCACCTCTGGGTTTGGGTGCAGTGAAGTCTGCGTGCCAAGGGCATCCTGCAGCAGCAGCCACCGCCGGTGCTGTCCCGCGTAGGATGGGCACCATCTATGGTGCCAGATGGGGTGGACAGTTTGTGTGTATTTATGCCAATGGATGGCAAAAGACTGTCACAGTTCTTGGCTTAATCTTTTTTTTTTTAGCTTTTTGTTAAGAATTTTGTTGTGTTTTTTCAATTCTTTTCTCTGCAAGAGTAAGGAAATATTGTTAAATTTCAGTAAAAGCAGAGATTTAAAAATAAATAGTGTGATTGCGGTGATGGCTCAGTGAATCAGGTATTGGCCGTTGCCTTGAGTATGGTTCTATCATACTGGTGCAGAAAGAATTTTAAAAAAATGAAGAATTTGGGCAAGAGTAGATCATAAATTTAGAATACTTGTGTTACTCGATTATAATAATAGTTACTTGATTATAATAGTCCTTCACGGTATAGAAGAGCTACATGGGGTCAGACAGTCCTGCTTGTCTGGGGCTGGCGACAGGAACAGATGCGCAGAGAAGAGAATAAGAGATTTTCATCTTTGGGAGGGCAAAATGAGGAAACATCTAAGCCACAATGAATACGATCTGATTATGGTAATAGGACGCACACTATTATTTAATGAATGTTTCTTTTCAGCGTCGCCCCTAATTCCCATTGTGACTATCATGTTGCTTGTCCGTCTGAAATGTATAGCGCCTAAAACTGTCCGTCTTCTACACACTGAGATGCTGGATTTGAGCAGGCATTTTAATGCGATGCGATGAAGTGCTAAGCATCTGGGGGTAGATGCAGAAAGATCTCAACACGATACAATTTTTAAAGGAGGTGGTTTTGTTATATCATGCATAAAGGCGCTCGCTGCCTCAAAGAGGAGACAGAATCCATACTGATTTATGAAGAATTAATACAGTTTTCTGGCAGCTTCCTGTGATGAGAAAGTCCTGTTGTTGCTGAAAAACAGCATGGGTTGGGTTTTTTTCCTTTTGTTGGTATACGTTAGTATTATTTTTTTCCTTTAAAAAACCCTAACCCAACAACAATACAAGACACAGAGAGGGAGGAGTGGAAGGGAAGGCATCGTGCTTGGCAGCAGTTCTGAGGAGAACAGGAGGTTCAGCGAACGCTCACCACTGCAGGCAAACAGCTACTCGGTCACTTCATGTTATTTTTACAGGAAAGCGTGTTTTGTTGGTCACAAATGTGGGGTACTTGTTAATATTCATTAGGGAAGATGGGTTTTCCAGGTCTTTGAACTTGAGGGAAGAAAACGCTCCCGTCCGCATCCTTTCCCTTCTCTCCACCTCTGCTCACTGCCAGAAATCTTGAAAAAGCAAACCAAAACCATTAGGGGGAATACTTTGCTTTAAGTGGTGAGAGTTTTGGGTTTTTTTTTCTCCAACAAATTTGCCTTTTCTAAACCAGCTCCGCTCTCCCTGCTCTCCCTTCTCTCCCCACGTAGCAGACGGGGGGACGCCCCTCCACGCAGAAGGACCCGTCCCTTTGGGCTCTTCCCGCCTCTTCAATTCAAAAATGTTGTGTCTATAATACAAATACTGTGAGTGAAGAGATTACTAAATAAAACCGTAATCCCTTTGGTTGGGTGAAGTGGTGCCGTACATGTGTATCGTGTAACTGGTCGAAGAAGCAGGATCCGTCCCTCGCCCCCTTCCAGCACACCTTCCCCCTGCTGCCGTTTCTCATCTTTCGTTAAAAACGTGAAAACTGAAATAATTGAAGGTCCCCACACCACTGTCTTAGCCCAGACCTTACGTGGCACAACCAGCTGAAAATCCAGTAATTAGGAAAAGAAAATGTTTGAGTAAAATGACCTCTCTCGTTGATGCCATTTCTTTTTAATCGGGTCTGATTTATGAAAAACCGCTAAATGTTTTTTCCCATAACGCAGGCAAAGCCTTCGCCGTTCTTTTCAGGAGGAAGAATGCTTTCATTTAGGCACAGTTAGGACACTGCTAACATCTGCAAAGAAACCAGTTTTGTGCACAAACCTTGGGCAAAAACCTGACTTCAAGAACTTTGTGTAAGGAGCCCAGGCCCAGTACAGAGAACAGTGTGTGCCTCCTGGGGGGTCAACTCCTTCGGGGACTTCAGATGTCTGCTAATGAGCTCTTTAGTGTTATTAAATAATGTAGATATGTTAAACCGTAGAATATTGCATCTGTTCTACTTGCTCGGTTTTCGGAAGGATGCTCCCGGCTGCAGCACGGATGACATATTTTACTTTTAAACGCGGAAAACGCCGATCTGTAGTTTGAGAAAACGCTTTTTTTATTTTTTTTTTTTAAACTTCGCTTCAAATTTAAAACCCGAAAGCCACGCCAATGGCTAATATTATTCCAGAATTGAATGCTACAGCTTTAAGATAAGGTGCCGGGGCGCTCTCGGCGCACACACAGCGCCAGCTCCTCCCGTTCGCTTGCTTTTTTTTTTTTTTTTTTTCTCCCGCTGAAAAACCCCCCCCAAATTCATGATAAGAGCATTTTTTTTTTTCTTTTTTTTTTTTTTCCCCTTTCTCCCCCCCTCTCCGAAATCCACCAAATCTGAAGAAAAATCCAAGTGACTGTTCTTAGCAGCTGTGTGGCCCGGAGTTCAGTGGGGAAGCGGCTTCCAGCCGTCCCTATTCATCACCTGCTTCAAAGGCGTGCTGGCCGCTCCAGTGTGCGGGCCAGGTAGGGTGCCATTGTGCGCAGGCGGGAGGATTAGTATCAAAGCTGCGGCAACCAGGCCCTCGGTCTCGGGCTGCCATTCAGGCTAGCGGGGAGAGGCGAAGGCTGGCCAAGGTCACAGCATCCCGTGTGGTGCGGACTGGGAAAGGATCCTGAGAATAGAGGGCTTCTCATGAAATCATGGTGCAAGCTTGCAGCACAGCAGGTGCCCTTCTGGAACACATACATCTGTTTATGTTGGGATAGCGTAGCTGACAACGGGATAATAGAGCTTTGTTTTTTATAATTTTCTTTCTTTTTTTCTTTTTTTATTAAAAAAAAAAGACAACTGTATATACGGCAGCGTTGAGGAGTGTTGAAGGAAGAGCTTTCGCTTCGGAAATCATAAAGGAATCTTTAAAAGATGTAATTGCTGGGGTGGGGGGGTTGTGTGTGTGTATACTTAAGCGAAGGGGAGAGCGGGCTGCCTATTAACCATTTCGGATCCTCAGCCCTGCCGACGAGCAGCAGCCGGGTACGGGGGGACCGTGCGCACAATGCGACAATGACATTTTTTTTTTTTTTTTTTTTTTGGTACGCTCCGACATTTGTACCAACAAATTGGTTAAGGATGCGCTGGATTTGCTCGGTTGTCTCCATTGTTGGGATTGTCTGGAGGAATTCTGTCACGCTAACGGTGGCTTTTTAAAAGGTGAGGTAATAGTGACGTAAAAATAAAATTGCCAACTTGATGAAATTAAGGGGAAAATTAAGCTGTAGACGAGTTGTCATGACGACAAGGATGTTCTATTGATGAACTGTACTCCTCACTGTCCAATCAGATAGTGGAGCTGAGGCTGGAGCATGAACAGGAGAAGACGCACCTATTCCAGCAGCACAACGCAGAGAAGGACTGCCTGGTCCGAGACCATGAACGGGAAATCGAGAAACTGGAAAAACAGCTTCGCGCTGCCATGGCAGAGCACGAGAGTAAAACTCAAGAATGCAGGAAACGAGACGGACAGGTAATGATCAATAACGTTTGAAAGGCGTACGCTTATTAGACAATGCTAATAATTAGTGTTTCCTGTTTGCCAGCATTGTTGGAGATGCACGCTGTGTGAGCATTTGCGAAACTGGCACATAAACGTGATTTTCGTTTTCTTTTTTCTTTTTTCTTTTTTTTTTTCCCGCTTTCCCCCCTCCCTTCCCACTGCTGAATAGGGCTTTAACTGCAAAAACCACAGGTAGCCAGATTAAAAATCCCATGGTGCGCTATAACTCGGCCTATTTATAATCTTGTCTCATTTTCTTTCATGATGGATTTGTTTAAGAAAAAAAGGTATCTGTTCTTCTCCCCCCACAGCCCTCACACTCACCCCTCCTTTTCTCCTTCCTGGGCAAATCCATATGAATTATATCTGCTTCGTTTGTATGCTTTTTTTTTTGTTTTAAATCTCTGCAGGTAACTCACAAATGGCTTTATTTCATTTTGTTCGTGTCTTTTTGTTTCAGTTTTGCATTCTAGGTTTGCATTGTGTGTTTGGATGTCGGATATTTGATAAGATGATGGGGGTTTGGGGTTGCTTACCATCACGTTTATTTTCCTCCGCACACACGCACCCCTCCCATCCTCCATCTCTGTGGTCACTGTTGGAAGCCATTTGGCAGAATAACCCCCAGCTGGGGTAGCATTTGACTCTTCAAACTTCTGGATGAAATGCGCACTGTCAGCATGGAAAACGATCTTTATGAGTTTTCAGTTCAAAAAACCATCTTACTGCATTTTTTTTCAATGTATTTTGTAAGGATGGCATGGTGTATTTTCCTAACAGCCCATATTAAAAGGGCCTTCAATGGCAATATTGAAAAAAATTAAGGTGATTTTTGTAGTTGAGAGAGTATTCAGAAAATAATCTTTACTAATCAGCATTAGAATTACTTATCATGTACGGATTATTTTATACCAAAACTGAACATTTTGGTAAGGCATCTTTAACGACATATGTTTTCTGCGCGCCACCGCCTTCCCTATGAGCTGTACGACTCTGACATTGAGGCGTTTTCCCTTTACTTTCCTGTAGACCAGTGGGCTGCGTCTTTTACTGGCAACCATAATGTAGCTAAGTGAAATCGAATATTTAATTTTCAAATTAATTTCTTTTTGATTGCCTTTGGACGACTTGGACTCTATTGAAATCTGTCTTAAGTAAATCTATTGGAAAACAAACGGCTTGTTGGGGGAGGATGAGGGATGTATAGCATAGCCAGGACTTATTTCTCCGTTTCCACCATTATGGTTTTCCAAGGAAAACGAGATACACTTTTGTGAGAACGCTTGGGAAGAGGATACTCGGGTGGCTTCTGAAAAATTAAATCTTGCCATTTATTCTACGCTCTATTGCAGAGTGAACAAAGACTTAAATTATTAAAGGGTTTTGTCTATGGATTGTTTTACTTTGGCCCAAGATGCACCTTAACTCTACAGCTATTTGCGAGTGCCTTTTCAAAGTTGCATCGTCCTCTCACCTGCATTCCTGACGTTGCGTTTGCCTTCACAGGCAGAGCTGTGGCACTCACGTTAAACAACAATTTTAGAATTATATAGAATTGTTCTGTCTACACCCCAGCATTCAGTACACTGACCGTATTGCTCTAACACCGAATACAAAGGCAAAGGGACTGTCTTAAGCAAATTCAGAGAATCTGGGAGGTGTCTCGTAAGTACATCTCTCTATTTTGTTCTGTTGTGGGTCATTTCTGGCGAAGATTGGAGCCCAAAGTTTGGTTGTGCTTTGTATTTGCAATGGGATATATAATGTTACGAGAGGTGCTGTGCAGAAAGCTGGAAATTATCGCAGCAATTAGGAAAATCTGAACAGTCTGAATAGCAAAAACTTTGGCCTTTTAACAGGGCTTTTCTTTGTAGTTTGAATATGCCTGTACAGTCATTTGAACATTGCTGCCATGAGAATGACATGTAAATCAGGGAAGAAAACACAGTTGCCGTTGACTAGAAGAGCTGCTGTTTATTTAAATTCTAGTAAGAATCTATCAGCTTTCAAGGACGCATATTTTTTCCATTTTGGAAAATAAATCGTTCTTCGTTCCTTCCTCTGGTCTTTGTATTAAAATTCTCTTTTGCCTTTGCAGTGAGCTCAACAAACAATACCGGTGTTTCTTATGGAATTATGGCACATATTTTTAATAATTTTTTTTTAATCTTTGCATATCTTTACTGAAATGCGTGTTTTGGGCATCTGACATATCTAATGTCCAATGTTCTTTAGGAAAGATTTAGCAGTCTCTTAACAAAGATTTCACAGTGATTTAATGAGTTTATGTAAACAGCTTTTTAAAAACCTGTTAAATTTGAGCTGTGTTTGACAGCAGTAATTTTTAGGACTGCTTTATATGACAGTGGAGGTGCGATGAAACAGGAGAAGAGGCCATTTTGCTTTGCTAAATGAGAAGTGGATTTGCTGCGTGTTTCAAAAAATTTAAATAATAATTACTGTTAATCACATACGAGTAGCTTGGTTTGAAGGACCTATCTGTTCAATGTTTGGTGAATGATGTGAAAGCACCGTTATTAAAGGTATTCACTGCTATTCTTTCTCAAATCTTTTTCCATCTGGAAGGGTAGTGAATGTTTAAAATACGTATTTCTTACTATATTACTAAAGACAGCTATGACTGAGTACTGTGGAACAATTTATTATGCTGTTACTGAAAAAATTCTTTTTTTTTTTTTATTACATCTCCAAGGTCTCTACTTTCACGTAGGTCTTCAGCGACTGTGAAGGATAGTGTACAAAAACGTTAGATTTTATTCAAATATGAATACATTTATTAATGCTTTGCTCAGAACTAAAGTATAAAAATTAAGATTTCATTGCATTGCCAGATTTTAATTAAATATAAAATAATGTTACTGCTTCTTTGAAATATAAGTTTAATATATTTTCAGGAAAGGAACTTAAGTGGATCACCTTTTGTACTGCTGATGAATTTCTGGATAACAATTGCATTCCACTTTAGCTCTTGGATTTATCCATTTCTAGGAGGCTTGCTTTGATTTTTTCACCTACGGTTGTAATGCTCGGGGAGGAGTAAATTGACATGTAGGTCAATAAAAGTCAAAGCAGTACAAAGGCTTTTATACCATGCTGTGTTCTTGTAGTCTTTTAAATCCTATGCGTTTTCTATGGACTGACATAATATTGTTATTCTTTAAACAGTAGCTAACAATACAAGACTTTTTTAAGGGTAGTTTAGAATCACTACTTCTATTTTATTTAGGTTTTTTTATATTATCTGGATTTTCTTTAGGACCATTTTTAAGCTACAGTTTGGTTAGTTATTCGTCCCCCACCTCCCTAAATAATTTTAGTTTATACATGGGTTCACAAAACAGGGAAACCCCTGGATGGTAGAGATCTTCCTTTTGCTTTAATAAAAACAGCCTTGCTACTGAATCGGCGATTTTCTGAAGCAAGACTTCTGATTACAGAGAATTCTACATCTAGTTTGCTTCTGCGCAATAAGATAGCAAGGTTAGGAAATTTTAATAGCCCATGGGCTGTGGTGCCAGCTGGACCCTTATATTATCCCTTTATCTGGTGAATGTCATTCTCTCCCCACCATCTGACACGTGCCCTCAACCAGCTCAAAGATTTTCCTGTTCCAGCTGCTGTACAAAGTTGGATCGTTTTCACGCTTGTTCTTTGACCGTTGACCTTCGGGCAAGAAGAAGGAAAAACTGTACCCCCGTAACTTCAAATGTGGCGCTTTACACTAAAGCCAGAGGAGACGTTTCTGTGAGGAAACTGAATTCTCTTTTCCCGGTTCTGTTGTGAGATAATTGGCAAGTCCGCTGTTCTCATCCGTTCGTAATTGGGTCAAGAGTAGCTCGAACGCTGAGGCACATTGTGGAGTATATGTCACTGGCGTCACAGTATTGATTTTTGAGAGCACGAACAGCGTATGTTAAAAAGAGGCGGCTTTAAGAGCAGGTCACTGGTGTTTGGGGGTGTCTTAGGGCTCTCCATAAACCATCCCTGGTTGGGAGAGGAAAACCTGGAGCAGTTCCGCAGTCACGCGAACACACCCATTGAGAATGGAAGTTGTTATAAAGAAGGGGCGGGTGGGAGGCGGCGAGAAGAGTTAATAAGGTATTTTCCCGCAGCCAAAGTATCTGTTTCCTTTTTCCTCTCTAGCTTTTCGCACTTCCCGTCATGCCCTTGGCCTTTACCATCCCCTTGGCTTTACCTTCTCGGAAACCAGCGGCTCCTTCCCTGGGGCCCAATGCGTCGGGCATCCTCTCGCTTCTCTTCTGGCTTCTCCTCTTTGAAAATTTGCTTCTTTGCACTTGTAAACAGTGATCTTTGTGCAGCTGCTGCTTTGGACCTGGTTTTGTTGGAATTAATTCCGAGCTGTTTGAGTCTGTAGAGTTGGCAATAAAAAAAATAGACAGTAATGATCCTTATTTTCATTCCAGCAATGATCGTTATTTTCGTTCCGGCCAATCCTTGGTATATGTTTATGGTTTGGTATAGATAATTACTGTATCAACAAAGCGGGGGGAACAGAAGAGACTTATCTTGCCTCCATGTATGTAGTCAGTCGGAAGCGGTGCTGACTGGTATGTTTGTCTGGTGGAGAGCTTTATCAACTATTGACAAGAGAAAATACAGGAAAAAAATTAATAGAAATATTATATGCTTGTTTAATGATAACTAAATACCCCAACACACACATACAATTTCTGTCTGTGTGTAAATATTGCTGTAGCAGTAACTTTTCAGTGCTGTACTAATAGAGAAGGAATTCGGGAGCATTTGTTTCACAATAGGAGACTTTCTTAAACTTTGATCTGACAGACCCTATTGTTACCAGACAGATAAATGTCTGATCAACTCTTCTACTTCATGTAATTGTTGTAATGTCTCCAAACACCAGTTTCCACAGAGATATTCTTCTAGGATCCGTGGAAGCAGTTTGCTTGATGGTGTCTGGAGGGCGCAGATAGCCGCAGCCCGTGAAACGTTCAGATGATGGTGGCACTACTGAAGTCACTTTTGTATACAATTTTGAGTAAATAAATTCCCCAAGTCATTTTTTTTTTTCTTTGACTTCTTTGTGTTTTCTCAATAGACTATGTCTTTGGCATGAGAAGAAATGCATTGTTTGCTATGCGGGCTTTCTCTGCAGACAATCTAAATAATGGAGTTGCAATCTAAATATTTGTTTGTTGTATTGTACTGGGAGAGCAGCTCTGGGGCTGACGGTCAGGCTGCTGTAGACAGACAGCCGTTCCCTTTCAGCCTTTCCTAAACAAAAGCTTTTGGGCTGTATTGCAGAGTGTTTAATTTACCAGCAGTCAAACCAGGATAATCAACGTGACTCTTGATGTAAAATATTTAACGTACCAAATATTTGTTGCAGCACTGGCATGGCTTTCTTTGGTGGTTATTCATAACCTGCTGACTCAGGGTGACCCGGGGTGGATCCCAGTGATGGGGAGTATCTACTAAAATCGAGGATCTGATGATGGGTCCTATAGAGACATTCAAGATGGGCTTTAACTAGTAGTATTGCTGTGAGTTGAGAGTTCAATGAAATGGCCAAATGCACCAGTTTCCTGGGAAAACACTCAAATGGTGTCCCACATTGGGCTCTGGTGACCAACACAGCTAGTTTCAGCCGTGCTTCAGTAAATGCAGAGAGCTGAGGGAAGAATTTGGGCTGCAGCACAGACATGATCTCTGAGATTAGAGGAAAAGATGGGCCGTTGCTCTCAAACTGAAGCACACAGCTGAGGCTCAGGGTTCCGTCCATCAAGCACCTCCGTCAAGGTGGTGCCACTGCGCACCTTCCCCTTCCCTGCGCAGATGAAGCCACCTTGCCACGTTTGTTGTTTTGCGTCAACACTCTGCTTCTGGTCCCCACTTCTGAGCGGCTGCTTCTGTTTGAGATGCCTTTCAAAAGGCTGTTGAACAAGCTATAAACATCTGCCACTTCCTCGCTTAATGGAACCATCAAAGTGTTCTCCTGCTGTAGTGGGTGATCATCTATGATCTCTTCCACATTTTTCCTTGACTCTCACTTTCTACGATACGACTGAAATTAGATAGTGAGGAATTCGGTGCAGGAGGTGTGACTTTACTTGCTCCTCTGTCCTTTTGTACTTGAGGCTGTTCGGCATTTGAAATATTTACTAAAGACATTTTTGGAGGCTGTACATAATGGTGCATAAATTATCATTTGCTGATTAAAAATGTTAAGTTAGCTTAGGAGAGAACTGACATTTTGTGCTGTCTACAGTGTATGTAAAAGAGAAAGCAGTTGCCATAGAAACTAGCTCATCACATAATAGGAACTCTGATTCTGAGATGGAGTTCTTTTCAGCAAAATGGACTTTCTGTATGTAGAATATAAAATTGAATATATAAGGTAGTTGTTATTACACTGTAGTCAAAATTTTATATTAATTTTTTATTTTAATAAAATAGCTGAAAAAGTGGAGTATATAATTTCACCTGCGTAGGGGCAGGGTTTATGTCACATGGCAGTAATTTTACTATATACCATTACTCCCTATTTAGGAAAAAGTGATTCTTTCCTGCATAAATGTTAATAAATACAGAATAATTTATCTGGGGGAAAAAAAAAATTAAAAAAATCAGTCTTGCTCGTCAGGCAGATAAAGGATATTTATGCCAGTTTTTACCACATACACTAGGTCTGGGTTTGTGTGTGATGATTACGATGAATGATTAACACTAGTAGACAATAAGCTATACATAGTGTGAAATTATTTTTAAAATTAAGGTTATGTAAAGGAATACTGAATTAGTAGATGATCAAGTACAATAGTAAACACAAAACAGGTGATAGTAACTGCAGGATTTGAGATGGTGTAACATAATTTCTAAGCAGAGAGGCAAAAATACTGTGTTACTTTGCAGAAATGGTCAACTTACAATATAAGCTCTTGATTTTGAAATAAAAGGAGCACGTGCTTTCTATTTGAGGTTGTGTATGGCAAAGCCAGACTCTGAAGTTGCTTACTGATATTACTTCCAAGTGTAAGAATCTAAATCTTCTCTTTTGAATGTAGTTTCTGTGATACTAAATTGTTCCAAATATTACAGCTAAACTTATTGTTTGGTAAATGTCTGCTGCACAGAGAAGGGGGTACTTACTCACAGCATTCTCCATTGAGGCTTTTTCATTCTTTTGAAAATTGCTTTTTAGTGTTATAATTTGCTTGAGAGAGTTGTTGATTAGAAGGAAGTTGACTTCTCCTAATCCATAGAACGAGTACAGCAATTTGGAAAACATCAGCGTGGTATCTACTTTGAACATTCCTCTGGATGGCTGAATGGACATGCTCTAATGCAAGATCAGGATTCATACTGAAGTTTTTTCACAGCGTCATAGAGTAATTTGAGTTGGAAGGACCTCTGGAGGTCATTGCATCCAACCTCCTGCTCAAAGCAGGTCTAACTTCAAAATTACATCATGTTACTTAGGGCCAAGTCCAACTGAGTTTTGAAAATCTGCAATGATGGAGATTTCACAACCTCCCTGAGCAATCCACTCCAGTGCTTTACTAATCAGTTGTGAAATTTCTTTTCCTTTATATCCAGTTGGAATGTCTATTGTTAGAATATGGATCTGTAGCTTGTCCTTTCACTGCCACCTTCAAGATGAGTCTGCCTCTGTCTTCTCTACAATTCCTTACACTCAGTTGAAGACAGCAATTGGATTTCTCCTTAGTCTTCTGTTCTCCAGGCTGAATAAACCTAGTTTGGTGAACTTCCTGAGGGTCCTAGTGGCCCATTCCTCCAACTTGCAGAGTTTGAGGTCCACGTGAATGGCAATGCTGCTCTCAAACATACTGACCAAGTCCCCCCCAAGAGACGCCATCCATGGTATTGCACAGAGTTCATTGTGTTCTGTCATCCGAGTCATTGGTAGAGGTGTTAAGCTGTATCAGCCCCATTTGAACTTTGAGAAACGCCACTTGCAGCTGGTTGCCTGTTGACTCCTACTCTTCAAACCCAGTGGTCCCGTGAGTTCTCCTGTTGTAGTACTGTCATCCGGGTCATGTCTTGTCAGCTTGCCTGCTATAAAAGTCTGTATCAAAAGCCTTGCTAAAGTCAAGATAAAAGACACTGACAGTTCTCCTCTTTCTGCAGAGTTAGTCATTTCATTGTAGAAGACAATCAGTTCGGTCAAGCATGATTTGCCCTTGGTGTATCCAGGTTGGCTCTTCCTAGTGACCCTTTTATTCCTCACATAGAAATTATTTTCATGGAGTTTTACTCCATAATTTTTCCAAGGATGGAGATTAAGAAGGATATCCTGTTTGTGACTACCTACTAAGGTGCTATGTATTGCAAATTAAGTAGTTAAATTTTTTAGCGTGTGCTTTTTCTCTTGTCCCTTTTCTAGAGGAAGATTATCCAAAATCAATTTAGTCTCTCTTCCTTAGGTCAGCAGATGTTAATTCCATTCACTCACTCCCACCATAAATCAAGTTTTGAACAGTAGTGTAGCTGTTAAATGATTTGTCTGATAGGAGAGATTTTATGATCCATTCAGTTCCTCAATTCAAAGGTATTATAAATACCAAATGAAAGAATGAAACACTAGACGAGAAATTATGACAATCTGTAGTTTGGAATGTTAACACCACTTGTTTTGGCAGTATTACTGGTCTTAAAACAATAGGATCCATATGGATGCTAATTTTCCCAATTTTGAGCAATAAATACAACCTCTTTATGGTTTAAGTAATGATATTACTCAATACCACTGCAGGGTCCAGTAGACGGTTTCATGATGAGGTAATAAATAGCAATTTTGGAGAGCTGATTATTTGTATTTTTCTTTTATGTGGTTTACGATGGGGGAAGAAGAAATCACAAAGCCAGTTGAAAAGCCTTGCCCTCTCCTGTAGCTGACATACTTTGGCTGAAGATATGTCAGTTGAGAAATGTGAGACCATCCATAAAACTCCGCACGCTCCCACATTAAAGTATTACAGAGAAACCTTCAAGTGGAAAACCAGTAACAAACTGCAGCTGAGATGCTTATGGCATTCTGCGCTGTCCTGGGCTCCCTACCAGTGCTCTGCTTATTCCTCCCAATATTGCTTCAGTCGGGAAGGAAAACGGAAGACTTCTCTGGTTTTCCTCTATTTCATAGACTGGAGCTATGAAGGAAAAAACCTCCTCAAATGCCCATGATGGTTTATCTGTGGATCTGAAGATGATGTTACTGGCACAGACGTGAGGCTGAGTACTTCACTGTTGAACATCTCTGCAGCTGTTTGCCCACTGGCCCAACCCTGGTGTCTGCAGCAACTCTTCGAGAAGTCTCTGTTTGTGCCTCAGACGTTAGGAATTTGCTAACCCATCAGCTGGAGGGGTAGCCAAGTGCTCTGCACTCCTTCAGCACCGCTCCTCACAGTGGCCAGTGCCGTGCTGGTGTGTCCTCCCAACCCCTCCCCTTGTTTCAGAGCTGGGAGGCAGTTCCAGATCCACCCTTTCTAAGCTGCTCTAGCTCCTTTTCCACCGAAGCGCCAACTCTTGCCATGCCACACCACGTGTGGTGGAGGCCGGGTTTTGTCTCCTGTGGTTCTGAGCAGTGAATAACAAGTATGTGCCAGCGAAGGTCTCCTGACCGGGCTCCATGGGATGTGCAAACCAAAGAACTGGGGCAGCTCGGTGCAGCGGAAGGAATAGTGTGGGACCTGGGTGGGGGAGCTGGTCAGTCACTGGTCGTGTGCTCTGGTCAGCCCTGCTGTGGCCCACCTCCTCTGGGGACTTGGCTCAGGAGAGACCATTCCCTTGGAAAGCCCATGTAGTCTTTTCTATTGCTCCACATTTCCCATCCCAATTCATCCTGTCCTTGTCTTTTCTGCTGCCATTTTGTGTTTCTGTTTTCCCTCAAACCCGGATGAGAATGGGAATTTTAGGTTATGCATCTGGGGAAATTCCAGGGAGAGAAAGCTTCATGTGTCCTCAGCTGTAGGCTTTGGACGTGTGCTAGGCGTGTATGTTCAAGCTTGTAGAACTGTATATGCCCTTTTTGCAAGTTGTCGTTTTTCTTCTTGGAAACCTACCTTTTTTTCTTTTTTTTTTTTTTTTTTTTTTTAGAAACAAATTAGAAAGAAAATACATTACTTGAAAATACAGTAGTTTCAATATGAAGTCAGACAGCAGAGCTGTTCTTTTGTCTTTTGAAGAAATGATTGCCATCTTTAACAAATACCGTTTCTTCATTTTGAAAGAGTAGCACAGACTCTGACAGTGATTTAAGGTCTTTAGTGTTGATTTCATATGAAGAAATCTTTTTCACAGTATGACTTTAAAGTAGACTTTCTCCCCCCAATTACTCTACATGTTGGCAGCAAATTAGCTTTGAGGGAATATTGTGCACATCATAGTTTCCTGTTGATGTATTGGGGAGTCATTTTTGGATCTTTTAGCTCAGTCAGACCGATGACTGACGTTGTTCATGTCTTCCGTTTCTGTAGATTTGAAAGACTTTCTTTTGACAGGGAAGGTGATGCGGAAAAAAAGAAGCCAAAGTACAAGAAATGATTGGCAAAGTGATGATATCATCAAATGTTCAAAGACTTTGCAAATTGAAGCTTATTAGGCTGACATTTTGTCTTCTATTCAGCACTAATTGGAATCATGGCTGGGTGCATGATGTGGAAGGTACTTAATACCTGAGTGTTTATCATGACAAAATGACAGAAATCGATGTCAAGGATGCCGTAGATTTCTGTTTAATGGAGAAAACAATATATTTCAAACTGCAATTACATATCTCATGGTAATTTGTATTCATAGATGTGGAAGTCCTCCTGAAACATTGCAAATAAGAAAACTTTATTTTTGGCCCCTAAATTATTGGCCTGGTTGTAAACATTTCATTTTCAGGTTTTAAAGTTGTTCTTCAGGGTTCATAAAAACAACACTGATGTAGTTTAAAAAAAAAAAAAAAAGACAAAAAAACCTGACACACGGTTTTTACTTGAAACAGATCTGAAAATCCCACGAAGAGTGAACTCCATCTTTCTTACGGGTGATACGATTCTTCTAAAGTTGTCTCTGGCAGCTTGAATGCTTTTGTAGTCTGTGCTTTCTGCTGTATTGGCATCTGAAAAATGAATTTAGAAAAGAGAAATAGCAAGGAAAGTGATTTTGGAAAGGCAGCCACTGCAAACAGAGTACGCTGGAATATTAGCAAATAGCTGCGTGTTCTCCTGCTGTATGGGGTGTCACTGGGGATTTCCAAGTTGGAGGTGCCCGCCCTGTCGAGGGTGCACACACGCTCCCTGGGATAGCGCACATGACCAGCGTGTTAGTCTACATCTTCATCAGATCTTCAATTAAACCTCTAGTATAATATGAAATCAATATTCGCTCAACAGTTGATGGAAACAACTAGCTGTTAGTTGAAATCATTACCTGAATGACTGTTTCTAGTGAAATACACATTGATGATTGCAAAGTATACATTTTAAAAAAAATAATCAAAAAACTCAAACAAAAATCGCCATAGTCTGGATGCTCATAGGAATGACTGGTCCTTGTGCGACTGGTACGGCTGCCTGCGTGTTACTGTAAACTCCAGCAATCCTGTAACTAATGAGATGTAGTTTAGGGGCTGATGGTAATTATTTGTATTGCTGGAATCCTCTCAGGGGTGTAAGTCTACATAGTATTAGTGAAAATATATAATAATAGGCAATTTCCATCCTGGTAAGCTCGTAACATGAATGTGCTTGTAGGATGTTAGAAATGGCTGCAGCAAGCAGAAGGTTGAGGACCCGTGATAAACAATGAGGTTTATCAGACATGGTTTGAGCAAGAAAGCAGAAGACACAGCATGTCAGCTGCTTCCCTCAAGTGGCTCTACTAAGGACATAGTAAAAATGCCTTTCCGTTATTTGTCTGTAGCACTGAGAGACATCTAAAGTACACTGGATACTTGCCATGTCTGCAGTTGCTGCTGTTATCAAAGGTTTCGTATGTGATGGAATAGAAAAGGGAAAAGTGTTTGACTGTAGGTGGGGGATGAGCACATGAAGAACATTTTTGTCTGTTCACAGTTTGGGAATCCTTATAAAGATTTGCATGCTTATATAGATGCTAGTTGTTCAGTTTACTCAAGTTATATTTAATAACAACTAACTGTGAGCATGCTAAAACTGTGTTGCATTGATTTCATTGTAGGAAAGCAAATTTAAAGAATAATTTATTGTAATTTTTGGTCTGTTGGGTACTGTTGTAGGGGAGTGGAGGGGGAGAGCATGGAACAGGACCCAAGCTGTCAATATGCCATTGGTAACATTAGAGAGAAAATACTAGTTTACCTGCTGAAGTCAGCTGTAGGTGTGAGAGAGGATGTGTGTTTGGATGTATGTATGTATGTGCGTGTATGTGTTGTTGCCCTCTAATGGATAGAATCTGAATGGCTCAGCTTTGCACGCTTACACGGGTTTCTGTAGCAAAACGTTATTTTCAGGGTGTCTGATGTTTTCCATTTTAGAAGGATCTTGTAATGTTTATTCATAAGTCTGATACATCTTTTGTGGGCAATGTTCCTTTAGTTTATAAAATTAATTTGAAATTCAGCAGAAAGTCCCACAGCTTAGAGAAGTGCCTTTTCTTTGTTCTTTGAAGTTT
>NW_009646934.1:1670347-1670556 GCF_000708025.1 Charadrius vociferus | reverse complement strand
ACTAAAATAATTTCAGAATATGAACAGAAAGTACCGCATCTCTGTACAATGGCAACATCAACAACGGCCTTTGGAGAGAAGTAGATGAGTAGAGCTTTATGAGCCCCAGAGCCTGCCCCTGTCTCCACGCTCCTGCTGCGAGCCCCACGGCACCGGCTCTGCCAAGCTCCTGAGAGGTGGCTGGGCGAGGGGGGAGCCCTTTCCCTCTC
>NW_009646934.1:1655202-1670317 GCF_000708025.1 Charadrius vociferus | reverse complement strand
CCCGGTGTCCCCCTTCCTGGCCGCTCACACGCGTCGTTTGTTCTCTAGAGCAAGTGGTAAAAGTGTGGAATGTCATGGGCGTAGACTGAGGTTTCAGGTCTTGGTGAGATTCATGAGAAAGTCAAGTATTCTAGGAGATTAGGTTTTGGTTTGCTTTTTAAATAAAACTGTCTTTGAAGGTAACTTTAGAATAACCTGAGAAAGAAAGCTGCAGGTTCGTTGGAAATGGGCTTTATGATTGTTTGTACTGAAAGTAGTCCACTTCTACATGTTTTTTATAGTGGAATCCGAACATAGTCATTTTTTTTCCATTCAATAAATACCTTTGGGAGAATGAAACTTCAGAATCACATTTCTTCTCTCTGCAGCCATTGACTTTTCCTGTCCAAAATTTCCAGCGCTTGCTTTTGCAGTTGGATAACTATACAGTGTTTTGAACACATAGCAGAACATTTGTTGCTAACAGCTTTCTTCATCTCCGGTTGTAGGTGCGTGTGACTTCGGAGTAGCTGTGAGTATCCAACAGTTATCTTCCTCCCCTCGAGGAGGTTGATGATGGTGGTGGTAGGCAGCGTGGTTATTGCAAAGAGGTTCCTGGTGGATATGGATTGCAACGAGCCAAATATTCATACTTATGAAATCATGTAAATGTTCTGGAGAGACCCGCAACTGATTTCACAAAGCTCTGCTAAGGTACTTCCGGTCTCGCTGTACATTAAGTTCTCGCCGAGTCCATCTTATTTTATGTATGATCCAATTAACAAGCTGAATCTAGGTTGGAACAGGAGAAAGAACAGTATGTTAATCAAATACCCTTGTAATGACTGTGTTTTCATACGAACGACTTCTCTAAGGCGTGATCCAAGGCAAGGCACGCAGTACTGGCTTTTCCTGTCCTTCCCCAGCGCTGGGGTGCTTCCCTGTGCTCCACCTGCTCGTCACAAAAGGCTCTTGTAGGGATCTGAGAGATTACTCCTGGGAGCAAAAGAGATTGTCGCTGGGTTTTGGGCTGCTACATTTTCCATTCATGATGAAAATAGAAAAAATCTGCGTAAGTTAAGAGAGAGACGAAGGATATTGCAGGAGCATCTTCTCAGCCCAAGATGGGGACTTTATCTGCATTTATAAATATTGGCATTTCTCCTCTGAACATGACGTTTCCTAGCAATGCGGTTTTTTTCCTGAGAATAGTTATTTTCTACTTACAATAGATTGGCAGCCTTTGTTTGTATTGTTTAGGATCAATTGAGGAATTTTTCTAAATGTTATTTCGATTTGATGACTTTGTTCATCAGTGAATTATGAAAGCTCCGATTGTTTAGTGCACCAGAAGGCTACAATACATTACTGCCTCACACGCTCCCTTAACGCACGCACGTTGCGATGGCAGTAGTAATAGCACCATTAAAGAACAAAAGGTAGCAACACATAGTAGCTCTGTATCTGGCCAATCCCCTCAAATTACCATAAATATTTGAGCAATCTGAATAGTTTTGGACTCTGTAGTAAAGCTTTCCTGTTCTTATCTGGCACTGAAGGAATGTGGAATAAAGTATTCATTTAACCACGTATAAAAATATGTATGCTATGCAGTTATAATCATGTGTCATTAATCAGAAAATACTGCAGAAACTCTGACAAATTAAAAACACAAGGATGTGTCTGCAAGGGCTTTTTCAGTCATTAAAAAGCTGCTTCACCTCTCAGGCAAACTATTTAATGGCAACTTCTTGCTCAGTGTACTGACATCTTCAAAGGCTCTGACATCTGTCGGCCTTTGAACTACCATTAAAAAATATTATCCCATTTCCATTCTTTTATGCCCATTTTTTTAATTATAGCCCTTCTTTCAAGTTAGGAACATGGTTGGTTTAAATGATGCTGTCCTTTCGTTTTCAGCCACCCAGCTGCGGTTTGAATAAATTGATGTAGAATCAAAGGCGGGACTTTAAAGGGAAAAGGTTTGATGGACTTGGACTCCGAACCAGATGAGGTTTTATGATGAAAAGGGTTTAATCCCAGCACAGGCATCGCTTCTATCAGTCGAGCAGTACAAAGCGATTCATATATATAGGTTCACGAGAAATGATCTATTTTTTTTTTAAACAGCACAGATCTCTTCAGGACTTGCAAATGTGGCATTAGCTAATATTCAGAGAGCTGATTTCCTTTCATCCACCAGAAGCTTATGATTATAGTACAGTTCTCGAATTGGAAATGAGAGCTGCAACACAGATTTAAAGCTATGCTGTCTGATTTGTATTCAATATACATGTCACTGCGGGACAAGCTAGTCTAGGCCGAGCTGGTTCGATAAAGGGAAAAACAGTTTCAGCAGCTGAAATTTGGGAGGGGGGTATGCGGGGGAGGTACCAATTAATTCTTACCTGCTCTACCTGAGTATTGTGTCGGGTACTTAGTAGATTACTATTGTTTCTAAAGCGGTGCCAACAAACCCTTGTGATAACATTTCTCTGGCATCTTTTGCATCAGAGGCTGAGAGAAAATGCGCGACATTAATCAGTAATGGCTTCTAATGTAGTCATTTATATGGAAGGCAATGTTTGTTTTTCTGTGCGTGAGTTTCAAGGAGGTTTAGCAGAGACAGCCTTGCTCTTTCTTTATAGCAGCAGCCTTCATTAACGTGGTAATTAGGCATGCATATGGAGAAAACTGAAACCTCTCTCTCTACAAATGCGTCAGATGCCATTTGTCAGAAATACCATCTCATGGCAGCCAAAAAATAACCTCTCTGATAGTTCCCTGATCTTCGTGCTTCACGTTAGTAGAAATGCGGTAGATAGGCACGATCTCTTACTTTCACATAATCAGATCGTGTCCTTCAAACGGGTGATGCTCTCCAGAAAAGTAAAAGCAGTAGATTTCGAAAGTCTGCAAATACTGTCCTCTGAAAGGGCTGTGCTGCATTGTTGTGTGGGAAGGAGACCGCTGCCTTCCGTCCTCTGCCTCCAGCCAGCAGTGTCTCCTTCGAGCCTTCCCCACAGCCGTTGTTCCCCGCCCCAGAGGATTCCGTTTAGGAGTAATACATTGTTCCTCCTCTCTTCATGCAGTTTTTAAGTTGGGTTTTTTTGGGGGGTGGGTAAATATAAACGTGGACCTGTATAAATGGATATATTTAATGGGTTCTTTTATTTTACTGGTATTTCATAGAATTTGCGTGTTTAGTGTGTACTTTGATTTTACATTTTAGCTATATATTAATATTTATTCAAAGTACACTAGATTCAAAACAGTTGCATAAATAAGTCTGAAGAAATAATTGCCCCAGGCTGCCGTGGCCTATTTGTCATTCAGAAAACGAAAGTGGCATCCACTGAATTCAAGGACAAACTGAGAAGGATGAAAAGGATAGAGATCAATGCAAAGGTGCCGGAGGAAGATACTGAGCCAAAAATACTCTCGATTCCAAGAAAAGAGATATTTGCACACAGTTTTCGTTTAGTTTGTACAGATCATCCTGGGATTGATCTTGTCTTTCTGAACTGGCAGCTGTGGAGCATGATGCTTCCTAAAGGTCTCTGAACTCAGAGGAGCCGCTGTCGAGATGATGGGAACAGTGCAACCACCACTTGAGGATGAAGGTGCGGGAGGGGAGACGAGAAATGGTGTCAGCTGTGTGTGTGCGCATTAAAGACAGGATAGGTACCACCAGCTGATGCCTTTGACTCCAACCTAACACCTAGGGTAGAGTGAGGACTTCCTCCTCTAGGACTTTCATCCTCAAATGGAGGCGACACATTAATCTCTTTTGATGAGGACTGACACTAAAGATGGTCAACTAGAACGTGCTTCTTCCAATTAGGAGCTGATTTCAAGAAGGAGAAAGTCAAAAGCTGCATGTGTGTGTAATTCTCCATCTTATTTGTGTAAGCAGCTAACGTACAGATAAGAATTTACCACAACTCATTGACTAACAGAAATACTGCAACTGTTGTTACTGCCTTCCAGAAATTAGGGGGTTTTGGAAAGTTAGAATCTGATTATTTCTTTAACGTCTAAACCTGTAAGTGACAATTCTGATTTCTGAAGCTGCTGGATTTCAGGGTTTCTGCCCACACATATTGCCATTCATGAGACCGAGAATGAGGACGTTATGCTTGGTTAAAGACTGTCATCTTCACTATAGCAGCCTGACATCTAATGAGAGAGTCTCCTGGTGTATTAGGTTCTTTAGTAGGGCAGAACAGGACACACAGGCTAGTACATTTAAGTCATCTTTAGTCTTTGGCCCAGAGAATAACAGCGTTAGGTTCCATAGTTGTCTTGCTCTAATTATGCTGGAGTTTTGAAAAATTTATCTTTTTCACCTTGATTAACAGTCAGGGCAGAGCTTGGACAGTAGCATGAACTTCGAGTCTTCCTCAAGTCCCTCAAGTGCCTGTTGAGGACACGCTCATGGCAGATGACCCGAATGGGAGTTAGTGTCCGAAGTTTGCATTTCTACAAGTATTAACTTCAGAAGCTGAAGATGGGAGACATCTTAGGCATGAGCAGCTTATTACTTAGCTTTGTGTCTGCATCTTGTCGTGTGTTTGTCCTGCCAAGTTTAGCAATCGATGCCATCTCCATCAGTCGCCGTAAAACCCTTGCAGGTTGTGTGGGGTAAAATTTCTGGACTACTCAAAAGATGTATGTGTTTCGAGCAGTAATTTAAACGAATGCATGCAAAAGAGAAGTGTGTGATGCTTTTCAGGGCGGATTTTTTTGGGGGGAAGTGGAGTTGTTTTGTTTGTTGGATTTTATTTTATTTTTTTTTTTACTTACAGGGAAGTTTTTTCATTAGTTGACAGCACAAAGACGTTTTTCGTAGACAATATGGCCTGTACCTCTTCTGGGGACAAATTAGGAATTATAGTACGTTTAATTCTGCTGCCTCATAGAGATGAATGTCCGTAGTAATCCTTAATTCTGTAATACATCATGCCTGCATTTAAATCAGAGTTGTATGTTGTTCAGGAAGTGCTAATGCTTTTAAATTTAATATGTGGAAAATTTAAATGCAAATGTTTTCAAAAGCTTTGACTTAGGGGATGCTGGACACAGAAATACTCTGTCGGATTGACAGGTAGCTCTTCCCAGTCTGCTGCAGAGATCTTTAGCCTCCATTTCTGTATTCCATTGCGGGAAAGTCCTATCCTTCCTCAAATATCAGTAACTTTTCTTCAGTTTCAGAACACACTTTGCTCCAATCTTATTTCAGAACAAAATATATCTTTAAGATTAATCTGAAAGGCATATTTTCCTTTCACATCCTGAAAGACAGAAAATAAAGCTTTATATTTTTTCACAAAGGAAAACGGGGAAACTAAACGTGTTTGGTGTAATTTTCATCAATTGTCGCTTAGGGATAGCTTCTTGTGGTTTGTGCGATACAGCAAACCTGGTATTACATACAGATTTTTATATATGTATTTTTAGCCACTCTGTATTGTATCTATATTCTGCTCTCGCAAGTCATTTTAGGGGTTCACTGCATTAAGTAGGTATTTATGGCTCTTTTTCTTTTTCCTCCATCATATTTAAGTTACATTAGCGTAGGTATGTAGATTACTAGGGGCCGAGTTGAGTGTCTTCTTTAAATTTCTTAGCAAAAAGACAGAAGGAAATGAGCCCTCCACCTGGTCTTTTCCAGGTAGGTCTCTTAGTGGTCTTATTCAAATCATTTTGTACAAAGGAAAATACAAATGTAAATATTTCTTTCATCAGATAAGGAGAGGAAAAAGAAGGCTGGATGTTTTAATTTTCGACTCACTAATCTATTTCGAAGCAAAGATAGTAAATCAGGTAATAAGAAACTGTTCTGGATCTGTCTTCCAGGCAGGAGGGCCAAGTCTTTTCCAGGTCTTCGAACTGTTAAATGGAAAATTTATTTCCATTTCAACTTGGTAAGTAATCCTTTCACTCACCAGTGCACCATATTGTTTAGGTACACGGGTAGGTTTGAGGTTCTTCCATTTGACTAAAAATAATTTTCTTAGGAAGGCAGCGACAATAACCAACCTATATGAAGTTGTGCTTTCTAGCTGCTGTTAACTAATTAGAATCAAATGGACTTATGTAAATTAAGAAATCAAAATAAGCTCCGTTAATTTTAAGCTCTTTGTGGAGCTGTTCAAATGGATGTCTGATTTTCTTTCTTTTTCTTCCCCCGCTCCCCCCCCCTTTTTTTTAAAGCCCAGTAGTTTGTAGCTTAAGTGCCATTTACATTAACTGGGATTTAGGCAGCTAACTGGCTTCTTTAAAAGTTCAGATGTATTTCAGTGCCCTCCTTTTGGAAAAAAAAGATGAAAATTTGTGTTTTGCTTAATACCACGTCACAGCAGATCTTGAGAATTTGCTACCCCTTTCTCACATGTAGTCATAGACGTAGAAACAAGAATGGTGACAATATTTTCCATGTAACTTTTCCTCCTGGCATTTTGATGCTCGTGTCTTGCAGATTTCTTTTCAGCCTTCAGAAATATATGGCAAAGTTAGTGAACAGTCTGGGGTTTAGATTTCATTAATTTTATTGAAAATGGAGCTCAGCAGAAGGTAGCTTTTCTTGATTGTTCTTCATGAGTCAACACTTCCATCGTGTTTCAGGAAAATGCTTAAGCTGTAGAACAAGAGTAGGCAACATACAGCAAATGCATTACTAAGAAATAAAATTTAAAGAGTGTTGGACTTTTGGGGGGACTATATTAAGTGCAGGCGCAAAACATGAAGTTGACTGTGGTTTGAATATGATGAAAGAGGGATGTTTAGCCTCCAGCAGCAGGTAGGGTGGTGTTAAAGGTGCCCCCACCCCTAACTAACACCCTAGGAGATACAAAATAAGCAAGGTTGGTAGGAATATGCTTTTATCAGATTCATAAATGTTAGAAGTGTTTTTCAGAGCATACAAAGTGCTGAAACGGTCCAAGTAAAGAATTTTACAAAGGAGGTTTGATGTTTAAAAGCAGCTTAATGCTGTTAAAATTAATAGAATAAATGTGTAAGTTAGCAGCTCAACACCTCACTTTACAAGTCCTGGTGGATATTTTCAAAAGAGATGTCAGAGTTAAATTTGCAAAGGTGGGAAAAGCCGGGATTGTGTTGAGATGGAGTTGATAGACCTTTGCGTAAGCCCTGTAATACGGGGATTCAGATTTACACTGCCGAACAGCAGACATTTTACTGTTAGTACTATGGTTGCCATCTGCGCTGCTTTTACCGAAGTTTTTTTGACACTGAACATTCGTCTGTTTGGGTCTAGAGAACTGCCACTCTCTATGCGATGCAGTTGGTGAGCACAGCTTTGGTTCGCGTAACAGTTTTCCTCCAAGAGAATACCTCAACTTGATATTATACAGCCTGATTTATAAACTGTGAACGTTTGATTTAGGAATGAATTAATCCCTTTACTGAAATGTAGTCATCTATAGGATAAAGGTGCCTTCTAGTTAACAAGTTGGGCAATAGCACCACCGTTATGGAAAGAATTTTTTTCCCTCAAGGATGAGGACACTGAAGTATGCACAAAATACTATATGCGTGTAATAAAAGGCATCTCTCTGAGTACTGATGTTTTAGCTTTGCTGATATTTTAGTGTTTCCAGGGAGTACTACGCTAGTGATCAGGACTCCTTAGAATTACGGTGACACTCGTGGGGCTCCTGCGCTTCCGTGATTTCCTGCGGAAGAGCTTGCACAGCTTTTTGGAAAATTCGCTCAGCGCTCCTGGGCGGTGAGGCCGACCTGTTGGTCATTGAACCGTTGTTCATTTCCACTTCGTTTCACACCATTTCATTTATCTGCTCCCTTAATTACCATATTTATGGGCCTAGGTGTTCTTACCCAAAAGGCTTTTAAACTTGACAGTGTAATAGATTGTGCTGTGAAAGCTAAATAGCTGTTTATTACTTATCCCTGTTAATTTGCACTTTGCCACATCATTACCCATGTGATAATGTGCGTGACATTTGCAGAAGTAGTTTTGTTTGCAAGTCAAATCTATCTTTTTAAGGATTTGTAATATTGACAAATTGCTGATACCAGTCACAAGAAAAACTGGATAATAAATTCTTACCTATTTTAATTGAAATTGCTATGGCATAGAAAATATTTTTGATATATTTGGTTAAAATTGAGATAATTGACCTAATTACAAAGCTTTATTTAGAAGATGGCATCAAAAACTTGAGTTACTAAATTTTAATGACTCTTGCTAATTCAATATTTTTTTTTTTAAGTATCAGTTTAGCTTTGATATCTCTTCAGATTTAGATTGGAGCTTACAGGAAAAGATTCCCCTTTCAGCACTGCCATGTACCCTTTGCATCATTGTCATGTTGCAAAGGAGCCACAAACTTAGGTGCCAGCTGGCTGAGCTGGCCAGTTGACATTCATCTGGCATGGAGAAAAGCGGGTGTACTGGGACCAGTGAGGCCGGCTCAGTAGGATGCTTTGTGGGCAAAAAGATCAGAGAGCCGTTCAGGCTGTGCCTGGTGCTGGTGCTGCACTTGGTCGCCTCTGTTATCTCTTAAGGGTAAAAATCACAGGGATAGTTCCCTAAAACCGAATGAGATCAAGTGCGAGACCAATTGCTGTGACTTGCTGAAACTGCAACATTAAGATGCATTAGTATAAACCAATATTGTTTTAAACACAAATCAGCATTACTCATCTTTGAAGTTCTTACAGCTCTACGCTTTTCTTAGCTTAGACCTGCAAACAAACAACATTCGTTTACTTTTTTAGCATTCTTTTATGTTAGATGCATTCCGTATTTTTGTGATGGTAAAGAAGCTCGTATTATCTGTTTCTCAGCACTTTGTAAAGCTTTGTCTATTAACAAGAAAGGTAAAGTAGTTCAGATTCCCACTTTCAACGGATAGTCCTTTCTAAGGTATTTTACACTAAATATGTCACCAGTTGCTACATGACTGGGACGGGATACTTCATCCACCTCTTCTGGGATGTTGCACTGATCATGGGTAAAAAGGGAGTCATTGTCACCACTGAGTGCTTCTACTTTGTTCCTTATTTTCCTTTCCTCCTTCATCATCAAAGTGAGATGTGTTTTTACTACAGACTTCCTTTCCCTTGACTGGACTGATCTCCTTTCAAAAATAATCCTCTACCCAATAACAAATGTTATGTATAGCCCGTCCGTCTCTGTCACATCACACATAACAAGACACAAAGAAACAAATCTCCCTTTCAGAAGGGCTCAGCCGATGGTCTCGCAGAACGCGCTGTTCAAACACATGCGCTAATTTAATGTTCTTCCAGGTGAGAAAGCGCTGAGAAGGTGTTGGCGGGGGCAGAAGCTGCACAGTGGTGGTTCAATTCGGGCTCTTACTTAGGGGCTAATATTTTAGGTTATTGTCCTAGAAAGGATCATTGCGATCATGTAACCTAACAGTTCACATTTGAAATAAGTCCATGGAACTGCTCAGAGGTTTGGGGCGTTTTTGTAGCGGTTTTTGAAATGTTACACTCAAGCAAAATTTAACACAACCAATTGACACCCATGCAGTCATCTCCAGCTGAAGCCAAGTTCGCTCAGTGCAGAAAACTTTTGGAACTCAGTTTGAAGAGTTGTCATGATCCACTTGAGAAATGCAGCGGTCTTTAAAAGGGACACTTGTTTTTCATCAGGCTGAGTGTGCTCCGCAGTGAAGAGCAATGAAGGGTTATTGCAACTTCGTCTGCTGGGAGATGTTAGTCACTTACTGTAAAAACTGCTGAAGCAACACCTAAATGACTCTAGATCTGAGCCTCAGGGAATAAGTTAAGAGTGGATTTGATCTTAACTCTGCAGTGCCTTGTTTTCGTGAGTTTTCAGTGCCCTCAACGCTATTTGAAGCTAAATATGGTGATGGAGTGGATGTGGTTTGGTGTGTGATACATTGAGAGAGAGACAGTGAAGTCCATGTATTCCATCACTGTGAGTATAAAAGATGCAGTCACGCTCCAGCCTCTTCCTTAGAAACCGAGCCAAATCAATGCTTCATTTGTTGAAGTACGAGCTCCTGAAAAATAAAGGGAATGTTTATTTTTTTTAATTTTTTTTTTCTTTTAAATTAGACTGTAGTCATTCGGTCCATTTCTCATCTCTGTTGCATGTAACTGGAACAGAGTTTCAGACATCAGCAACAGATTTTAATTTAAACTTTTTGCCAGCTTTATATTTTCTTATGCAATTTACTTTTTAAAATTAAGAGCACGTGTTTTCCTTCCAAATAACATGCAGAACATTTATGGGCTTTTTAAATAGGCCAAAGTGAGTGAGCAACCTTCTTTCTTTCTTTCAAGTCTATTTTTTCCCTAAATTGCTGTGGGCTTATGACCCACCCTTTTTGTGAAACTATTTCAGCAGAGATATTCTTAGTTAGAATTCTAAGTTATTCCTTTGAAACAGAAATAGAAATCTGCATCTCAGCTAGCAGTTTCTTCAGCTATGGGATTTTCATACGTGCATACACATACATACAAGTGTGCCGTCTAAATTCATATGAAATCTCTACCCTGTCACACAGTGTACTTTACATATTTGTATTTTTGCTCCCTTTGGGATACTCTGTAAGTTAGTGGTTCCTTTCTGTTTGTTTTTCTTTATGAGGATTAATAGCCATTTTACAAAATGCTTTCTTGTTTGGAGCGTGGAGCTGTGGCATGGCCATCCTGTGGAATCGCTGTGAACTTCGGCCTTCTTTGGAGAAAAGATATAGATCTCTTTTATTTCCTTTACTTGTACCCATCCAACCAAAATAAAGACTATAACATTTTGATCCAATAAAAAAAAAAAGGCAGCAAGTAGCAATAAAATTTTGGACCTGTTATATAGTGTGAAGTCTTTATTTCTTATGTTCAAGCCTTATGTTTAGCATGAGAATAAGTTGCTCTGGTCGAGTGTTTAAGATGCGTATTTCTCACAGCAGCTCTTGTGCCCTGGTTATTGTTTGGACCCTGGAAACAATTTGTTAAGCTTGGTTCACAAACATCGATTTGAGCAGCTAGGAAAAGAATTTAAGAAACCAATACTGAGAAAGAGGATTCCGTTTTACAAACAAACCAAGCAAGCATCGTGCCTTCAGATCTCAGGCACGAGAAGGGCGATTTTGTAATCGCATCTTTTGTTTTTCCGCAGAATCATTAAGAAAAAGGCCGTTGCTCTTCAGTTTTATATTTCATGGATTTTTCACAACTTGAGAATGATGTCATCTTGGGGGTTTTGTTTCCTAATAGTACTTGCCTACAGTTAAGTCTAACAATAGTTTATTACACCTGGCACGTGGAATAGCAGCATCTTAGTGACGGGAAGTTTGGGATTCGTGTCCTTTAGCAGTTTGAAGATACCCATGGCACGCGAAGTTGTCTTGTGCGGCAAGTTGTTCGGTTGTAAGCTGCTTCTGCCACTGACTTTGTTTATGGGAAAAAATAATCTGGCTGTGAGAACTAGACTTATTTTAAAGTAATTGACAAGAACTGCGGCTGTGATCCTCAGCATAAGCTTTTTCCAGTCACTTTGGAGAGATTAGATGTCTCTTAACATCGTCTTACCAGCAGTGAAGTTGCTCCAAAAGGACTCCTTTAATCATATTAGTTTCGCTGCCATCACCCCGTCTTCAGATTCTTTCTTCTTTCCTAATAGAACCAAATCTGCTTTTGCCATCTATGAGGTCCACATTAATGCTCCTTTGCATATTAATTACTGGTACTTTACCTATAACATTCAGCCCACTGTCTTTTGGCTCCCCGGTTTTGAATCTGAGGGCTCGGAGCTGCTGCTTTTTCCATGTGGCAGCAGAAAACACTACATTGTGCTATTTTTCTAATGGCTTTGTGCAAGAATTATCGAATATAGAACAAAATAAAGCAGAAAGGCCTAACAGTTGAGTCAGGAAATCACCCAGTCCCTATTTTGGCTTGTAATACGATTTATGAATGAATTTTCCCCATGTTATAAGGAGTTAGCTTTGGCTCCTTATCCTAAATATGTTATCAGACTTTTTAGGAAACTTTTGAGCAACGTAACGTCTTAGTTGCACATATACAGGAAGAAAAAAATAAAGGAAGCTTTCTGTTTTAAAAAAGAAGGAAGGAAGGGGAAAAAAAAGGAAAGTGGTAGTGGAGGGAGAATGAGCTCTCAAAAAGAGCTCTCACAGATTAAAAGATAATTGTTACTATTCCAGGCAGGACATGCATTGGAACGGCTATTAAAAAACCCAAATGCTACTACTTATGTCAGTTTAGAACACAGACTGTGTCATCCTATAGAAATTGTAGCTCTGTAGCATTTCTTTGGTTAAGTAAAAGCCAGTTAGACTAACATTTTGTTATGATCTGGAGGTGAAATTATTTTCCAAAAGAATTATAAAAGTATAGTGTAGATCATAATTATACGCTAAAATGAACTTTGCATTTTAGGCTGTACAATTATATACTAAAATGTACTTTACATTTTTAGTCTGTATACAGATTTAAAAAATTAAACATGTGTAAAGGAAAAGATCAGGAAAGGAAGGAAAGGATCTAGCGCAGATTACACTATATGAAACACATGTTTGAGATAATGCTGATAGAGCTGAAGTATGTGGCCTGTGTTATACTTCTGTATACAAATGATGTGCTCATTCCATCTCTACGCATACACACACACAATTTTACCTTTGACATAGTAGGGAGTAATGCCAGTGAGTAATTAAGAAAGCATGGAAGCCCAAGTCAGTACTGTGACACGTTTCTGAGATGCTTAATATTATTTAGTACACGTTACAGCTGTGATAGTCGAAGGACACAACTGAAGGTTTGAGGGGAGACGACGTGTCTTTTATTACACCATATAGTTCAAATAGTTTGAAAAAAGAGGCAAACTTTCAAGCCTGGATTTTTCTCTCTCAGATCACAGTATTTATAACAATCTGTCTTGGGATATTAATGTACGAGGCGATGTTTCTGATAGTCATTCATTTCCCAGCTTTGGTCAGAAATGAATGTTTCTTTTTCAAAGATTTGTAGTAATGTGGTTTTCAGAGACTGCAAATAGATGGTTTAGCTGAATACAGACAGTATATTAAAAATGTCTAAAGATATAATAGTAGTTGGAGAGAGAGATCGGTTCAGAGCTCTAGAAGCAGTAACTGGTGTTCCAGGGAAAAGGGATCTTTAAATATACAGTAATTTTCATCAGGTTTCCTTATGAAACCTTTAATAAGCTTGAGCTGAGTCACCTACGTCTTTTTGGTAGAACATCAATTTCTCATGTCAGTATTATCACATCTTCCGTGAAAGAATTATAGGATCACAGAGTGGTTTGGGTTGGAAGGGACCTTGAAGACCATCCAGTGCCACCCCCTGCCCTGTACAGAGACACCTCCCCCCAGCCCAGGTTGCTCCAAGCCCCGTCCAACCTGGCCTTGAACACCTCCAGGGATGGGGCAGCCACAGCTTCTCGGGGCAACCTGCCCCAGGGGCTCACTGCCCTCAGGGTGAACAATTTCTTCCTGATACCTAATCTAGATGTCCCCTCTTCCAGTGTGAAGCCATTCCCCCTCGTCCTATCACTCCATGCCCTTGTAAAAAGTCCCTCCCCAGCTCTCCTGGAGCCCCTTTAGGGACTGGAAGGCCGCAATAAGGTTTCCCCGGAGCCTTCTCTTCTCCAGGCTGAACCCCCCCAACTCTCCCAGCCTGTCCTCCCAGCAGAGGGTCTCCTGCCCTCTGATTATCTTTGTGGCCTCCTCTGGCCCCGCTCCAACAGGTCCATGTCTCTCCTGTGTTGGGGGCTCCAGAGCTGGAGGCAGTACTCCAGGTTGGGTGTCACCAGAGTAGAGTAGAGAATTTCAGGGAACTGCACAGTTACTTGTGGAACAGGGAGAAAAAAGGGGGGAAATGAGGTTTTGAGTGAAAATGCTCATTTTCAGAATTATATTTCTGAATGAAGACACATATGTGCTTGCACCACCATACATTGCAGTATATAGGTAAGGACAACGGTTTTGTGTCACAGAAATAATGCTCCTGTATTTCCTTTAAGAAGCTACAGAAGAAATGCGGTTAGAAAAGTAACTGAAGGGAGTTATATGCGAGTGTAAATCTAAAGTAATAAATGTGTACTCTACAGCCACTGTAAAGTAGCAATGTGTATTCTGTATACTTCAGGAGTAACGCAGCTTTGCCGCGTGTAACCTCCATTCCGTACCCTTCCAAGTTCCCCGTGGAAGGCGGTGGGCTGTTCTGCTCCTGCTCCCTCATCCCCCGATGCCACTGCTGCGTCGCACAACATGTGTTGCTCCCCAGGACTGGAGGATGGTCTGTGATCGCACAAGAGAGCTGCGGATTTTGAAACCTGTTTTGCGTTTTAAAGGCTGTATGTCTTATCTATACTGTGCTTGCGGAGTCTGAAGGGTTCTCGCAGTGGCCCGTGTCCCGCTCTGGCCATGCTCTCGTTCCCTCATCTGGAGCAGGAGGTTTTTTGATACATTCCTGGTGCACATTAGCACATTATGGTGATCTACGGTCTATAATCTGTAGCAGTGATTGATAAATGGTTGGTGATACACTGATATCTCATTAGAAGGTGGCAGGTCATTTCTTAAGGAAAAAAAAAAAAAAGGCATGGACATTGGACTAGCAGAGTCTAGTTGGAGGTCAGTAACAAGTGGTGTTCCCCGGGGCTCAGTACTGGGTCCAGTCCTGTTCAATATATTCATCAATGACCTGGATGAAGGGATGGAGTATACCATCAACAAGTTTGCTGATGACACAAAACTGGGAAGGGTGGCTGACACGCCAGAAGGCTGTGCTGCCATTCAGTGTGACCTCGCCAGGCTGGTGAGTTGGGCAGAGAGAAATCTTACGAAGTTCGACGAGGGCAAGTGTAGGGTCCTGCACCTGGGGAACAACCCCATGCACCAGTACAGGTTTGGGGCTGACCTGCTGGAGAGCAGCTCTGTGGAAAGGGACCCGAGAGTCCTGGGGGACAACAGGATGACCATGAGCCAGCAATGTGCCCTGGTGGCCAAGAAGGCCAATGGCATCCTGGGGGGCATCAAGAATACCGTGGCCAGCAGGGCGAGGGAGGTCATCCTCCCCCTCTGCTCTGCCCTGGGGAGGCCACATCTGGAGT
>NW_009646934.1:1618205-1654971 GCF_000708025.1 Charadrius vociferus | reverse complement strand
GCACGGGCTGCCCAGGGAGGTGGGGGAGTCTCCCCCTCTGGAGCCATTCCAAACCCACCTGGACGCCGTCCTGTGCCGCTGCTGGAGGTGCCCCTGCTCTGGTGGGGGTGGACTGGGGGAGCTCCAGAGGGACCTTCCAGCCTTCACCACTCTGGGATTATACATAGTGATTATATGCCACAAACTAAATTTCTTCATCTATGGGGACATCCCCTCCAAAAAGATAAAACTTTCTCCATCCATGTTTTGGGTGGGGGGAGCTGTGTTGATCTGCGTGTGTGGAGAAAGGGGGAAGAGCAGTAGGAGAGGCCAAAGAAGGGGACAGCGGGTCCTCAGCGTCTCCTTCCTACCCCACCTAACAGCCTGCCTGAGAAAACCAAATGGCTTTTGTTTTGTGGGTTTTGGTGTTTTGTTTTTCTTACTTCATTTGTTCTTTATTTCAGGTTATCTGTGATATGGAGAACCAAATCCACAAGCTGAGGGAAGAGCTTATCCAGGTGAACGCTCAGCGGAAGCAGCAGCTGCTGGAGCTGAGCCATCAGTGGGAAGAGGAGAAGCAGAGGGTGGCTCAAGACCATGAGACGGCGCTGAAGAAGCTGAAAGTGGAGGCAGAAAAAATCACATTAGACCTGAAAAAGGCGCATGCGGCAGAAACAGAGAAGGCCTTGGAAAAGGTAAGAGGTTCGCATGGGTCTGCTTCTCGTGGCGCGGCAAAAGGGGAGCAATCACCCCAAAAGTCAGATAAGCCCAAGTTTCACTGAGGAAAAATGTTTAGGGGTCACTTGAGTTGAAAAAACATACGTATGCTGTAGATTTGGCATTGGATGACGCAATCACGGCACGAGTATGGAAAGTTTTGTGGTTCTGTAATGAAAGACGACTTCTCTTTCGGACACGCAGCAGCGGTGGTGGTGGCTGCTGTAGCTGCGTTCCCCGAGAGCGGCGCTGGGGCAGCACCTTCCAGCCGTGGGGAGCATGGGACTGGGATGACTGCGGCGCTCGGGAGCTGGCGGGACTTTACAAATCCAGCTGCTTTCAAAGGCAAAGCCAGCCAAGGACCAGGCTGATCGCTTTTCCTTTGCTGGAACAGAGAGAGTAGAAAGGGCGGTTCTGTCTAACTGAGCTTTTTCTCCCTTAAAAAGAGGGAAAGTTCTTAAGGATGAAAAAGTTCAGGTTAAAACTGCGAGGAAATTGGGTCTAGTTGCGAAAAACGGTTGGTCTACTTTTGCCTCCGTGCGTCGGGTGAGCAAGGACTCTGTGAAAGGCTCGAAAATAGAAATTAATGTTTCAGATACATGAAGGCGTCCCTCCCCGTTCTGTTCAGTGGGTCCCTGACCACACATCAGGGCTCGCTGAGCGTCCCCTCGGACCCGCGTCTTCAGTTCAAGTATTTCACCACGTTAGGGATGATACGAGCTAAAACATGCGTGTTTTATTTCAAAAGCTAAATGGAAAAAACCCCTACTTAATATTTATGGTAGACGTTGTGTATGTGTAAGCAGATCGTTGTTGAAGCATCTTTTATATGCATTAATGTAATAAATCAAACATTTTATTGCAAAAAGCGATGTACAGTGGCACAAATTAACAATCTGCATATACTGTTTGAAGAGCCTTTGTGAAAGTGACATTTCATTTACCTGCATCAGGTTCTTGGTCTGTAATTTTAAACAGCATTCGGAGGATTATGTTGGAAATCAGCCAGCCTGAAGCCATTAAAATGGCTGTGATCAACAATTCAGAATCTTTTCTGAATGTAAGGAAAGCTCCGCTTGGCATAATTATTTAAAGCCAAGGTCACAGAAAGTATTTAAACCTTTGAAATTCATCATTAAAGGATTAATTTTAACTCAGGAAGACATTGTCATTTTTGCTTAAAAATGGAATTTGAATCTCAATTCTTTTCTTTCTTTGATCTTTTTTTACATGTGTAGTATAGCAAAAGAAAAGTTAACTTCTTTACATCCTCAAATTAAAGTTACAAATAATCCTTCATAGGGCAATATCTTTAATAGTCTTGAATTGTCATTTCTGTCAGAAATACTATTTTTTTAATTTGTTGGATTTTTTTCTATTTTTCAAAAAAGATTGTTAATTTTAAGCTATATTAACTGCTATTGAATTATTTTTTTTTATTTAACCTACTTCCCTATTTTTACCTCTAATCAGAAGAGCACATGTTGAGTAAAAGATGGGAGGGGAAAAAAAACCGTATCTCAGTTGGAAAGTCTTTCACAGACATGTGAAAATACCTTGCATTACCTTCAAATCTCCATTTACCGTTCTGCTTCGTTTCGGTCTTCCAAATGTAGAGCTGTGGAAATTGGCCACAAAGTCCAAAAGTCAAAGTAGCTTAGAGGGCAAACTCCATTTAAAGCTCAAAAGTTAGAGTTTCAGCTAACTTAGTTCAAATCTTGATCCTATTAAAGTCCACAGAGCTTTGATGAAGGAGATTCTCTCCAAGAAGGGGAGAGGGGGAGGGAAGCATCTTAATTGCAGCATGAGTCTTGGAACTTGTTTTTAAAAGTCTTTATTTTCCTAGCAAATCTTGTTACCTTGACATTTAGGATGATATGGGAGAAAAATTTGTCCTCTAAATTTACTTTTTTCTGCCAGTTCTGTAAAGATTGCTTAAAAATCCAAGGGGAAGCTGAATTTCCCTGTTTAGGCGTGGAACGTCTGACTGTCCAGATTTTCTGAAGGTCAGTCCGTTCCCAAGTGAAGGATCTCATTCCTCTGTGGTCTGTTTTGTGAGTAATACTCATTTCTGTGTGGATCGCTTCGTGTAATTGTGGACTGCTGTTCACGTGAACGTGATGAAATACAAAAGAAATGGCTAAAACTTAAGTGCAAAGCAAAACTGAAGTCCCAGTGGGGAGAAGGAGATAGAGGATTCATATGGTATTGCCATATTCCTATAGCGCTGCTGCAGCGGGATGGGAGGGAGGAGAGTGGGGGGCAGAGATAGAGGAACAGTTTTCATTGCAAGAGCACTGGGTATTTAAATATTTGTTGGTATTTGTAGACAGCTTGTCAATATTTAGGGGCACGTAATGTCATGCACTAAGGTCTTCAATTTTCTGTTGCTTGAAAATCTCAACTTTAAAGATAGCACATTGTTTATTGTAGTATTTTGGTTGATTCATTTTGTTCGCGATTCCAGCGTACGGTGCCAGAAAGTTGCCCAGGAAGTGCAGTACGGTAATGTTTTTGAACCTGTGATTCTAAAAGCAAATATCTTTTGACAGTTATTGCGTCTCCCAATCAGTAGGGAATGATAAGTGGGAAAATATTTAACAGGTTTCCAAATGGCGCTGTGTAACCTGCACTATAGGAAAAATAAACACGGCATCTGTTGTTGTGGAAATAGTAATAAAGGGAAAAGTCCATAATTTTCCAGTGACCTCCCCTGTTGCAGGTGTTATTTTCAATTAAACACCACTTTTTTTACAAAGGGAGCTATAGCTGACCTAAATAAGCACATTATGAGTAGGGCTGAACCTGTTGTGGACAAGCTGGGTACCTCTGGGACTTCCCCGTGCCCCCTGCGCTGCAGGAGCGCTGGAGGGGGTGACGAGGGCTCTGCCTGCACTGCAGGCAGGGGACTTCGGTAGGCACGGTCCTTGTCACCAGCCTGGCGGGGAGAAACGGGGCCGGGGGGGTACAGGAGCAGCTCGGCGTGGCCTGGGCTGATGCTCTTCTCGCTGGGGCAGTGCAGCCATTCGTCTTTAGCCTCGCTAGATCCGGCGGCACCCCTAATCACCTCATTGCTCACCTTTTAAGACATAACGTGATAGTTATATCAGAACATTAGAATCACCTTATCAGATAAGGATAACAAATTTTAAAGTCCTTAAGGTCAGATAAGCCCTGCTGGACATAAATGAGACAAAAATTCCAGACGATAGCGTGGAGAATTTGAAACTGTTCTTATCATGTTCTTAGGACTTCAGTACTTTCACAATATCTGTTATCTGTCTCTAACATGAAAATGACTTGAAAATATCTCCAAATTATTTCTTGCCTATTAGTTAAGGAATCTTAAATATGGTTTCAGAAGAACACTCGTATTCAATCATACTGATTTTGACTTACTTTTAAAGCATAGATTTATTTTGCTTGCATTTCATTGTAGCAAGTGATTAGAGCATTTTCTGATGTGATGGTGACTCTGTTTTTTCATTTGAAGCCATACCTCATTATGATGAAATGCAACATAAACTGTTTTAAGAAATAAACATATTAGAGATACCTAATGCTGTGGTTCAGCTCCACTAACGACTGATTTCAGCGGGAGACAGGTGGGGTATAGGTTGCATCAGCAGCACTTACGGCATGAGCACTAATCAGCCAGGTGTAACGGGCCGGACAAAGCTTATGAGCATTTTCAGGTTTGCCAGAAATCACTAAACCAAGAGACAAAGTGCATTTCTAAGTGCATGCAGATGTGAAGCTTGGCTAACGCAACTGTTTGTAACGTTCATCTGTGGTATTTTCTTGGCAAAGAAAATGAGCATTCAGAAAGCATGACCCGAGCAGATCAGTAGACATGCTAACTATGCTCAAAGGAAGCAACCTTGGAACTGAAAAGATCTCATAAAAAAGCTCTCTTTGAGCAGCGCACATGAGTAAATTGGAGTGGGAGAAAAAGGTTGGGTTTTTTTCCTCTCTAAATAATTTTCAACATTTAGCTTTTTATTGATTTCTTTTCTATATTTAAATAGATATTTTGACTCATCCTATTAAATCTTTATGCAGGTTCCAGGAACATCTAATTCTTTTTCAGTGCTGCATTTCTTGTGGAGAAGTAATTTACATTTTTGTGTATTGACTGTACTGAACGCACATGATATTTGGTTACAGGATGAAGCTGTAGTCAAACAAACCAGGAGAGTCAAGTTTCTGGACTGCAGTTCTTCTGATTTCAGTACAGTTGTGAAATGGGTCACTCCAGAGAGATGGCACTCCAAGATGGCATGAAACCTGGCCAGAGCCGTGCTAATTGTCCTTGTAGGTTTTAATGACGTAGCAGTTAGTTGTACCCAGAGATTTCTATTACTTTAAATAAAATTTGACATGTACAGTGTTTTCTAGTCTGTACCTGTTAGAGTCGCTCCGTCTACGTCTGGTGGAAAGTCCACATAAAACTGAAATGCCCAGGAAATTCAAAGTTAAGGTCACTGTGTAAGTGACCACTTCCCTCATTAAGAATAACTCTTCTATATAATAGTTAGGTTGTAATGTAATGTTTTTGTAATGGGCCTCTTTCAAGAATCTGCAGACAGTGTCCTATAATTGGATGCTTAATTTTTGAACAACTTCTACTTGCACACAGTTTGCAAAGAAGGTCCTGATAATGTGCCCTACAGAGCGTTTCAGTCCTTCCTTTAGCCTCAAGCTTTGTGATGCTGGATGAATTAACCAGCAAGTACGGCCCGAGGATGCAGTCCAGCTGGACATACTCATTGGGCATACTTTCATACTGCATAGGTAGGAATATCTTTAATTCACAGTGTCTGTTCTGGCACTGTTGTCAGTACTCATACGGATGATGTCATACTGTTCAGCACTGGCAAAGAAATAGATGAAGAGAAAGAATATGACATCTTCTGAGATTAAAGAGATGCTCCGAGAGATATTCGATTGAGTATTGAGTTCCCCCTAAGCGGTTAAGTTACTTCTGCTGGTAAAGAATAAGCATTGTGTGCTTTCCATTAGCTTACGTTGTTGAATGTCTCTCTAGCTGTTGTTCTTCTCTGCCAACTCTACATTTCATTAACTACCAAAACCAGTTCCATCTTTGTATCTAAGACCTTCTGGGAACTGGACCATCTCTGCAGCAAATCTGTAGGTTCCTGCTTCGACTCCTTGGCATAATGGAGTCTTTGATCTGAGTGACACCTTTCACATCATTAACTTGAACGCTAATAGCTGTGGTATAGATCGCTTCGTTTATGTGAGCGTCCAGATGGACTTCTTTCACACTCGTTGCAGCGATACCCTGGTTATTTACATGGGGGCAAATAGGTCAACCATAAAATGTGGACATGTATTCTTCCCGAGTATAATGATATCATTAAATTGGTATCTAATTATAATGTGGACGTATGTTTTTCTCCTTGCTGAATGGATCTCTACCGGTTGTTGTATATGTGCCATTTTTTAGACTGAAATGTTTAAATGTTTGTTTGAATCTATTACATAGATTCTTTTGTTTAGGCCTTAGCTATGAATGATCTAAAGAGCTTCTAATTCTTACCAAGAGGAGTTGGATACTCCTTAAGTGTCTTAATTTTTTTCATTACAATCCAAGAGCTATTGTCTATGATATTATCTCTGTGCTCCAGAGTAGTAATATTTTTGTTGGTTTTGTGTTGTCGAGTCTGTGTACATTTACTTACATTTGGTTCTTGAACATTTCTGACACTGTGTTACTGATTCACCAACTAATATTATTAAAAATGAGCATAGTGCTTTGACTTTGTTGAAGAACTTCTGCCAGAAGCCTAGAAGATCAAGAAAAAAGAAATACATTTCAAAAAGAGAAAAGATTTATATAGCAAAGTTAGCATGTGTTAGCACAAGAAGTGCAGATTATTTAATCTGTCTTTATAGTACCTTTACAGCAACTCTTGCAATAAAATTTTGCTCACAGATGAGGGGAGAAAACCAATTTCCTCCTTAGTGTGTCTCCTTCTGCACTGCTCCTTCTTATTCCTCCAAAGAAAAGGAAAGAAAGATGATAGTGGACCAGGAACGTGGTCACAGGAATTGCGTCATCCCTTAGGGGAGCCATTTGGAGGAGTCTTCAATCAACAGAGCCAAACATGAAGAAAAATATGGTAGAATAATCTCAGGGATATTTCACTCAAATGAGACTAAACACAATTTATGGCTCTCTCCCTCCTGGAGAAATTTCAAGGCAACAGTCTCAGTTATTCACGGAGAGTTACTCTGCTTCTCCCTCCTCTTGAAAAACAAAACAAAACAAAACAAAAAACCTCAGAAAACCAAACCAGGAAACAACAGGCAAGATTTCTGCCCATCAGTTGTATTTACAAAGCCGGTTCCAGAGGTAACCAAGAGCCGTTGGTATAATTGTCACTGTGGAAAAAAATACACACCTCTGAGCACTAAATTTACTCCTTAATGTCTTTGTTAACATTTGGAGAGGAGATCAAGCACCACATTATTTGCATTCACAAATAAGACCATAGGGTTAAAAATTAAAATGACCACTGTAATACCGTTAAGAAATGAAAACCAGGCAAGAAGAAGCGTAATTGAGTTAAATGATAAATTATTATAAAATGCAGAATTAAAAAGATAGCTTTCCACAGGGCAAGGACTGATATAATTAAAATTAGAGCTCTGTCTTTCAGCGGACTCTCGTTCACTCCCTGTTGTATCAGTGACAGCTGGTTAGTTGCTTGAGAAGTTACTTGGGGTTTTTTGGTGTTTTGGGGTTTTTTTTAACCAGCTGGTAGTAATCTATCTAAGAAGTATTCACAGGTGGGATTTTTTTTTGTCTTCTCTGTCTCCCATTTCTTTTTCAAGTCTGTGTCCAAACACCAGTCCTGGTTCTGCCGCACCAGGGCACTCTCTGCTTTTTCTCCATTCTGTGACTTCCAGGCTGTAGCCTTTGGGGCGTATTCATAATATCAAGACTCAGAAAATCATGAAGATGGTGAATAAGGTGAATGCTGAATTGTTATTTACAGCCCAAGAGCTAGGGGGTAGTTGCTGGAAACTAATAAGAGATTGGTTTAAAACTGGTGAAAGAAGGTACTTCTCTAAACAACCCATAGTGAGCTGCTTGAATTGATTTCCACGGAGGCTGTGGAGACAGATACTATCAGCGGGTTCAAAAAAAGGCAAAAACAGTTTTATGAGCAGCGTGTACGTAACCAGTCGCTAATGGGAATAAGCGGGGATTTAACTTCTACCCTCCCTGACACAGCAGTCGTGGGCGCGGGGCAATACGAGGGGTACGGGCTGCAGAAGGGGACCCGGTTTCCACAGTCTCTGCGAGCGGCATCTCCTGTGCCTCCGGAGGGGACACTGGGCTCGGTGGCCTGTCAGCCTGACTCTGGAGGACATACCTGACGGTTTTAGTGCAACGGATGTTTCGATCTTAACTTTCCTGGTTAGGAAGTGCGGGAGGCTTTGCCAGTGGCAGAATGACGGTTCTAATTATTTTTTCAATGGTTTCCTGAGCCTTTCTTCGCTATCCAAACAAACTGTAACACACCAACTTTATCTTGTAATACACAGTCGCTTATTATTTTAACTTTATTAAATATTTTTTAAAGCCCAATTGAATCATTACTTCATTCTCTCTCTTTTTTTCCCAATACTATGTGTCTTGGAGAAGGCTGATTGCATGTAGGTACAGTTTTCTCTAATTTACCAATTTTACTTATCTTTACATCCCAGGGTACGTTATAACACGAGGAAAAACATCGGCTATTCGCCACTACGGTAGCTGATTGTAGTGTGAGATTACTTTGGGGTATTTTTTTTAACAACTCGGCCAATTGATTCTTAAATTCTTTCAGAGTTATTGAATGAATACCGTCGGGTCTGGGTGAGAGGACGGATCCCGCACCCACCGCCCTGTTACTGCATCCCGGTACCCGCAGCGATCGCTGCTGACTTCACTGGGGCTCGTTCATGGGTTTGTTTAGGCCAACACCGGTAACTGATGTTTGTTACCAGGAATTAGTAAATACTAAGTGGAAATTTCTCCTGCATCCCATGCCACGCGCTCCACATTCTTACTTTTCTTGCAAATTTCTGGGGCGCTGCGTCCTTCGCACAGACTTTCCCCGGTCCCCCCGACCTGAGAGTCGGCACCAGCCGAAACAAAAGCTGCTCCATGGGATGTGTCCATTGCATCCCTGCTTAGGTCAGTATTTGGAGATTTAAATATTTCACTATAGCGTTATTGTAGAAAAAAATGCTCCCTTATCAAGACCAAACTAATATAAAACATCTTGATTGCATATTTAGATTCTGGCACAATTTGAAGACATTGTTTACACGAATTTGCTCTTTCTTCATATCTTTAGAGTAGAGATAAGCTGCAGGTGGCTTTTTTTTTTTTTTCCTTTTTGGAGGGGAAGGAGTGTTTGGGAAATAGGGAAGGGGTAAAACCATGTTATTAGTCTTTCAGATTCTTTAATGTGAAGAAACAAAAGTGTTCCAAAACGACTTGCTTACAGCTGCAGAACATGCCATGGAGTAAAACCCACCTTCATTAAATGGGTGAGAAAGAATTCTAATTGTTTTGAAGTTCTTATGATCAGTCTGCATATGCTTCATTGTAATGTGATACTAAAGTGCCTCAATTATGATTTGTATATTTTGGTGCCAGAAGGTTTTTTTCTTATGCTAAATTATTAAGTTCTGTCAGCTGCTGGGCTGTCATATAGAGATACAGTAAATCACATTATATTTTGTCATGGATTACACAGAGCAATAAATTTGGGAACAGAGATCAAAGTAGTTTCACAATCGCATCTGAGTGTAGGAGGGGTGTTTAACTTGTAGAAAATCTGATTTAGGTGAAACTGTTGCAGTTCTTGTGTGAATTTGAAATGAATTTGGGTGTTTGCTTGAAAATGAATAAGGTACAAATCCCCAAAAGAGTTCTCCTGTATTTAGTTCAGAGGAGTTAACTCTGACCTACAGCTGCAGGATGGAGAACGGATAAATAATTAAACATTGGGAATGTTAAGAGTCTCGCAATGTCTTATTTATGTTTTTAATTGCTTTCATGATTGAGCAATGTATTCCATTCTCTTTTTAATTGGGCCTTGGTGGACTTGTGCGTAGTTAGTCATCGGTACAGTAATGCTTTCTGGCTCCGTGCAGTTGTCGTTCTTTTTGGGAAGCTTTGTTGTATTTAAAACTACAAAAAGTAATCCAGCATAATCTTGCTAAGGAACACTGATTGCTTCAGATCAGAGATTTGTTAGGGGATTTTGTCGCATTTTCAATGTTTGTCTTTCCAACTGTAGAAGCTTAACTTTTGTTGGGCTCTCATCTAATGATATAACTTAGTAATACCCAGTTAACTTGGTAATACCAAGTCTGTCCTTTTGTTTCCAGTTTTCCTTCTGTTTAATAAAAAAGCTTCTATCTCAAAATCATACATACGTAGGATTTTTTTCTAGTCATTATCCTCTTAACACTTTCTTGTTATTGCCACAAAATTCAACTTAAAACAGCAATGGACAGTCTAAAAAAATAAAAATCGCGTTCTTATCCCTTTATAGTCCTTTCAGGAGCCTTAAAGTCTCTCCTTGGCAAAATCAAGGCATGTAAACATAGCTGATATATGATGATAAAGTGCATGGGTCTCAGAATTCCTGAAAGAATCGTGTATTGTAAAGCTCGTATTAAGTAGCCTTTAAGTGAGTCAGACCATGGATCAGTGTCACATCTCAGTACTTTTGCCTTCTATTTGTGGAGGAAGCATTGGCTTTGACTTGCATCTTCAAAGATGCTTAGCGGCCTCTCCCTTTGTGATTGCACTGGGTGTCAGCTGTTTGGGTACCAAAACCATCTGGGCCTGAGTGCTGCAGGCTGTTCTGTAAACTCCGCTGTATTGGAGTGGGAGAGAGAGACAGAGTGCACACGGGCACGTGAGGTGCCCAGGACTTCTGATGAATGAAGGCAGCTTGTGGAAGCTCAAATAATTCCCTTTGGGTGCATGTTTTAGTTGTTTAGGCTCTGAAAAAGAAAATGCCACCGCTTTTGAGATAATGTCTTAAACCCGCATTAAATAACCATCGTAACTTAGTTGGGCAGAACAGAAGAAAACCAGGAAATATTAAAAATCATAATCCAGGCATGTGTTTGTGCTGTACCAGATTTAGGTACCTGGCTGCGGGAAATCCAGGCTTCACTACCCTAACGTGGGGAGTGTTGCAGTCTCAACATCTTCCCTACCTTTACCCAGTTCGTCTTATTTGAATGTTGAGCAAAAGAAGGAATAGTGCTGTAAGGCAAAAGCCACCTGCACCCCAACTGTTTTGGCAAAACGTCACAGATTAAACAGTAATTCGCTGTCTGTCCTGCATCCTGCCTGGTGCATGCATCAGTACTATCTTGTATAAAGTATATTTAAGGTATTGAACGATTTCATGTGGCAAACGTAGAGTATTAATTTGGTTTTAAAACCTTGTACTGTATACAAGGCTTGTATGTTAAGCCAAGTCGTGCAGTTGGATTTAGATAAGGTGCCTGGCTCACTGCGACATTGAATAGAAATCAGTATAAGTGAAGCTGGGAAATATTTAGATGCACTTTGATGACGCTAGTAATTGCATACTGGTGTAAAGGTGGTAGAACTGGCATTGGACACCATGCAGTTGGAGTCTCATAGAAAAATTTTTGGAAGACTTAAATGTCTGTGTTTAATTACTCTACATCATTTCAGAATGATTAGAAATACACCGTTAGTTTAAAAGAAAGGACTGGAAATCAGAGTTTTCCTAAGGCACTAATTGCACAAGCAGTTTTTCAGTAGACCCCCATTAAGCACAGAATAGCAATACACCGTAGAAAGGCAATTCTCCGTACAGGTAGAATGTGAAATTCATTTCTATTCATTCTTGGATTTTTCCTAATGAAAAGTACTTTGCACATGAATAAGAGGCGTTTTTTTTTTTCACTCCTAAAGATGTATGTTTAACAAAAAAAAAAAAAAAAAGAAAAAGGAAAAGATTTATAGACCTAGAAAAGAGGAATGTAAAATAGAATATTAATAGGATTTGTGGGTATGACAGATTGGGATTTCTATCATTCATTTTCAAAACCCTTGAAGTCATTTGGTACTTGACTAATTATTCTGTTAACATCATTTTGGATATTGAACTATTTTTAATGGCCTTTCGGGTGGCTCAAATTACATATTTGAACTGGTATACTATTTTCACTGTTACACGGAGATTTGGCTTTCCATTTGTTATCTGATTGGTGGGGAGAGCAGCAGAAAGAACAAGAATATCGGCGGAGGAAGTCACCCGCTGTCGGTGTGAGAGGCACATAAGGAAAATACATGTTTCAGGCTTTGAGGTCAAAATGAAGTTTTTATGTAGCATCAGATGAACTTAAAAGGTGATCTGCTAATCTCTGAAGTTTAAACAGACACTGTGCAGAGTGTTTTAACATACTTAATAACAAAAATTTCTACAGTTAGCCATTCTGAAGGTCATTTTCTTTTGACATCTGTCAAATTACACAATCTTGAATTTTGGTACAAAGCATAATGCTGTCAAACTTAAACAGAAATATTCCAGAATGTGGAGTGGTGTGTTGTTTTTTAAGGTAAATGGGCCCCATTTACATTAGTTCTTTGATGTTAAATTCTTTGCTGCACATCAGAGAACAGTTGCTTCTTCCCTGGAGCAAGTTTTCTTTCTTCTCCTTCCCCCACCCTTTGATTTTTTTCCTTCTTCTTTTTTTTTTTTTATTTTGCTTACACTTTTATCTAACTAATTATGGAGGATCAGCTTATGTATGGCCATCATTTAGCTAGTTGCAGGCATTTTGAAAAATGGCTATTTCATAGTACCCTAAAGAGATTTCTTAAATCTGCTTTTCTGTTAGTGAATACGAGTGTGTATATATAACCTTGTAGTTTATGAGAGTTGTATTTGTGGGGGCTTTGTTGTTTGTTTTTGTTTTGGGGAGATTGAAATCAGTCACAATCATAGATAGATGAATAGGATTTCACTACGTATCTTTAACTCTGACAGATCTATCCACGTTTGGGTTGCAGAAGTTAGTTTTCCTATTAATTTTGTAGCATAACTGAAATCTAACTTTCTATCCAAAAAAATCACCATTCCAAAGCTGGAAGATACAGTATCATAGAATCATTTAGGTTGGAAAAGACCCTTAAGATCATCGAGTCCAACCGTAAACCTAACACTGCCAAGTCCACAGCTAAACCACGTCCCTGTGCACAGATTTGTACTGTTCCAAAAAATTCTTAACAACAGCTGCGTTTTTGATGAACATTCAAGATGTCCTAAATTCCTTCAAGGATGTCGATGGAGGATGAAGTTGTCCCTGTGCCTGCCAACTCCCTGGCGCAGCTAGAGCTACTGTCCACGCTGGACGTGGCCGTACCGCTGAGCAGCCCCCGGGGTCGCTTAGTGCACACGTTCATCGAGTGGCACCAGAACTAAAAGTCCCCTCTAATTCATCTTATACCTTAAAAATAGCATCGAAAAACTTTGTAATTAGTGTAGGACATGGTGTGCTTTTGCGGTGTGGTCCCATCGTAGATCCTTTGCTCTTTTATTCTTAGCAATGCTGTTCTGTTTCATGAAAGGGAAAAAAAGGAAAATCAGACTGTCTTAGAACAGCATCCATTAATTCAGATACCACATCTGTAGTGCTAATACCGTTTTTAATTTTTACGTGAAATGTTTTGTTGAAGTCGGTGCAGTTTTGCTCAGCAACCACAATATGATGCTTTAAGGCTTGTTATAGAATTATAGTTGGTTTTTAAAACCAATTAACTGTAACAAGGACATAATCTTTATAATGCAAAAGTCCTCACTCTGTAATATAAAATAACTGCATGTAAAATTGTCATAATCAGATAATTTTAGCTAAAATATGTATTAACTGTGTGAAACTAAACAGAAGTTAATTTCTGAATCGGTGGGATTCCTCTATGGCTTATCCAATTTAAACCTTTTTATTATAAATGGATATTACAATTGATATTTCTGACGAATTTTTGCCAAGCGTGAATTTCAACAGCTACCTCTCGCACACGGAAAACTAGTTTAAGACCATTAACTCTATTTGCAGTGCTGCCCATTGCTATAAAAAGAGTTAGACTTTAATGAATACTGGCTGACCCTCCAAATGTTCACCTTCCACTTGGATTCTTTTTCATTATGTTTCTGAAATAGCATGTAACCTGAAAGTGAGGGAATGCCCTTAAAATAATACCGAAGCAGCTTGTGCTTCGTACAATGCATGAGCCGAGCAGCCTGTTATAAAAGAAGGAGCCCAGGAAAACTGCTGCTCCTGGACACCGTGCCATTTTTAACCTTCTCATTTATCAAAATAAATGTAATATAAATCCTCTGCGATGTTCACTGTACACAGTTATGAGTATTTACTTTGCTGTAAGTCATTCCTTAAAAAAAAAATAAGTAAAAAGATGCTTTTTTGTGTGTGTGGCAGAGCTATACGTGCCCCAGGGGAGTAGGTTTATGCCTCCCTGGGCTGCAAAGCAACAGCCTGTAGTCAAGAGGTATTAAATTACTTTGGTCGCAGGTTTTAAAAAGGGAGAAGTTTTATATTTCTGCAGTAAAAGAAGGTGGAAAAGAGGGTTCCTGTCCTGACCAGTGTGCTATAAGCTGTAGAAACTGCCTTGCGCAGAGCTCTGCCGGCGCTCCCTGCGCAGGGTGTGATGGTGCGAGACCCCACCGTGTCACACAGAGAGAGAAAAGTCAGCAGGTGTCCGTAGTTTTTATTGCACAGGGCTGAGATAGCCAGTTTTGGACAGCCAGAGCCCATCTAAATGGGGTTTTGCTATCTCCTGTGGAAGTTTGCGTAGCTCAATACTTCTGAGAATCAGACCCCTCCAATAAGGGTGTTCGGGACTGCCAGTAAATGCAAGAATTTGGGGTTTGTCCGTGACTGGGAGACAACTTATAAATATTTTGCTAATTGGAATTTGTTAAAGCCATTATAAAATGAAATGTTGTGATTGCCTTTAAATAAACTGGTGGGAAATACTTTCTTTGCCTTCAGTTAGGAATAAAACACTGAAATTCAGCATATCTTTCCTTTGGATCGCCTCTGTCACGTCTGTCGGGGGTCATCCTGGTTCTACTCAGTGTGAACAAACAAGTTCTAATTTGTTTATGAAAGTTATGAGTGGTTTTTTTATTATTTATTGGGATTTCTTCTATGGGTTCAGGAGGTTATAAAGCTGCTTCTATGAAAGATGAAGACTTTTACCCCGGGCAAGTTGAGCGAGAGCAGCTGTAATGTGACCTTCTTCGCAGTGCCGTGCTGACGAGTGTCTCTCCCTTTCTGGGAGTAACAGTAATTTATACTATTACTGTAATTTATTTTTTGCTTTTTTTCCCTAGAGATAAACTGGCAGTTTCAGTCACTTTATGATATGCAGTGGTGGTAAAATGTAATCTGAAACTATATGACAATACGGTGGGAGGTCAGCCTGAGCGCAAAGAACATAGAGCTGTTTGGCATAACTGCCTCTGTCTTGCTGCTCTCTCTTTATTTATGCAGCCCCACAATATGCCCTTACGGTGCTTGTGGCACCCTTCGTATGATAAACGTAGAAGAAGTGGAACTCAATTTGTCTGGTGCTCCAGAATTCTCGTCTATGCTGTTTTAAACCAATATGTAGTGCCGTTATCTCTATTTATAACAAAAAAACAACCAAAACATTCGTTCTCAAAAATTACGCACATATTTGATAATTGGCTTTGATTAACTTTTTAGTAGATTTCTCTGTACCAAAGAACAGGTGAAATATAGAGACCTCCATATGTTTCATAGTCTTGGAATCTGAAGGGACTCGAGCTCTGAAATTGCAGTATCATATAAACTTTAAGATTATTTTTAACTGGCTGTAATATACTCACATTAAGCTGTACCATACATAACTGCCGGGGTTGTACAAGAGGATGATTCGAGCCCTATCGTGCTTGGTGGGGATTCGCAAACGCTGTCTGCAACTTTAAGCTCCTAAATTTATAGTCCGCTAAAATCAATAAGACTTATTTGCCCGACCAAAGTCCCTGAGGGTGGCCGAGCTGGCGTCCGGTCCCGCGGCTGGCACCGAGCGGGGCTCGGGGGCTCCGGTGGTCGCCCAGACCGGGCGCTGGCACAAACTGGAGGCTGAAGGAGCTCGTGTTTGTGCGCTGGATGCTCTGCCGTGAAACTAAGGATGACAGATCAAAGATTTGAACGCGAGGTCAGATAGATTTTGAAAACTTAATCAGCTTAACTTTGCTTCAGAACTCGGCTTCGTAATATTCTGTCCCCCTAAGAAAATATTTTTCTTAGACACCTGTCCTCAAATTTTAGAGCCAAGAACACGAGAGCGCTTAGCAGTTCATGTGAGGACAGTGTTTTGAGGGCGGTCTATCAATAGAATAACATGACACTTTGCAAGAAAAATACACATCGGAATGGTGTCCTCAAATTAAATTGAAATTATTTTTGAATTATTGATACTGTCTAATTATTTCTGAAATTGAACTAGTTGAGGGGAAAAACCTTAAGAGCTACTTTCGCCCAGAATTACAGAAATATTTGCTTATTGGATTCCACTATGACAAAGCAGCCTGGTTTTCAGCTTGTTTTATTCTTTATCTTTGAATTGTGAAAAAAATGGAAGGAGAAGTAAAGAGCTGTACGTCCAGGAGCTCGCTGTCGGTTCAGCTGCACGTTGGGGTCGATTTTCAGTGTAGTCGCCACCTTTAAATAGGAAGGGACGTGCGGTGGGACAAAAGGCAGCTGCAGACACCACGCTGAGACACGACGTCGTGTCCCCCATGTCGCGCTGTACCCTGGCAGCCGGTGCCCGGGTCCTTCTCCTTTCCCTTTCCCCGCGTTCAGAACCGAACCCACCCCGATAAACCCGATAAAATCCTGTGTGTGTGTGTTGCCTCCCTCCCCCTGCCACACACACACACACTCTCTCTCACTCTCTCTCTTTTTTTTTTTTTTTAATCCGCAGAAGTCTTTATGTTTTTCTAATAATTGGCAGCAGAGGTACAATTTCTCCCCTCTTTTAAGTGATGAATAGTTGGCCGGAGATCAAAGGCAAGCCCTCGCGGTTTTTTGGCTGCCGCGAAAGGGCGTTGGAGCTGGCGCGGGTCCCAGCCGCTCAGCGATAGGCATGTGGATGAGGTGCCAAGCGGAGGGGTCGGTGGCAAAGTGTCTGTACACGTTCTTCGTCTGAGCTAATCTGGTCGCCTTTTGTGTGTGTTTCAGGCAAACAGCCGGCTGAAGCAGACCGAGAAGGAGTACAGTCAGAAGCTGGCTAAATCCTCGCAGGTAGGCAGCGAGGAGGCAGGAACCTCACGGGAATCCGTTGGATTTGGAAACTTGATGAAAAGTGTAATTACTTCTGTTCTTAAGCGTAGGTCTTGACGATCAAGAGAAGCCACAACCGTTTCCCAAATCAAACACCCAACGTCTTTCTTGCAGCTTTTAACCCTTCAAAAAACACAGAGCATTATGCTGACTAGCAGAAATGGGTGGGGGTTCTCAGAGTTCTAAATTTCATCTTTTTCATCTACTTTTTCATCTTCTGAGGACCCAAGAGGACCGAGTCCTCCGCTAGTCGGTGGGAAGGGAAGGTGAGGTGCAACTAGCACATCAACGAGCACATCTCCTAAAATCGGGAGCAATTGCACCACCATGACTTGCATTTCGTGTCACCAGGTGGTGGTTGCCGGCAGAGCCGGTGGCAGGACGGTGGGCCCAACCGTGCCGTCTGGACGCTCGTTGCTGTTCCAGCCAGTTCAGCATTTCTGCCCAAAACAGCACTTTGAAAAATGTCGGTGTCCCGAAAGCAAACTGGTTTTGACTTGAGTTTTTGTTCTTCAGCGTAATCTTTCGAACACAGAAGATGAAAATGTGGGTTGAATTTACAGATATGCTTAAAAACGAGAAGACAGGATGATTTTTTAAGTATTTCAGCTTTCAGTTTGATTGACAGGTAGTACTGAACTGTGAAAAATGATGGAGATGCAACCAGAAGTTAAGCTTTTAATAATAAGAAAATTGCCACAAGGATTTATGTGGAGGTGTCATTCCTCTCATTCCTCCCAACCGCAGCAGAGTGCCTGCCTTTTACTTGCAAAGTGTGTTTTCAGCCACAGCAGTAATAGTCTAATAATACTCTTTTAAAATCAATAAAAACACTACAAAGAATGGTTTGGAAGCCTCAAACTACGTAGAGGTGATCACTGAGAGAATGACAAGAAACTGCAAACTTTACTGTTTTACAAACACTTTAAAATACTTTAAAAGTCCCGATTTCAGCTTTTCAGCTACTTTTGAGTCTCATTCTGTCAAATTTGTCCAAAATTGTGGCTTTAGCTGTTTCCGTGAAATTTATTGGACTATCACATTTTTTCACACTACGGTTTTTAAGGCTGCATTTTTCAGAATCATTGTTAAATATATTTTTGCATTATATTTCTAAAAACTGATGTGTATTTTCTGCACATTTCATAGAATCATAGAATGACAGAATGGTTTGTGTCGGAAGATCATCTCGTTCCAACCCCCCTGCCCCGGGCAGGGACACCTCCCCCCAGCCCAGGTTGCTCCAAGCCCCGTCCAACCTGGCCTTGAACACCTCCAGAGATGGGGCAGCCACAGCTTCTCGGGGCAACCTGCCCCAGGGGGAAAGGGAAACCCGCACAGGGAAACATGTCTTCCTCATATCTCATCTAAATCTCCCCTCTTCCAGTTTGAAGCCATTCCCCTTCATACTATCACTCCATGCCCTTGGAAAAAGTCCCTCCCCAGCTCTCCTGGAGCCCCTTTAGGGACTGGAAGGCCGCAATAAGGTTTCCCCGGAGCCTTCTCTTCTCCAGGCTGAACCCCCCCCCCTCTCCCAGCCTGTCCTCCCAGGCAGTACTCCAGGTGGGGTCTCCCCAGAGCAGAGTAGAATGGCACAATCCCCCCCCTTGCCCTGCTGGCCACACTTCTGATGCAGCCCAGGATGCAGTTGGCCTTCCGGGCTGCCATTGCACATTGCTGGCTCATGTTGAGCTTCTCATCAATCAGCACCCCCGGGTCCTTTTCCTCAGAGCTGCTCTCCATCCATTCTCCACCCAGCCTGGATTTGTGCTTGGGATTTTTCCGACCCAGATGTAGGACCTTGCACTTGGCCTTGTTGAACTTGAGGTTGGCATAGGCCCACCTCTCCAGCCTGTCCAGGTCTCTCTGGATGGCATCCCTCCCCTCCAGCACCTCTACCTTGCCACACAGCTTGGTATCATCAGCAAACTTGCTGAAGGTGCACTTGATCCCACAGTCCATGTCACCAACAAAGATGTTGAACAGCACCAGTTCCAGTATTGACCCCTGAGGAACGGCACTCTTAACTGGTCTCCACTTGGACATTGAGCTGTTGACCACAACTCTTTGCATGCAACCATCCAGCCAATTCTTTATCCACCGAGTGGTCCATCTGTCGAATCCATGTTTCTCCAATTTAGAGACCATGGTATCGTGTAGGACATTGTCAAACGTTTTGCACAAGTCCAGGTAGATTTCTTTGCATACAGCGAGGCTGTGGGGTCTCCATCCTTGGAGATACTCAGAGCCCACCTGGATATGGTCCTGGGTGACCCTGCTTTGAGCTGGTCCCTTCCACCCTCACCAACTCCACAATTCTGTAATGAATTGGAGAGAATGCTCTCCTGCATGCGTTTTTAGTCATTCCTTGAGAGCCTTATTTATAAAAAAAGAAAGAAACAACAAAAAAACCAACCCTATTTTTTTATCTTGCCATCTGAACCTGAATAGCTGAAAACTGATAAAACTCAAAAAGCAGCATTTAATGCATGCCAGGCCTTAAGGAGGAGATCCTTTCCATGCTAACTCTGTTTTACCTTTTGGCATTGTCCTTTTTATGCTATTGTCATGCCTAGTGAGTGTAATCAAAAGTCAGACCCTCTGCACCAGACCTAGTTTGCTGTCAATACAAAAATGGGTCTTGGTCCATTCATTAAAGACAGATGGAATAATTTAAGCATTTCTGAATTTTCCAACGAGGGATGAAGGAAATTGCTTTATTGTTACAGTGGGAACACCTCGGTAGTGTCGTGCAAGGTAATAACTATTTAATCTAAATGACATAATAAATTTTGTCAGACTGAAATTTATTGGCCCGTAGAATAATCTCAAAATGGAAAAATTTTGAGACATGGGTGGGGTTTTTTTTAAGCTAGGCATTGCTGCAGCTAATACACTGTTCTCTTTATTGGGGAGAGATGGACCCGGTGACCAGAACTGGCATTCCTCTGCGCTCTGTGGCAGACACAACACATACATCATATGTCAGAGCTATTTGGCACAATAAAGGAGTTTCACCCCGATGTCTGAATTTCTTTACTTTTGTGGGTTTGAATCAAATCCCTAAAATTACTTGAACATAGTTTTTTTTGTAGCTCAGTATTAATAATAGGTCAATTGCAACTTTTCTTGTGGTCATGTTGCTGACAACATCTGTCTAATCTTACTCTCTGTGGCCTCTTGGAACATTCACTTTTAACACCCACACAGAGAAGATATTTCAAGAAATTTCCTCTGAAGTTTATACAAAGTAAACAGATTTTTTTTTTCTCTGAAAAGTACTGCACAAAGCAGATCTTTCTCCATCAATTCGTGCTGAAATTTCCTTGCATGCATTTCAGAACTCCTGTGCTAGTCCAGGGTCTTAACCCAGTAAAAGCTTTAAATCTCACTTTTGTGCTATACTAAAGGGTTTGTTATTTTGTTTTCTTTTTAAAAAGTGACAAAATGGAACATACACAAAGTGGTATAGGTTTGCATGGCTTCGAGTTGTTATCTTAATCATTTATACGATCCACCGCTTTCTCCAGCTCTCGCTGTGTGTTACACACCTCGCAAAGCCAACTCTGTGCAAATTGTGCCTCGTGTAGACGCTGATCTAAATTGCAAAACCAGTGATACAGCTTAATTCTGCCTGAAGAGTTGCACCTATCCAGATAATCTCTAAACTTTGGCCCATTGATCTCATTAAGAGCAAACAGCCTTCCTTTTGATTGGTGTATTATCTTTTTAAATTTGTATTTGCTTTTGGTAAATAAATACAGAAATATCCGTGTAGGTTTTACTCATTGTCTTTGTTACTCTCCGGGGTTTTCAGGTAGTAAAGCAGATAAATAAATTTACAGTAGAGTTTTAATCAATCCTTTTCCCCTTCCCCAGTGATTCTAGTACCTTCATTTGTAGACCCTCTCTTACTATGTGAGTCCTATCCTATTAGTAGTTTAAAAAAACCCAAACAATCAAAAGAACCAACACCATTTTTTCCTAAATAACTGTGGTATAGTTAAATGTTTCTTTGAGGAGGCCTTGCAGACACCCAAGTTTGAGCGCTCTGGTCGTCTCTCCCTGAACTGCCTGTGTGCTGACGTGTTTTTAGAATCAGACTATATTATGCTGCTACAGCAGCTTAACCTTAAGCTTGAACATATACATTAAAGTCAGTGACGCTCCCATATGTTTAGGTGCTTTGACTTAGATGTCAGCATAAAATTCTGTAAATATGCGTAAAGGATCAGTTTTAGTTACGACTTTCCGCAGTGATAAAAAAGGTGAAACAAGTAAATGTCAACAAATCACGAGTGAATCATGTCAAAGGTCTCGTTTTAGAGTCCTGGACATTGAATCAGGTCCCACTGTATCGCTATGTAGAATATGCTCCTTTCAGCAGCTCAGAAATTTCACTGTCAAGTTTAAATTTCAGTCCAGTATGTAAATTGGGGTTTTTTTCTTCTCTGCAATATCAGGCTATAAAGTGTCCCTCTAGAAAACCACCACCACCATCACCACGTAGCTTTGCGCTCCTGGTGTCAGTGCCGTGGGGGACTGGGAACGTGCTCTGTTTTGAAGATCGCAGATGTGCTTTGTTCTCATGAGTAAATATTTTGGAATGTCACAGTGGAAAACCCTTCCAAATATTTTGTGTTCAGCAGTTTGTGTCATTTGCAACCTCACTATATTCCTTTTTCTCGTGCGCGGAATTTCACGCTCGCTAGTGTGTAATATGTTAATTTAAAATATTTCGCTTGCACAGCAGAGTTTGTCAATGCCATGTTTGTCCCGAGCATAAAAACATGCAAAATACGTGCCTTTTACTGAAGAGGGATTTAGCATGCTGTTTTCTTTTTAGATCATAGCTGAACTGAAGACAACCGTTTCCTCTCTGATGGAGGAGAACAGCCGGCAGCAGCACCGGCTCCAGGAAGTTGTACACGAGTTTGAAGATAAGAAGCAGCAGCTGATTACAGATAATGACAGAGCAATCAAGGTAATCTGGGGATTTTAGTCACTGATGCTACTGGCTGTTTGAGCGTCATTACAAGTTGTGCGGTGGGCAGGTGAATGCAGGTATCGTTCCTGTTCGCACAGCGCACGCTAATTCCATCCACTGGACCGCGAGTTGGGTGTCGTTGGTGACTCGGGCGCTCTCTCCTCGCGCTGATCCTACGCTGCCATAAAATGTTTGGGTTTGGCGAGTCTAATCCATCCACTGCAGTCAAATACTCGAAACTTTTCCTTTTCTCTTTCTTTTAATACTCTCGGATATTTTAATGTATTTTATGCAGTGCTTTGGGTACTTGGAAAAAAGGTGAAAAATCGGAGAGGCGAGTGGCAGTCCCCAGGGCCGGCAGCGGGGCAGGGGCTTTAGCTGGGTCTCCACGAGGGATCTCACCTCGCGTGTTTAAGGCTGCGACGAAGGAAAGTGTGTTCTTAAGCTTCACTGAAAACCAAGTCTCTGCTAAATACGAATGGAATAAAGTATTTGTTGCTTATAACTTCTTTCATTAGATTTCTACGTATTTTGCATGAGAGTTGCGTTCTCTGCCCTTTTTCAAAGAAGCTTTAAGAGACTACAGGTTCTGAATTTTCGGACTCTGTTCCTCCCTGCTTTGACACCCCGATTCAGAGCGGCTGCAGAGAATCCCACCTGCGGAAGCAAGCAGAATTATTTTTTAAACATTTTTGCTTTCAGAGTAGTAAAGAGCAACGGAAGATTTTTGAAACTATGCAATCTGCTAGGGCTGACAACCAAAACATTAAAAGTTATATAGAAGAAGGAAATACCTTTTTGTCTTGGTAAAGACATTTACTAGTACCAAACAAAGTATTGCGTTGTTAAATCTAGAAACTCATGAAAAAATGAACTCCTACAGTTTTTCTAACTTTTTGTGCTGAAAAGAAACCATGGGAGTTTTTATGTATTGGAACTATCTGATGCTCAATTGCGGTACAGTTAATGTTGTCCTCTACATTTGAATGATTTGCATAAGGAAATTAGGTTGACGTTACTATCTCATCATCTGCAGAGTGTTCTTTTTGTTTAATGATTTTTTTTTTTCTTCAAGGGAAATGTCTCTCTCTATTTGTGTGTGTGTGTTGAGGAACAGAATTTTCTTTCTGATCCATCTTTAGTCTCTTCTGTCAAAGGTACAACTGTACAGATTTTGGCTGTAATCTGTTATCCAAACTGGATCACTAGAGGTAGCTTTTGTTATCACTGGGATCTGCAAATAGTTAAATCACATTATTTTGTGGTACAGGTGGATTTTTTCCAATTAGGAAAATGTGCTATTTGTAATTCTCTGCTTCTCCAGTGACCACCTGGAAAACAAACCCTGCGACAGTGGGATAGTCTTCCCTGTAGTCAGAAATATGCTGTTATCTGACGGTTATCATGCATTGTACCTTCTTGAGTTATATATTTGAAATCCATATTTTAGGCCATTTGTCAGCAGTTGAATTTATGGATTCATTTCAACAAAGTTATGTTCAGTGGAAGTAATTCAGCTGTTGCTATCAGCAGGTTTTGAAGACTAATGATGATGGGTTGTATGAAGTCCTCCTCCATGTAAACCCGTGTTCAGCTATTACAAACTTAATTTTGACATGATTACATCAAAATGTAATGAAATATATAAAAACCAAAGGGGAGTTCTGCACAGGGTCACTGAGCTGTGTCCCAGAGTTTTTAGCACTGGTGCTGCAAGTATGTTTTGTAAGATTTTGTCAATTTGGGGAAGAAATTGCAGGAGCTGTTATGCTTGGAGTTCTTAAACTTTGTTTAGTATCATTAATATTGTACTTTAAAAAAAAAAAACAACTTCCTTTGAAACCACTGATTTAATGGAAATTTACTGAAAGCCAGATAACCAAACAGAAAATTCTTAGTAAGATGAACTGCTATGTATGCTTCTGGAGGCAGAAAGAAGTGTTGTTAACATTCAGTCACTTAGTATTTTTAAGAACTGCACACGCTTCTAGACGAGCATATGCAGAAATACTTTGCTTTTTATTAGCCTGGGGCAAAAAGAAATGCTTTTGATGAAAGTGGAATCCTAGATGTCCTAGAGATGGGGAACATCATCTAACCTAGGATAAGCTGAAGACCTTGAGGGATGATTAAAGAAACATTCTAAAGACAAAGCAATTCTTAATATAGCATAAGCCTTTGAGAAGACTTAATATAATATAAGCTATTGAAAAGACTATCGTTAAAAAACGGGCGTTTGCTAAATATAACATTGATTTAAACTAACATTAAGGAACAGATTGCAATTTCCTTTATATGGTATTGGGTTGACTTCCTGTAAGACCTTCCAATTATTATTTCCTTTCAAAGGGAGAAATACATTTTTACAGAAACCAACTGGCTCTCAGAGAAGTTTTGGATTTAGTCAGTAAAGTGATATCCAGATGTGGATGCCATAATACATGATTTTGATGTTAATTCAAATTCCTGACTCTCTGTGCTAAAGGCTTCTAAGTTGTTATTTCACAATTGCATGTCTCCTTAACGGGTTCTTTTTAAATACTATCTTAAACATGAGTGAAAAAGGATAAATCAAACTTTTAAGAACATTTTGCTTCTTTTGACAACCTAAAAGCCAATCTGAGCAACCCTTTTTGGTTTCAGACAGCCTCAGGTTGGGTCAGTCTGAGACAAGTGCTTGAAGTACTTGGCATTCTGTGGTGCGCCGTGATTTGTCTGGCCTGAGGGCAGGTCCAAGTTTGTGCCATCAGTCATAAAATCAGGATAACATTTTGGCTCAGCACATTCCTCTCTTGTGGCTTCTAAGGTAACCAGTTTGGATGCCACCGCGGTGCAATGTCTGATAGCAACGACCTAAGAAGCAGTGGTCTGCCAAGGCGTTGGAGAGCTGCGTGTCTCCTCCTCGCTGCTGTTGGGTTTGAGCCTGTTGGGATTACGACAGCGTTGGCACAGAGAGAGATCCCAAAAGCACAGCTCGCCGTTCAGTGCCGCCCCGGGATCTTTGCTTTGAACTTACCAGGACTTGTGTTCTTTGGAGCAGAGTGCAAGGCCACTGAATTGGGCTGGCACGGGGCAAATCCAGCAAAGCTCACCTGGTCTCTGGGCCATGCCTCTCCTGGAACGTCCTGACACTTCAAAGATCAGGAACCATTGGTTTAGACCATAGGATTAGTTGAGAGCACAATTATATTAATGCCCTGCAGATGCTTGGAAAAGCTGCTTAAATTGCCACGTCTGTTAACCCATTTGTGATGCTGTAGAGCAGGATTTCAGCAGGCACCCTCCAGTAAGGGACTGGGTGCCAAACTCCTGAGAATGTCCGTGTAGGAGCCACGTTGGTCATTGAAGTGTACTGTAAACTTATTAAGGTTAAATTTAAACTGGCTTTCTTGCATCCCGATAGCAATGTACCCACTACAACCCAGAGCTCAATGCAGTCGGATGGTCAGAGCATTTACCTCGCTTTCCTCCTGCTTTTGGCCGCAGTACTGGCTGGACCTGGCACTAGCACGGAGCTGATTGCCTTGTAGGGATACCTTGAGGGTATTTATGAAATCCAAGCCTTAGTTTTGGGTTTTTTTTTTTTTGTTTCTGGGTTTTTTTTGGTGTTTTTTTTTTTTTTTTATGAAATGCTTTTTGGATCCTGGGATTGAAAGTGCAAAACGCTTCCTGGGCTTGGAACTGCAAAACATGTTCAGAGCATTTTAATGTAGAAGTTGATGGCCAAGTGGGGACTCCACATCAAAAAGTAGTTTCTGGAAAGAAATGGATGATGGAGAGCATGCAGTGACAAACCCACAACAGCAAAGGGAGAAAATGATGCTTTTTTGCCAGAGGAACCACATTTGTTATTTGGCTCACAATACAGATTCTAGGATTCTGTTATATCCCCTGAATTAACACCAAAACTTCATTAACAAAACATGGTTTGAAGATGACATATTTCAACACTTTGTGTGTCAGCCAGCTTATGATCAGATTAATTCTGTTAATAAATAAGATTTAAAAGATTTCTAGGAAAGAATGTCATATAATAATGTTCCCTTTCGTGTGAAAAATTTTTGAAACTATTGTTTTGCTTTGTTATGTTTAAAAATGTTGAAAGGGAAAAAAATCAAAAGGGTGTTTTATATCCATAGCAGAACAAAAGAGAAAACTTCTGGTTTTAAATTATCTGGGTCTATGTGGGCACTGAGTATTCTCAACATCGTCATATACTTGTTAGATGCTGTTGTATCTTGTAGAAAAAAAGATAATTTCCTCTATGCAAAGGTTGGACTGAGGATTTTATCAACATAGTGAAATTTCTCAATGCAATTAAGACAAGATATGTACTCTGCTATAGTGGTGCTTGCGTCGGTCCTTGTGTGGGGTAATCCACAGGGCTACGGAGATGCTGAGGGGACTGGGGCATCTTTCTTACAAGGAAAGGCTGAGGGACTTGGGGCTTTTTAGTCTGGAGAAGAGAAGACTGAGGGGGGATCTTGTCAATGCTTATCGGTACTCAAAGGGAGGTGCCAGGGGGATGGGGACAGTCTGTTTCAGTGGTGCCCAGTGACAGGACAAGAGGGAACGGGCACAAACGTGACCATCGGCAGTTCCATCTCCACCTGAGGAGGGCCTTCTCTGCTGTGAGGGCGGCAGAGCAGTGGCACAGGCTGCCCAGAGAGGTGGGGGAGTCTCCCCCTCTGGAGCCATCCCAAACCCGCCTGGACGCCGTCCTGTGCCGCTGCTGGAGGTGCCCCTGCTCTGGTGGGGGTGGACTGGGGGAGCTCCAGAGGGCCCTTCCAGCCCCGACCGTCCTGAGATTCTGTGATTTGCTTTTGTTCTGGAATGCTGTTTCCACGGGGGGTGGGTTTACATTGATATCACTCTATTTTGGCATGTCATGCCAGCAAATTGCCCCCTAAAGAGAGCGCGCGGTCTCTTGGGCTTTGCTGCTCCGAGCGCCCGCAGCCGCCCGCCCTGCTCGCCAGCCCTCCTGGCTTTATTTCCATAATCCCCCCTCCCCTTCAGCTTTGCTTCCTGCTAAAAGTAAAACAAATTATTTTAAACCTTGGGATGTTTTAAAGCATTCAGAACATTTCTCTGAGGGCACCTGATATCTTTGTTTCCAGACAGTAGTTGTCCAAATATACCGATGGTATTTACAAACGTCTCTGAGATGCAGTGTATCAGAAAAACTGTGTTTTTAAAAATTTTGTGAACAAGCTAATTTTGCTTTTAGTTATATTGCATTATCGGCCATGTTTATTAGCAAATTCCACTTGTAATTACAAATAATATTTTGTATTAAAAGAAAAAGCATGTCAGAGCCATGGGAACGTTAACTGAGCGGCTGTAGTCCTGCAGAACTATTCAGTCTGTTGTCCTCAAAATACCTTTTGAAATACCACCGTTGAACTCTGCGATAGCCGAAGTTGGGTTTAGTAAGAAATAAATAACTCTAATTTGTTGGTTTAAAAGTCCCAAGCGAAGCTGACTCTCAGTGGTTTAGATGTCCTTATTAGTGCTTATTGAGTGAGGAGAGGCATCAGGGAGAACACAACCTAAATTGCCCTGGTCTAGGGTACAGAGAAGAAGCATTTTTTGGTCCTGTCTTACAAAGGAGACGCTGGAGGGTAGAGCCTTGGCTTTGTCCAAGGTTTGTGGCAAAGATAGAAATTAACTCTGGAGTCCTGAGGTCCGGCCGAGTGCGTCGGTCGGTGCATCGGCCCTTCTGTGAGAGCAGTTTCAGGTTCCAAACAGGAACAAAACTGGAGAGTGATTTTTGGAAATGAGATCGCCCGGTGTTAAAGCCACATCTGACAAGTACACTTGCAGTCTCGTCAGAGCCTTTTGAGAAAGCCGGGCCAGTTCAGTTCTTTACCTTTTTGTTAAGGCTGCTGACAAGTTTCCAAGCTGTGGCAAATAAAGGGGGAACGATTTACATGTTCAGCATTTTCTTTGTATTTACCGCAGAAAGACTGTAATGAGTGGTTGTTGGGAAGGCTGTGAGCATGTGTAACTGATAGCACTGAGGACATTAATTAGGAAAAAAGAACCTGAAAGATTGGCATAAACTAAAAACAAACACCTAAAACTTAGGGTAAAGTGAAGACAGAGATTATTTCAAGGCCTTTTTGCCAAGTGAGCCTTGACTTGCTCTCCTCTCCAGCATAGGCTGATGCAGGAGGGTTAGCTGGCATAATCTAGGCTGCTGTTGAATAGCTGCATAATAAACTTTCGTCAAGAAGACCCACATTATTTATAAGCTTTTAAAAAATATTTTATGGTGTATTTTGTTTTAACTTGGCTGAAGGTGTTGGGGTTTTTTAGCTAACAGTGCCTGCAGAAAGGAGGTCGGCGTTTCACTGCCGAAGCTGACACTGACTCAAGTCTTACAAGACATCTGCTCAGAACGTGCATAACTGTTTGTGATGGTTCGATGGCCACAGACATGCCAAATTCTGTCAGTCATTGAAGATCTTCAGAGATGTGTGTGTCACAAAGTTCTCCAGAGGGATCTCAAATCCATCTGATTGCTTTTGTGGCTAAGTGTTACCATGATAAACTATTTGGCATGGGGAAATAAACAGTTTGAGGGGACCCTCTTGATGTTAAATACATGGAGTCATGTTTCATGGATCTCTATTTCTTTGTCACTGACTTTAGTCTATAGTAATACTAATAACTCTGCAGTGTCTTTAGTAGCGGGGAATTACAAGACACCCACATTTGTACCTTAGCATTGTAAAGCAGTCATTAAAATTTACCAGGCAAATAGCATCATCTTGCTCATAATTTCCTCTGTTCTGTTTGATCAGCAAAGGAAATTGTGTCTTCCAAAAGAATAGGTAAATGAAGTCTGCAGGGCTTTCATGGGTTTGCTTTCTCTTTCACATGGGGTCCAAACTCTGAGGCACCAGGTTTTCACAGGCTTTGTTTATATGAATACTAGTTTCACCCAAATTCAGTCTGTTAGAGAAATGAGGGCTTAGCCCCAAGCTTTTCAGCTGTTCCTCATGCGCCGTCTCTTGAGTCCATTACATGGTTATCTTTGAAAGGCTGTATTGGCACATTCAGTATGAATGACGATAAAAATAGGCTGACTTTCGTGTTAGGGTTAGATAGTTATTAATTGCAACTGAAACTCTGATTTGAAGAAGTCCTCTCTGCTTTTCATAATCATATCTCTCCTTCTGTTGCTGCAGAAATTATCTCACTGTCTGAAGCATAGTACCTTCTCTTCAGAATTACAGGGTTTCAGATGTTTGGCCAATCAGGCAATGCGAGTGGCTGAGCATCTGTAAGTACTTTAAACTATCTTTGACATGCTTTGTGAGACAAAGAATTGAGTCATCTCTTTTTTCCTGCAGCAAGCTTTGCACTCTGGCATTTTTCTTGACTTTTCATGTCTCAACACATTGAAGAACTTACCATGGCCAACAGCAAAATCATACTTACAAGTTTCATAAAAGACTAGAACTAGTGCTTGCCTAGTCCTCTGAACTGCAGTCTAGTTTTATCCGGCAGGTTTAAAAGTTGGTATTTTTACTTTTTCCTACGTTATCATTTTTGTCCTTGGTGTTTTGCTTTCCCTCCAGAAGGTACTTTGCTGCATGAAGTCCTTTTTATTCTTTTTTAGCCCTAGCAGGGATGCCACCTTACATCTACCAGTCTCCAAATTATGGAATTAAAGATTCCATAAATGCATAACAAAATCTAAAGCCTTATATAGCTAAGCTATCAGTTTCTTTTAATGAGGTGGACTATGCTGATTTTGCACTGGAAAAATGGCAAAAAGGAATTGAAAACAAGCCGTAAAATTCCCTGCTTTTAACTGCAAGACAGGAGTAGTAACAGTGAGTGGCGTCCTAGGCGATGAGAAAGGTAAAGAAAACACTCTTATTAGTGAGTGTTTAGTAGTACTGACATAAGCCTACGCAGCTAATAAAGAAGGGCAGACAATGTTTATAACTGTGATATAAGAAAATGAAAATTAGCTTTTTTAAGGTTGCTGTGATGGTTACAGTTTCCTCTTGCATTTCAAAGACGTTTTACTCTCCAAAGAGCACAGGGGCTTTTATGTGGGGGAGAGAGCGGTGCTTCCAGGGCAGAGCTGGGGACATACCCAGCGGTCCGGAGGCAGACTGCCTGGGAGGAGGACCCTGGGCTCCGAACTCTGGGGCTTTACTGGAGAGAAATGGGGAAAAAAAAAAAAAAAAAAAAAGATAAAGATAAAAACAAGTGTCTAATGTCCTCCAAACACAGGGCATCTGTAAAGCAGTCTGTGCATAGGGCTGTGTAGACTTTCCAAGGGCTGTTCTTTGTTCCAGTTCCAGTGAGTTCCTGGAACGCAGCCTCCTTCCCTGCTCCTGGAACAGCCTTGACTGCAGGGCTTCTCCAGCCGTGTAGGTGGAAACACAGTATGTGTGAACTATATATTCAACCAACAAAAGACTGCTGGAGAAAATGACATCTTCAAAGCAAGCCTTCCGTAGTCCACAAACATTTATTGCTCTGTAGTAAAGATTTTTAAAGCCTGGCACAGTAACACAAGTTGCAGGGTTTGGCAAACAGAGACGTGGGGAAGTGGACCTGGTCTACTTATCAACATTTATTTCCCTCAGATATCTTTCTTATGGTGTGGCTCATCCCAGGAGTGAGCCGAAGTAGCACCAGGTTGCACTGGCCGATTCCGGCATGCCTACACCATTTCCAGGATTTGTGCAAACATTTTTTTTGCAAAACAGTATGTTCTAATATAAGTTGCTTTTGGGTTTGTACTAATCCTGGTGCTGGCTGCTCCAGGGTTATCAGCAGGACAGAGTCACTGAGGATTTCAGCTTTATGCATTAATATGCTGTTGCCAAAATTCGTGTTGACTTTAGAAATCTTCAGATTCCATTTCGAATTTTCTGCTGGCTCTCCAGCTCTACATGTAACTGAAACTCGAGCAGCTCAAATATCAGAGTACTTTTTTTGAAAATGACTGGCAAACGCTTTTGAATGGCAGATCACAGTGAAATAGAAATAGCTCTGTTAAACTTACCATTTTCATAATAGTTGGGCTTTTCTTAAGCGTAACAAGAGAAACCTGGTGAATCCGATATCTGCACAGGGTGACTGTTTACCAATATTTAAAGGCAGGGTAGCAGTAGAACCAAGTGGTCAGTAGCACTCTTAAAGTTTTTGGAAGGCATTGCCTTTATTTTCTATAACTAGAGTGTATTTTCCCATACCAAATGATAATACCTATTGTTTCCTTAGCGTTAAAGGATTAGTTACAAAGAACTACTAAAGGAAAGTAGCCAAAGCTGCCGTATTTCTGCCACTTTCTTGCATCAGTGGAGTTGAGAATAAAGGAACTTTCCAAGTTACAGTACTGTACTTGAAAAGGAAAAAAGTATGCAGCGACTTTTATCTGTGTATTCAGTAGATCAGATGGCAAACTCGCCCAGACAGCCTAGCAGGGGAGCAGCTTCTGCTTTTCTCAGCGAGCCCGGAGTGGTGTGAAGCAGCACCAAGTACGACATCAAAAGGTACAAATATGCATTGAGCGTAAAGTTTGGGTTTTTCAAAATATCTGTCTAATTAGTACAACTTACAGATTTGCAAGTTCTAGCTCACAGTTTCTCACAGTTTCATGCTCAGTAGAAGTGGCTTTTTCATCTCACAAATTTGTGTAAGAGGTTAAACCTACAAATACTGTCCCCAAACCTGACCCTTCAGATCCTTGATACAAACCTATCCTGTTTCCTTCTAGCATCAATTGCTCTATTGTGCCCAGCTAGAAAATGTGAGATGTAGCTGTTAGCCAAATTTTCTCTAGAAGAACGAGATCATTTTAATTGAGTGTTATTATCAGCCAGTTCTTGCGGTTTGACATGGATTCAAAATGAAGCAGTTCATCTGCTTAAAGAATGCGTAGGCATTAATATAATAACCTTGGTAAGTTTTCGGATGCCTCCATCCTAAGGGAAATTGGTTTGACTTGCCCTTCAGTGGAACTTTTGTTTACTATTGGCAGCCAAAATAGCGCTAGAGTCCAGAAACAGAAAAAATTCTATTCCCGTATATCGTACTTTGCTCCTTTTCCCATTAAAATTCGTATTGTAAACATTTTCAGTTAGGCCCAGCACACCTCGCTGCCTTGCAGTTCAAGGAAACTGTCTCTATGTGTTCGTGTAGTACATGTGCATATAAGCAGGTGAAAAACTGGGTCAGTGTTATTGAAAATATACGTTATTCTTTGAGCCTTTTGCACATGGATTGTGCACTTAATGTACATATGCCACCTTGCACTGGAGTTTGGGATGCCTTCCCTGGGCATGGTTTATCGTTGCTGATTCATGCACCCTCTGCGCTGTGTTGATTCTCTTCATTGATCAACAGGATTTGATATAGTAAATATTTTATTTGTTGACCCTTGAAAAAATTCATGAAGAAGACTGGGGACTTGAGGTTGAAGCTTAGAGGGAAAACTGGGAACCTCAAGGCTGAAGCTTTTTCTTAAGCTCTTCTGTGCAGGCGTCAATAATTTTGTATCTTTGGCCTCTTCAGAAAGCCTGAGGTCCTCCAGTGAGGAGACTATTTTATGGAGCAAAAAGGGTTCACCTGTTTTCTTCTTCAGGGGTCTGTCTATGAAATTTATTCTTAGGAAACTGAAATAATTGTTGCCTGCAGGGTAAAATTGAGGACTCTAAATGAGCTTCTTGGCAACCTCCCCTTTGAAACTACAGATAACAGAGGGCTGGAAGAGCAGTAAAGCGGAGATTAGTCAAGCACAACAAAAGCCTTGCTCCTCTACACAACCACTTTTTAACTTCTCCTGTTACTAAAGCTGTCTCTGCTTATTTTTAGTTCAAACTTTCACAGCCCTGAAGTCAATAACTTCAATTAAGTCAATATGTTAATAATTATGAAAGCAAATCCTTCAGCACTGATGCATATTCATGTATGAATCTAATCCCTGATACAACACAGTTATCCGCAGCAGTGGTGAAGATACCTGTTGGAACTGTCTTCACCACCTTGGCCAACCAACCAGAAGACCCAAAGTTTGTATTTCTAATGTTGAAATAGTCTCCTGCATTTGGCACCTCAAGAGAAATGTATCCTCAGTGAAAACCCCAGATTGCCAATTATGAAGAATTCATTAAGATCTGCTGAAGTTCAAAGCAGAAAGGCCAGTTCCTCGCAGGTCAGGGCAGCTCTTCTAATGGTTTCTGCTTTGCCTCCAGCAGCAGCTCATCTACGGAACCTGTTTATTTTTCTGCCAGGACTGTTGGCAGGTGAATAGAGTCACATCAGATCACCTCATGAGTATTTTATGCTGGAAACCTATGCCTTGCATATGCCATTTTCCTGGCCCAGCATGGCATGAGACCACGGGTTTCAAACCTGTCCTTGTTGGCCTTAGAAGACAAAACATGCAATGCACCATTCACTTCCTTTTTTGAGATCTGCTGTGAAGTCACGGCTCAGTTTTGCATTGGGGTTTGCTCTTACAGTGTAGACCATCACAAAGGAATAACGCTTGCAGAGTGGGAGGAAGGAGAGCATCACTCCATCTTGTCTGGAAAACAAATCGGATCGTTTGTGAAACAAAAGTGAATGAATTGAAGTTCTTCTAGAACCAGATCGGGAGAAAACAAAACAATCCCTTTTTCTGGGAAATCATTGGTTGGGACATGTCAGCACCAGAGCTTCATGCAGATACACTGTGGTTTAGGAAAGTGTTTGCCCTCTTGCCGAATGAGCAGCAGTGCTAGTCCAGAATTCATCCAGGCTCCTGAGCGGCACTGTCGCAGGAGTGCAACATTTTAATTTCAGTAGAAGGTCATACTAGCTGTCTGTATTAGAACTGTGGAAAAGACATTAAGTCCTGAAGTGCTGTCATGTTTTCCTTTGTGTTTTCTACTTGACTGCTCAGGGACTGCCACGGGTACCCATGTGTGGAACCATGGTCCAGCTTGGCCCTTTTATTCCTGTTGTCAGCGTGACTCCCTTCTCAGCCAGCATCCACCCTTCCACCACCAGGACATAACCTGGAGGAGACATGGGAAGAGGAGGTGTTATCCAGGGAGGGATGATGCCGGCAGGCGGGTGTCCGGTCTGTCGCACCCACGCCAGGAGCCCCGGGCGCTCTCCGTGCTGCCGCTCTCTTCCACGTTCGTTGTGTAAGAGAGGGTGAAAGTACAAACGAGGGAAAACTAAACTTGAAAAGTGAGTTTGTTTGCTTACTGAGAAGCTTGGGAGTGGCAAAACGAAAGTGTATAAATAAAAATTCAGGCTACCAAATGTTAGATACCTGCAGGAACACCTGCACAGTTGGACCAAGCCAGAGCTCTGCCGGCAGCTTGGAGGAGAAATCTAAGATGTGTATTGGCCGTGTCTGGCTTCAGAAAAAAAGCATTACTCTGCTCGAGATGGCTATATCTAAATTCCTTAAATTTTTGTTATTAATGTTATTATCATTTCTATCCTTTACAGTTTTGCACTTGTAATTCAGCAAGGTAAAACAGCAATTACCGAAGACTATGTCACAATTTGAATCGGATCAGTGGATTTTTAATTGTGTGCATACCTGAGGTCCGAGGAGCAACTCATACCTGATGTATTGTTTTCTCCCTCCTGCTGGAATAACACATTGCTCCTACTTACGTTTATATAAATCCAAAAAGCAAGGAGGACACAGGAAAATGTGAAGTGATTGATGGGCAAAGAATACAGTGAGGTCTTTGTCGTCACCGTTAACGTTTAGACTTGCCTTAAGTGTTTACATGCTGCTTTTCCCCTTCTGCTGTCCTCTACAGGTCTCCTCTCTGTCCGGAATCCTACAGAAATGTGCATTTGCACGTCAAGTTTGGCATTGCAGTGGACTCATTCGCTAGTGCCTGTCTCTAATAATCCAGCCTTCGTGGCGTATGTGAGACGGCTGATGTCCCTTCTCCCTCTTTAACTCGCCGTTTGCAAAACCTGCCTCTGCAGAGGACGAGCTGCTTTATGCTTCCTTCGCAGATCCTGAAACTAGATCAAGATTTATGCAACTTTAACAATACCGGAATTCTTAGTTCTTTCACACTGCACCACATATTGTTTTCTTCCATAGTTTATGTCTCATTTGCGATAAGGAAAAGTTTTTGAGTGCGCATAAAGTAGCTGGAAAGCTCTGCTCTTTGTGCTGCGCAGGGCTAATGAGAGACGCTCGTATGTAGCTGCACAAATGAGAACCCGGTGGCGTTTTAGAACTTGATCTGTTTTCTGTTATTTTTAATGCTTTTGCATTTTAAAAATGTCATCCATATAAGAATATTTGGAACTACTTACATATTAAAAAAAAAAAAAGAAAAGAAAAGAAAATGAAAAGAGCCTGCCTTCCTTTTGGATGTGCCAAACAGGTTTGGCAGTCACTCACTTAGCATTGATCAAGTCGAACTCTTGTCGCATTTTCTACCTGTGCAGAAACATTCTCGCCAAGCGTTTCTGAAACCAGAAGCCGCCGGTTGGGTTATTTTTCCTGTTCAGAGCATTTTGGATGATGACTAAAGTGTATTGTGGATATCGAGATTTGACACTTGTCATTCAGAAGCCTGAAAGTCCTGTAGAATATAAACCTCAAAGACTGTTTTGGCTCAAAGAGAATAGAAGTGGCTGTGCTGGGTCAAACTGGAGTCTGTCTGTCTCCCTCTTCTGCGACACGGCATCTGATAACAGATGCCCAGAAAGGAGTAGAAGAACAGGCTGAAGATTTAGGGACGTTTCCTCAATATACTTTCCCATTCTCCAGCAAGATACAGTTAAGGGAGTTGCTGTCTGTATTTAAGTCTTGGATGGCTTTTTGTTCCGTGGATCTGCGTGGTCGCTGTTCGAGTCATTGTGCCCGTAGCACTCGTGATGGTCTGAAGCAAAGCATCCCCCACGGTACGGTGTCTGGGCTTAGTGTACCCATTTGGGAGTATTTTCACTGCCATCTCATGACCCTCTGGGAGTTCCCTGGAAGGAAAAGCAGAGGGATATCTTGGGGCTGCTCGTTAAGTTCACAGGTAACTCAATAAAATCTTCTGCTGTGTGGCACTGAGGTCCCCTCCTGTCTGTGCATTTCCACGCAAGACTTTTCTACCACAGCAGAAAGATCCACTAACTGAATTAGCAGAGTCTTTCAGACATCATTCAGCTCAAAAATGGGTCAAAAAAAGACTTCACAAAAAAAATTAAAAAAAAAAAAATCAGAACTCCCATTCAAATCAGATCTGGTTGGTCACAACTGCATAAGACCTCTTGACTTTCCACAAGAAATATATATATAAGACACAGCAATAGCTTTGGAAAGTGTTTTTCCCCTTCTCATCCTCTTCCTCATTTGCCTGTATATAAATTACACCTCGTTTGTTACCTGTACTGGTGAAATTATCAGCGTCAAATGATCAAACGTAGGGTGTTTGTTTTCAGTGCGGCCAAGCAGGTGCCTGTTGCAGCGATGCTCATATCGGGGGGGGAACCCTCAGTCTGACCGTACCAGGGCTGGTCTGGGGGGGCACCGACCTGCTGCACGTTTGCAGAGCAAAATCATCCAACATGGATCAGTACTCAGCGATGCAACAACTGTGGCCTTGAAGGGAAGCACAGCCAATAAATTTAAGCTAGACAAATGCTTAAATTTTTTTATTGATGATTCCGGTT
>NW_009646934.1:1612916-1618173 GCF_000708025.1 Charadrius vociferus | reverse complement strand
GGGTGGGTACTCCCAGGAACGAGTTACGCAGGAATTAGAGTAAAGTATTTTGAATAAAAAGCTAGCAGAAACATTTAAATAGGTTGTGGAGCCTGACGTTGTTCTTTGCTACGTGTGTATAAGTCTGTCTGTCTAAAATATTCTGTACGAGTATTCTAGAGTGCCAAAATGGAAGGAAAAACTTCTAAAGAAGCTGAAATAGATCTCACCCATGTCTAATCTTGGGAAAAATATGAACTTAAAGGATTTTGGAAATGTTTAGAAACATTGGCATTATGACAGCAAGTATCTCTGTCATAACGTCATGTGATTAACTAGATCAGAAACATTCTGGGATGTTCTGATCAGTTATGTTAATGCGTCTTTTAAAAAGTATAAAGCCAACGCTCTATAAAATAGATACTTGAAAAACAGTTTTCGTTTTCCTCAGGCTAGTGAGATTAGAGTTTCGTAATCTGTTTGACCAGCTGCAGAGGACGTTCTTTTTCATTTTTTCTTTTTAAGTAAATGAGCTTCATCTCAACATGATTAAAAAAAAAAAAAAGAATCAAGCTTCAAAAATGCTCAGTTGTCACACATACTCTTAAATAGGAGCAATTGCATTATCATGTTGTGTTGCAAATGTAATTGGGTTGGAGGTCATTAAAGACTTTAAATAAAAGAATTTCTAAGTTTCCAAGTGTGCATCCTCCCCTGTCAAGAATCATCCCATTTTTGGCTTACAGACATAATTTTAGAAGATACTACTTTGCTGCCTCTCACATCTTGCATGCAGTGAGTGTGCAGGCGCTGTTGAGTCAAGCTCGCTCTTGTTGAGTTCAAAAAGCAGTGGTTTGCCTTGCGAGTTAATATTGTTGATTAAGGTTGCTTTGAAAGGTATAAAGACATTATTAGATTTCTTTTTGTGTGTGTGTAAGAGAATGTGTGTTACTTTATGCAATGGGGAGAATTCCAGCAATACTGGGCAGTCTGCTAGTTCATTGCACAAAATAAATAGTTTTCTCTGGTTCTTACTGCGAATCACATTAGCCTATTGATTAGAAATATCTGAGCCTTTCATATTTACTTTTAAAAAGAGCCTAGCAAAATAATATGTCTTGTAAAGCCTGTTAGAAATGTTTCTGTTTCCAGATCTTCATGCGTCTCTGATGAGAAATACGTTTTAAGGAGACGTTTGTAGAGCACCAGGGGTCTATTGGAACCTCGGGTCCGTCTCCAGGTGTAAAGTTTCCAAACACCCACTTAAAGTGGCAGTTTGGTGATAAACTTAGTTGGGAATGAAGCCCCCGGCGGTGAGAAGATTGCCTTGTTCAGCGAGTGATTGATAAATACGCTTTATCATGAGTCAGATGTTCTCTAAATCATTGCAGGAAATTCTGCTCCAACCCCTGATGTTTGTTTTTGCAGAGCTGTTGGTAAGAATACAGCAAGCAGCAAAAACAGATGTTTTACTAGTTAATTTGTATTCACAATAGCAATTTTTCCCTAGCACAGCATATCCATTGACGTGACGTTTGAGACGTTCTTACGACATAGCATCAAAAATTCAAGAAGTTGTCTGAAAATGTTGAAGCCGACATCAGGTCTTCACAGGAAGCCTGCTCCGAGAATGGCAGACTCCTTGCCGTTCCCTTTGATTGCAAAGTGTGTAATAAAAAGCAAATTAGGAAATGAAAATTGTCTCGTGGATCAATCAGGCGCAGCAGTTATGCCTGTTCAGCATTATCTGTCAGACGTTAACCTGATTGGGAACGTTTTATTTTGTATAATAGTCTCAAAATCAGACTGAAAGGTTGACTTAAAAAATACCTGATGTATTTTGTGTGTGCTCTGAGGCTGATAACGAACTCTGCAGTTCAAGTTTTAATAACTAAGGGGGAGCTAAGAAACTTCAAAAGGTTCGTGGTAAATGTTTTTGACAATGCGTCAGCTGAACATTAGGCAGAATCTCGGTAAATCCTCTCATAAGTGGTTTAAAACAGAGTTTTGAACTTTTCCTTCATCAGTGTATGCTTAAGATGTCATGGTATCTTTGGGTTTAAAAGATTCATTTTATCTGGTACATGTGAACCATTGGTGGTTCTGTCTACACCTCTGAGAGTAAAAGGGGGGAAAAAGTTCAGCAGTTTTCTCCTTTCGGCAACCTCTGTCCCGCTCTTGACCATGAAGCTCGAGGCTGGGAAAAGGAAAAGCCGGTTTTAAAGCATACTGACAAAATACTCCAGGTAAATACTATAGTGAATCTCCGGAGCTGAGAAGCTTTCCCAATGACTTCATCGCGACAACCCTAAAATGTCCCTGTAACAGACAGAGCAACGCCTGCACGTGGCAACCGCTTGTTGGCTTTTGTGGTTCGTTGAGAAGAGCAGATGAAAGCAAGTTTATTACTGCTCTTTGAACCTCGCCTCGCTCCCCCTCTCCTATCACCTGAGCCACTAAAAACAAAGAGAAAACAATTCCTTCCTTGGCTCCCCCTGAAAAGAAAAGTCGAACTTTACAATTTATACTGCTCTTTTCTTTGAATTTTTATCTTTGCAGGACTTGCTCTGCCTTATGGCATCCTTTGCGTTTCAAAAGAACTGAGTTTATAGTGCCGTGCAGGGAAGCCCTGACTCAGCGAAATGCTTAAGCCTTTGTCTAATTTTAAGTCTACGAATAGCTCTGCTGGTGCTATCAAGGGGTTTTAGGGATATATGGCTAAAGACTTTGCAGAAAAATGGTCCTAAAACTTTGGTCAGCTCAACTAGATATTTGCATAAAATGCCAAAATCCCACCAATATTTTATAGGGGTGAGGCGGGAAAAAATATGTGTGTGATGATCCTAATGCTGCTGAGGGAATCTCCAAAGGACACCAATCCAGACGATGTCTGATGTGAACTAGTGTTAAGGGACTGCTTAGGAACTAGTGCTGATGATCCACTCAAGAGCCAAAGCATATAATATACTGCCAATCTGTCTCTTGCCTATGAATTGTGAGAAATGAAAATAGTGTAGCATTAGAGCCTACCATACTGGAAAAACGTTTGCATATATGTTTCTTTTATGACCTACTTTTAAAATTTTTCACTAGTACTAGAGAGACTTAATTTTGTTTCTACAGCCAACTGATTGCCTTCCTTCCTGATCCCCTTCCTTTCTTCCACACTCCCTCAAGGGAAGACATTTGTGTACTTCACAACGCCATCTCCTACTGGCAAACCTCAGGAGCAATATAGACCGGCGCAAAAAGGAGCTGCTTGCCTTGCTTGAATGGGCAAAGCCCACAGCTCGGGTGCTTTTGCAAGATCTCCGCTCCCATTTTGAAACGTCAGCAAAGCGGCTTCCAGATGTGCCCAGTGCATGGGAGTTCATGTTATTTCAAGTGGGAGTTTATTAATTCTGCGCCTTTGAAAATTACCCCCTTTCTCTGATTCCTGACTGAAGAAACCTTCTTTTCATAATGATGGCAGAAAATGGACAACCAGCTCTTTCAGGGACACATTTAAAAGGGTATTGCCATTTGCATTTTCATTCCATGGTGTAATTCACGTTCACTATTCATGAAATAGTGTTTAGTGGTTAAAATCATACATTAGGCATGAAGATTCCCAGGAAGATTTGCTGTTCTGTCATTGCGTGGTAGGACACCGTACAGATTGGTCTTTGCGGGACTTCTCTTTTCCCTGACCCGTCCACAGTTGTTAGCAACTTCACCCGGGCAAGGAAGTTGAACCGATGGTGAAAGGCTGGGAGGACAGTGGAAGGAAAGTGTTCAAGAGATGTAAAATATCGCTGAAGGTGTTTTAATTTCTGTTCCTGGGGAGCAATAAAGCATAAATTTTCTGTGCAGTCATAATAGTAATTGTAATGTTACCTATAGGATGGAAGAATAATTTGTGTTACTAAACACCGTAACCATTTTCAGTATAGAATAATAGAGAGATTTTCTTTTCTGTTGCAGTAATGTTGGCCTTTGCATATAGGTTGTGGAAAACTTTGTTTGCAAAACCAAAGCTATTGTTTTAACAAAAACCACAGAAATTTTGCCTTTCATATTGAATCAGTAGCATAATGAGTAGTGGAGCAATAGTTCAACATCAAAGGAGACTTCTTGGATATATAGTGTGTTGCAACAACAGCGAAAAAGTTCCCACCAGAAAGGAATTTTGCCATATGTGAACAGCAAACATATGTATTAGGTTAAAACCATAAGATTTCCTTTGCTTTACACCAAAAACAAGAGAGAACTTAAGTACAGAGGTTTTCAAACAGTCGTGCGCTGGAATGCAGCACGGAGGGCGCGCAGTGTCCGAGCTTCGGAGCAGTGCCAGTGGACAAAAGCACTGTGAAAACCCCAAAAAGCTTTGAGGATGCACCAACAATTTGGCTCAAACATCAGTATTTCACTTTTTCAAAATACACGTGTTTTGCTCTGACTCATGGCATTACATCAGTGATCTTCATAGATGTATTTTCCCAGTTTATTTATAGTAGTAATAAACCCAGACAAATTTACTTATCTCCATAAAATATTTTAGCAAAAATAACGATTACTTTAAAAATTCTGAGATTATTTTTGATGGGATACTTGGCCTGCTTTCTTTGAATAGGAGTTGCATTTGACTCTGTAAATTGTGAGACCACCTAGTATAAAGGAGAAGTTTTTGCCCAGACAGCCCATACTTTACAGCTTCGTGGAGAGGTAAAGGGAGTGAGTGTTTCTATGACAGAATTTTGAAGCATCTCCATATATAGTTCAGGAACAAAATTTACTTTCATTTTTGTTAACATGCACGTAGATTTTCTTTACAGTTCCAGAGCTGGGTTTTCTTCTCATGAACGGGCAGAGAAAACACATCAATGGATGTAATTTGAATTTAGAAGGCACTTAAAGAGGGGCCTGTGTACAGAGTTGTTGTTGGCACATGTTTTGAGGATGTAAAGTGGAAGCCTTCTTCTGTGGGCATTAGTAAGGAGATAATTAAAACTACAGTAGGTAATTATGGTAGCTTTTATTACTGCGTCTTTCATTAACTAATTATATTAATTTGGTAATGTTTGAAAAATTCTTTGAAGATGAAAAGTGCTAACTATTGCTACCTTTAGTTGTAGTATTACTCTGCACTGGTCATAAATATTGAGGTCTTGTCTTGATACAGATGCACATCCACGTGTGCGGAGCTGCTGGTACAGCTAATGGGAATCACGTATGTCTATCAAAAAAAGACTCTGCCATTATCTGGCATAATCTGATCGCGATGAGCAGTGACTTTCCT
>NW_009646934.1:1588085-1612898 GCF_000708025.1 Charadrius vociferus | reverse complement strand
TCCTGCTGACAGTTTTTGTTGCAAAGTGAGAATACGTTGGTATTTAACATTTTTTAGAAGATTTGCCTTTCCTTGTAAGCGTCACTTATTTATTCAGCCCTCAGTACCAGAGAGATCAGTCCTGGTGATCCCAGCCTTGCCGCTGGTGCCATGGGAGCGGGGATGGAGCCCTGTCTGCTCTCAGGAACACGCCAAAAGTAGGAAATTATTTCGGGTTGAAGAAGCAAAACATCACACCTTTGTAAAGACAGACTCTTCACAGTAATAATCAATACCAAGTAATTAAAAATAATAATGATTTCTGTTTATGTAGTTCTTCCAGAACTGAATTTTCTTTCAGGGAATCCAACGCTTCTTTTTTAAAATATGCTGTGGTTAAAGGATAATCAAATCAGTTTTCATATATTAAAGACTAAATCCTTCATATATTCCCATTTCATACTTGTTCCTGTGATTCTTAGAAGTCTTTCTCTTACCAGCTTTTAGTTGATTTAGATTAAGCCCTGTAACTAATGCCAAAAATTTATTCCTGCCTTGAAAAGGGATTTTGTAATGCTGGCGTCGTACCTTTTTTGTCTCTCTATGGCTCCTTGTCAAACTATATGCTGTACAAGTTGGTTTGTTTTTTTTTTTAAAAAAAACAACAAACCCTCAGCTGCAGGCTCAGTCTGGCACCCAGAAGTCAGGCTGAACTCCTCCGCTCTCGCGCATCATCCCAGCATCTCTGCGAGGGACACGGGCCAAACTCCGCACTACCGCCGCGTGTGACACTCCGGTGTCTCCAACAGGCTCCAAGTTACCCTGAGCAGAGCTGCGGTTGAAATTAACTTCATTAAACATTTTCCTGGGGCTAATCAAGCTACAATAGAGTACCAGGGGGAACAAAAGTGCCTACCCAGAAATGCAGTTCGGATATTCCTTCCTCCTTTCATATCAGCCAGTGCCCAAACGTTTCGGGCGTCACAGTGACAGTGATGGACTCGTCCACCAGCCCCACTTGAAGGTCCCAAAATCTGACCGTAATATTTCAGTGGCGTAGTCTCAAAGCCATTACTTTTCCCTTCCGTCCTTCCTGCGTCTCTCAATGTTGTACGCGACCAAAACATTTACAATACAATTTTATTTTAGGATCCTTTCCATTTTTACAAATAAATCAAATCAATGTTCCTTTTATACAGCTGTAATTCACCCACATTGTTGCAGTACAGCTTATTATCTCATTTACATTTTTAAGTGCTTTTCAAAGTGTAGGATATCTGGGCTGGAAAGCAAAACATTTCATTTCTTTGTTCTCAGGCCAACACAAAGCACTTCCAAGGTCAGGTATGGTGTAGACTTTCAACAGCAAACATGTTTACATGGCATTTGAAAGCCGGTTTAACTGAAAAAAAAATACTGTCTCTAACAGTGATGTCAGTCAACTTAGCAAAGCTGAGGGACAGGGATTAATTCTGTACCTGGAAAAAATTAACTAAATAAGTTAGGCTTTGTTTTCCACTCAGGGAAGAAAGCCTCTGACACTTAAAAATTGGCCCATTTTTAAATTTTTTTATCCCTATTTCTTCATCTCAGCAGTTATTAAACATAAACTGTGTTACTCTTTGGGCAAAATCTGACACTTTGAAGCTGTAGAATAAAAACTGCGTTTCTAAACAAAACAAACCCCATTGTTTAATTTTACAAGGATGTTCTGTGGTGTACCTGGGGTAAGTCCTCTGCTGTTTTTAAGAGTATTCTGCGTGACAAAAGCTTCTCTGTTAGATACAGCAAAAGATTTGAGGGTACTGCGTAGCTTCAGAAACAGCTATCAGCGTTCAGGCTCCGGCCAGTCCTTATGAAGCTTTTTGACGATCGAGAGAATTTTCAGTGTGGTCTTCAAAAAGGAACATTATTCGTGACATCCATCATGAATCCTCCTAGAAAATTAAAATCATGGGTAACAAACTTGCTTACTTCTAATTACAATTTTAAGATCCAATCGTATGCAAGAATCTACAGCAACCATGAGATTTTGATGTTACTCTTTTTTTGGCATGGCTTTGATCAAATACTGATCTTTTGATTTTACTTTTTTGTCCTTGTGCTGCCAGGAAAGCTGAAGTACCCAAATGAATATTAATTACTCATGGAACATCCTTCATACACAAAACCAGGTTCCACAAAGTGACCGGTAGGAGAACTGGTGTGCCACAGACCAACAAGCCAAAAATGGTCAAGTTAGAGGTGTTGGTGACTGATCAGAGGAGTTAGTCTTTTTTTCTGCCATCCCAACACAAAACGTGCCAACAGTCAGTTACAATGTGATTGGAAAAGTCTGTAAACTCATACAGTATATTTTGGTTTGGACAATTGATGGACAGATAATTATAAGACTTAACAGTTTGCTACACTCATGCGCTATAGTAGAAATACCTGATTTCTAAATTATATTTAAGTCATTGTCTGCTCTCTTAATGAAACCAAATGTGTGCGCTCCACGCTGGCAAACACTATCTCGAGTAGGTGGACCTAACAAAGACCATGCGTCATCTGAATTTCCCCAATTAAGTTACTTTAAGATGCATTGCAAACCCTCAGATTTAAAGGAACCTCTTATTTTATGTTCTGCAAAATAGGTTTGTCTGTTGTAAATAAGAAAAGTAAAAATGGAGAAATTCGGGAAGGAAACAGCAGTGCACCGATTCTCTTCTTCGCCACCACGCGGTTGCTGTCTCCACCAGGAGCAATTTGAGATCCTGTTTTGTATTCAGTACTTGCAGATTTGGGGGATGGAGTGTGGTAGAGGTCTGTTCTCTGCGACAGATATGTACATATCTATACATATACATTCGTATGTGTACGTGCAGACGTGCTATCTCGTGACCATCTTCAAAGTTCTGTCACAGAGTGTGACTTGCTCTCGGGCACAAGGAGGGAGTCCAGGCAGGACGGCTGATGTGTAGCGAGGTTTCCCCCCTCCATATTTTTCACCATGCGGAGCTTTTTGGACTGTAGAAGCTGATCACAAGGAAATAGCAGGAGAAGATGGGTCATACTTTGTAATTTATCCAAAACGTGCTCTGTGAATGTTCCCGAGAGTCATCCCGTGCTGGTCATGTGTGGACACTTTAGAGTTATGGCAGGACTTCTGTCAAATTAATTGGGTCTTTGGTGATCTTTCTGAGACGTGGAATGGCCCTGCTCCTTATTACTTTCCTACACTTTAGTTTTTAAATCAAAGTATGCTTGTTTGTATTTTAGCTTACAAAAAGAAAACAAAAAGCCTACAATTCACACATATATTTCATTATATTAATGCAAATTCCTGGTACTGCGAGACTTGTTGAGTATTGAAGACCGGTTATATATTCAAAGTCTGGATTTCAACATTTCTCAGAAGCGGTGATAGCATAAAAGTCCCTGGGCAGATTTGAAGTTCATGCTTGGGTCTGGTTAAATTTTTTGGCATGGGAACATGTAGTAGTCTTATAGCTAGAAGACTTTAAAGTTAATGCCTGGCATCACTTCAAAACAATGTGCAAGATCTATCATAAGTAGTCCTCTTATCTTATCTCAATAGCAATTTTATCCTGTAAATGATTTGAGAGTACAGTATTTCAGTGCTGTGGAAAAGAGCAAGGGTTTTTTTCTGTTAAATCTTTGCACTGCGAGTACTTTTACTGATCCTGGTTTACGTACGGGTATTCTACTTGGAGGAAGGAAAAGCTGTGTCGTGTGTTCTGCAAAGCGCGAAGGGTCCATGGCCTCCTCGGTCTCCCCGTTCCGGGGTGCTCTGCAGACCGTCTCTGTGCAGCTCTGTTTTTTAAAACCCAACCCTGGAGGAGCCTTCGCTGTCATTTATGGCGTGTTTGCAGCGCGAGTCCCTTCCCAGGTCCATCCCCAACTCTGCGCCGCGCTTTTCAGCTGATGGGTAGCAATGCCCCCATTTCCTTGCATACAAAAGATAACTCAAAATATTCCCTTTCTGCTGCCACGGCCGCCTCTGTGTTGATGTCAATCTAACATCCACATTGTGCACTTTGCTTCAAGTCAGCACTTGCAGTTAACAATGCCTTTATTCAAGCTGACAACACAGTTAAGCTTTTGGTAAATGTGTAAGTAAATGTTAAGTGTGTATTCAAACATTCAACAATGACTAGGAAACTTTAAAAAAAAAAATCTTTGAAACTTTGTATTGTTTGTTTGGTGTGTATCTGTTAGAAATAACATAGACTATCAGTTCCTTGGGGCATGACTGTTCTTTTGTTAAGCGTATAACAAAAAGATCAAGGCTCGGAGGGACTGCCGTAATAAAAATAAATATATACGAAGAACAATAATGACAAAATAAATTTGTCAATGCATTTTATGAGCTTGATTTAGAAGCGATTATTTCTGAACCAAATAAAGACTGGATAGTTGTGGTAAAGTGACATGATCATAATATTCCTTTTCTTTATTGCCATTTATACTTCATTTGTAGATCACATGCTAGACTTGACTCGAGGGCAGGAGGGGAGCCCCTCCTCTCGGCGAGCATCCCGTTTCAGTAATATGGAATACATTTTCGCTGCAAATTCCAGACATGGTTTTCCAGAGAGAGGGTTATTCTTCTGGCTTAAAGGAAAAGTTATTGGTACACTGCGAAAGTGTTCATAGGAAGCGCAGATTGTACAAATAAGACGATAAGAAGAATCTGAGACATGCGCAATTGCAAGGGCGATTATTGCACTTGCAACGTTTCCGTTTCCCTCTCAGTCTTTGAGGGCATTTATTAATTTTTCAGTACGAATACCTGTAGCCTATAGTAAGATAGAACAGCTAAGATTTAAGGACTCCTGTTCAATCAGTGGTGCAACCTGTGCAGAAGGACTCTGCTCGACACAGGGGGCCAAACTGGGTCTGTCACGTACGGCTGGAACCAACTGCAGCTGAAGAGCTGTACTGACACTGCGCTTTCCTAATCAGCTCATTTAATGACATTACCTGTAAGTTTTTCTGCCGTCCTGTGTTTCTCACGTGTGTTTTGCACCCGTTGGTATTGTTTCAGGCCTTAAAAGATGAAGTGGAAAGTTACCGCAATCAGGCGCAGGCTGCAGAGAAGAAGCTGCACCTCGGCGAGCTGGAGGCCCATGAGCAGGTACTGGGTGCTGTTGCGTCCCCCCCTCCCCGTCTTCTTCCCTTGGGCAAGGAGGGTCGATGTTTAAAAATAGTATCTTGCTTCAAAGCAAAAGCACATATTTTCCTGCAAAATTTTCAGCTAGCTTTCTTTTCTGGGTTTTTTTTTGGTAATAAAAGAGAATTAAACTGTCTGAACCCTACAGGCAAATACTTATCTCATGCTCTCTATTTCAAGTTGGTATTTCAACTATTCTAGCTGTTAAATGGTGCATTTATTTTGAACTGACTATGCTGTTTTAATAGAGGCTTCTGAGACTATTCTAACCTGTTGTTTAACGGCTTGTATGAAGAGAATGATAATTGGACAATAACTGAGCTAAAAATAATCTTTATTCCTGATTTTCTGCATTCATTGTCCCAGCGTGTTGTCTGTAAACAGTTCCATATGATTAATAGTGCTAAAATTATTCTGGACACTTTCAGTGAAATCAGAGTTTTAGTGTGCTTCGAGCAAGAGAGTGTATGTAGCTTACAGACTGGCATTGGAACGGAAAGTCAATGATGTGCATTCAAACTGTATTAAATTGAAGTATTCAGGAAAATATACAGCTGGTGTGTATCTGAAGCACATACGAATTTACAGATTTCTAGTACAAATCAGTTCTTGCAGCATTCGAGAACTTTATTTGGTGCTGAGTAAACAGTATTCGTAACATATAGGATATATAAAGCATTTCTAAATCTATACCTGCAGGCATAGTAAGTTGGGGTGGTTCTAGAAGAGTAATAATCGTTAATTTCAAGTATTTTTTCCCCAGTCGTTGTCATCCTACTTGCACGTGGGAGCCTTCATTCACTCTTGGTGTTTCTGTTCCCGTATTTCCTCTCAATGGAGCTGGCAAGTGGCGGTTCTGCTCTCCTCCCCCTCTGCCTCCCAAACCTGGCTGGGGTCACCCTTAGCGGAGGAATTTGGTGCCATGAGTGAGTTGGCCTCCAGGCATTGTGTTTTGGCTTCAAAGAGTCGCCTGGAAAAGCAGAAGGGACATTAGCTATTTGGTGCATGGTTGTCCCTCCCAGGGAAGGGCACTGGCCTGCGCGCTGTCAGAGTCCTCTTCCACATTGCTTTATTTAAATTTTTTTTTCTTTAATCTTTGCCGCTGCCATTTAGCTTTTTTTTCTTGCCCGTTTTGAGAGAGAGGATCCGGAAGAAGAAACAAAAAATCACTTGTGAAATGTGGAAGGCAAGACGTGCAAAGTCAGAGGATGGTCCCCCCTTTCTGCCTTCAGGGTTTTCTCATACATGAGCACCTGGTCCAAACCAACCTACAGGACTGTCCTGTACCCTCTCAACTAATGAAGGACTAGCCCAGCTGGCAATGTCCCGTTCCCCAGTATAAATGGAACAGAAATGTTATTTAAATGACGCTGCACCATCCAGCTTAGACCTTTTCCTGCGAGGTGGCACTATGTTAGCAGACTTGGTGGAACTTGATGATCTTCAAGGTCCTTTCCAACCTAAACCATTCTGTGATTCTGTGATTATACTAATGCTCATATCTGCATTCGTTGGCAGACTCGTGTCTGCCATTCCCCTCTTGGGACTTACTGACGAAGCTGGAGCCACCAAGGATGTTTCTGTTTAGGTGGCTTTGGTCTATTTTGCAGACAAACATTTTGAAAGTTGTTAGCGTGTCTTCTCTGTGACTGGTTAATCCATTAGTTATGCTCATCTGTCCAGGAGAAAAATGGAAAAATGACAGCTCTGACATATTTCCAGTTGTTATTATGTCTTGGCCAGGCTACCTGTAAACATGTTCATCAAGTATTGACAGTAGCTAACGACTCATGTGCCGATCAGGGAGTTGAAATATTTAAGGCAGTAACTTAGAACTTGCTTTCCACTTTTACCAAATATTGTCTGAATCAGAACTGCATAAAACATCAAAATTTGCACTGGCGCTATTACAAAGGCCACTTTTCTGAGTTTTCACATGTCTATAAATAAGGAGGAGAGAGGGTTAAACAGCTTCTGTTTTTCATTAAAAGAAAAAATCTTGTGTTTTGATTCTATAACAACAACAAACAAATGAATGAGACATGAAAAAACATTTTGTTGTGCTTTTAATTAAAAATAAAAAGCTGTTTCTCGTTATGGCTTGTTGGGTGGTATCTTGGTGCTCCATGTTTGTCTCTTTTGCAGTGCAATGTCCTTATAACTCTTCGGTCTCTAAGAGTGACTGACAGATCCACAAAGCTTAACTCTTTGTTACAATAACCTCTGGTGATTACACAGAGTTAACCTTTCTTTATTATAATTATCCCGAAAGATGGAGACAAACTATCCTGTAAATAAGGGGAATGCATTGGGAGGACTCTGGTGGCAAGCCCTGAGCTGTCTAGAGGAGAGCGCGGCGCTGCAGTTGAAGATGAGCTGTTGTTTTTATGGCCCTTTTTCATTCCAATACTTTACTTTCTTGTATGAACTTGTGTTTACTCCTGTTTACTTTTTCGATCCTCTGTACAGCGTGAGTAGATGCAATCGCGTTGTATCTGTGCTGTTTCATCAGCGGTGCAGTATGGCGACAGCATCTGAATGACGAGTCCCAATCCAGAGGAACGTACGCTTGGCCAAAGTGCTGGGGAACTTCTCCCACTTTGACTAACCTAAATAATTTTTGTCTTTTGCATAGGTTGTCCCGTCTCCGCTAAGCATGGTTTTCTGGGACAATGGTCCGTGTGTTCAGTAACACGGCGCTTCTTGATTGGAGCCTCAGAGCTGTGTCGTCTTTCTTCAAGTCAAAATGCTGGGTGTTTCCTTCAAAAGTTAGATGTCCACCTACTTGAGACATACGTAATTGTGTTCATGGCAAGTGGCAAGCTAGCAGTAAATAAAGTGTAACTCACACTTAATATACAGGTTTTTATGTGTAGGGCTTTTTGATCTGTAGTCCCAGGACAGTTAAAACGGTCTGGGAAGGTCCCTAGGAAATTTGGGTGTGTCCAAACCTTTTCCATTCAGAGCAATGCTGAAGTTTCGTGTATCTCAGTACTGTGTAACTCTGGGAACCGGCTTCCCATCAACTAATCCCGTTGAGGTTGTATTCCTGTATCATATACTCTTGTAGCCCATCAGGTGGTTGTCTCCGATACATGCCTAGATCTAACGTAAGACAAGATTTCCGATAGAAAGATCTTTCATTCTACTGAAAATGTTTCTCTTTCTTGAGTTGTGTGGCTTTGTGCAGTTGTCAGTCATAGCTAAAAAATCTGAATTGTTCATACAGCAGACTTTACATCCTGTGAATGTGTAATTAAAAATGACACACACCACTGAGAGCTTAAGTGTGTGCCTTAATGAATCAGGGAATTTAGGCATGTGCAACAAACTTTGCTGAATTGGGGCCTGTATAAAAATTAATGGTAATGATCTTGCTTTATTACCTAGATTTCTTTAGAATGCCTCATTTCATTTAAAATTCCTTTTTGTAAGGGTAATCACCCCAAGTCAGTGTACTAAAAAGCTCCAAAAATCTCTCTTTCAAGAATTACATGCAATAATTTTTTCAGAAAAAAAAAAAAAAAAAGCATGTTCTTTTCATTCCTTGTTCTAAGTGCTTTTGACTATAGGGGTGGATTGAGTAGATGTGAAATTTCTAACTGGGCATAATAGAGGAAAAAAAGTTCCTCATGTTCGCAAACAACTGAAGCAGCAACACTATAGATACTCAAACTATAGGAGTACTCCTCCGAGCTGTCAAGTCACAAATAGAGTCTTAAAGGAGAGAGATTCTCTGAAGACAGAAAATCAATTATGTTCAATTCATGAATATTACTGAGGAAATGAAGGAGAATACCGATGTAGATTTCCAGCCCTTTAATTTCTTTTTTCTCAAATAGATTATAAAAAAGGGAGAAAGGAGTTATCAGAATAAGGATGTTGTAGAAGTATTTGGAATAAAATGGAACAGCTTAGTTTGTTAAGTGGATTTCGCTCATGTTCAAATGAAAACGGGAGTGATAATTGTAAAACAGCTATGATTCAAAAGCATTCAGCGAGTTTTCATTTTTAATGTTATTATTCTGACTTGCTCAATTTTTTATGACTGTTGGATATTTACCGCATTCAACCTAACTCGCTGTTTCCATGCCAACTAAATATATTTGTTCTCAGACGAATGCTGTGATGCATCGTTCTGAAATTTTAGTTGCTGTGTAGCACGGAGAACTTCTAACATTTGCCACACCTTCTCCTGGACGGGAATCGCGCTGCCGCCTGCAGCTTTGTGGCGCCGGGAGGGAAGGATCGGCGAGGCAGAGACGAGCAGCGGATGCCTATGTCCAGCGTCTGTGTCCCACGCATTTCTTTGTACCGATGGCTGGAACACCTGAGTAATGTTAATATCCCTTTAGTTTAGGGGGTTTGGTCCATAATTCTTTTCAGATGCAGTTTTAAAGATATCACAGAGTTTTAAGTGCCATCATTCACAGAAAATCTTTGCCTTCACTTCCACCATCCTGCCCTGTGTATACACTCAGGAAGAAACAGGTGGAAGCAGCAGTTTCCCCCGTCGGGAGGTGGGTGAGCCGCTGCAGGAAGGTCGCTCCGATGCCTCTCTCCTCGTAGGGGACTTTCAGCTCAGGCGCCCCAGATAACCGCGAAAGCCCGGCAGCGCTGCCGGGGCTCCTGCCGCGGATTTCCGGACTTTCTCGAAGGGTTGTCTGTCTCAGAACACGTTAGAGTCATCCAAAGTCAGGGTAATAAGCTCTAGGTTAAGTATTTTAAAATGAAAGTTTGCTTTGTGGGCCAGCTGCAGGTGAGGAGGATTTCGGCAGCCTTTGTCTTGCCGAGCGGAGGAGCGCTTTGGAGACTGAGGAACGAACGGTCGGCGCACACTGGAGCCGCTGATGAACTTCCGCCGTTTGCTCTGGTTGCTTCAACCCACATCACTGAAACGCTTCCAGAATTCTTCCCCCCAGAGACCCGTTGCTGCTCCCGCAGAAATGGGAACCTGAATCCGGATTTGGATGATCTTAACCCCAGGAATGATTCCCAGCGAGCAGCCCCTGCGTCGTCCCTGCCTGCGGACCCGGCGTTAACCCCTCGGGCGGGCAGCGCTGGCACCAAGGAGAGGAAGGGAGAGTCTGAAAGAAGGTTCCACGGGGACTTTCAAGGACAGCGACACCAAATATTGTCACATGAAAATAGTTCCTGCAGTTTTGGTGTGTGACCAGCACGGAGCAGAGAGGCTGTGTCTGAAGAGCACTTGTTTTCCCGCAGTTCTGCATCCTTCCCCAGTCCACCCATCGCTCTGCTGACACCCCGAGCACTGGGGTCCGGAGGGTACTGCAGACTTAAGCTGGTTTCCTCCCATAAAGCATTCCATATATGTATATAGCTAGTGAAAAATGTAGGAGACAGACAGCCAGGGTGGCATAGCTCCCCCCAGGCTGGCACCTGGAAATCTGCTGGTTCAACGTCTGCAGACAGCACAGATTTCTTTTCTAACTACTTATGGCGAACTAATTTCAAGTTTAAAATGTTTTTATTGAAAAGAAGATGTTGGAGAGCCACATATGAGCAGTGAAGAATCTGACGTAAGCGAGAGTGTGCTGGTCAGGCTCTTTGGCGTACAGACATCCAGTTCTTCGTGTGCTGTTCTCTTTTCAGACTTCCCCGTAGAGGCTGTGGGGGAAGAATCAGACTGGTTCTGGTTATATCTCTATAAGGGACCTTTCATGGATATAGGTGCCCCTATAGGTGTACAGCAATGTTGACAAAGGTACTGTAAAATGACTACTGACATTATTTGGAGCCCAATTCTATGACTTTTTCATTGGCTAGTGCCTACCATACATACAATTCTGTTGATATATTAATTAATCACTTTTATACAAAAAGTGCCCCCCAATTTTTAATTAAGACTGAGATTGTTAGAATAAATCATAACTTGGCATTGGACATATTTTATATTTTGTATAGCCTTTTCTTTAATGGCCTGCCATGGAAGGAATGCAGAATTAAACAGAATATAGTAAGTAATACTGTGTAGCACACAGTTTCAGATTAGCAGAAGGAGATAGAAGCTGAGCTTCAAGCACAGAAAAACAGATTTGCAGGTGGGATTTGAAAGGAGCTGGAAATCAATGGAGTTGAAAGTTCCCAGGAGCTCCATATGGCAGGAACTGCGGGAGAGAAAGCTCTCGCCAACTGTGCAACCGTCAAAGGGAAAAGAGGTAGATGATGATGATGTACGTGTGGAAGCCAATGATCAAATGTTAGCTTTGGTAATCAGACACAACTGGAAAATACACAACTATATACCTACTTCATAGAACAGAATGATTTATTGGAACGAAGTGGCCAGCTGGAGAAAGACAGTAAAACAAAAACTACAGAACAAATAGTCAAAAGGAAAAAGAGATTTTTTACCAGAAAAGAATAGAAGCATATGCCGGCATGCAGGAATTAGAGAGTATTTTAAAATGTCAGTTTTCTAGCTCTTTGTCTTAAATAGTAGTGAATGAGAAAGAGATCTTTCTTTTAAGAGAGCAGTACATCATTTTAGAATGTGGTTTGCTTGCGTATTATCAATTAGGGGAATTTTGTTCTTTCAGAAGTGTTTAAAGTAGGACTACAAGGGACAATGATGCTGGTATTTAATGCGGGGAATTTAAAAAAAAAAAAAAAAAAGAAGAAATGTCAATGCACAGAAGAGCCAGTTGGATGGCAGAAGAGAAGAGCAGAGACAGCTCATCTCCAGCGTGGGCTCTCAGCGATGCATGCTCAATTAACGAACTGTCCCATTCATTTTTTCTAGGCGATGAGGTGTCTGGCTGGAGCTAAAAAGGGCTGAACAAGGTCAGCTTTGTGGTGATCTTTAACATAATTTAAATTCTAAAGTATTATTTTGTTTGCAATTTAATCAGCACAAGATGCCACCGATGGGATGTCCACCCGGGAAGCGCTGCGGTGGCCGTGTCCTGCACCGCCCGTCCTCCCCCGTGCCCACAGCCGAGCAGACTCTGACCCACCGGGATGCTTTGGGAACTGGGCGGCTGCTTTTCCAGTTGAGATGCTGATTAGGTTCTTCTTCTTGAAAGAGGGGAAATAGTAATAGTAAAAGTAACTTCTGATTATTATCTACAACGATTTGCTTGTTCACACAGTTGGCGTGAAAATACTGAGCCTCATCCTGCGTGCTGCTGGGCTTCGTCAGCTCTCCCTGTCGTTAGCGAGCACTCAGCGCCTCCACATATCAGACACCGAAACCTTCACGTGCTGAACCACCCCGGGATGGAAAGGATTATCTAGAAGGTGACACGTGCCAGAATGGAAAACTGAAATCCATAAATACATTCCAGTGGTGGTGTCGAAGATGCTTATAGCTTTATTTCAGACTTAATTATCTTGATAAAGTATTAGGAACCGACAGAGCCAGAAATGAGCACCATGTGTTTCCAGCTGTGGCCCAGCGGTGCTGGTTAGCGCTGGGCTGGTTGAGGTTCTGCCTCTCCCGGTCGGGGGATGTGAGCCGTGGCCGAGCCCCCCGCGCAGGGCAGGACCCTCCTGCTGCCGTAACGACCGATCCGGCCGCTGGAAGGGCGGCAGCGACGAGGGCTGAGGGAAAACAGCGCTCGGGGACAAAGATGGCATCTGCGATGAGTCGTTTGGAAGGAGGGGACAAGAAATGGGGGATCCTCCAAACCCCAGCTGGAACAATAGCGGTGCCCTGGAGAGGGGGAGGCTGAGAGAACAGCGCGAATTTTCAAGCCGCAACATTCCTGGTTGTTCTATGGTGTTGACAGTGAAAGCTTTTATTCCTCTCCAACTCGCGTAATCCCAAGAATGCTGTTCTTGCCATATGCAGCCCACTGGTGTTTTTTTTTTTAAAAAAAAAAAAAGGCTTTGCCTGCCTTCCCTTCCTTTGCGGCTCTGAATTATATAGACTTGTATTGCTTAACTACAAGCAGGATTTTCCAGGTGGGAGATCTTGGTTAAGAAAAGAAAGATATCGAAATACAAGCCACCGAAGTAATAAGGCTTCTTGGATGCAGGTTGGGGGGAAAAAAAAAAAACAAACAACGATTTAAAGCAGAAAGCTCAGTGTGGAGCGAGCAGCCCGGCAGAACTGGAGGTCCCCGCGGGTTAGTAAAACAACAAGGCAAAAATGTTTTGGACGCTCCGATGGTTTACTAGCTACAGACAGAAAAACAAAGAGGAAAGCTATGCCACCAATTTATGTTTTATTGAAACTGTCAGAACAGAGGAGGTTCTCCAGCAGTATTTTCTCAGTGGAGAACAACATGGTGTACACTTGACAAAATAACTTGCTCAGCTGATCTTGCTTGGTTACTGTTTTCGGCTGAGCCAAATTCATGCAATTTATAGCGTTCATTACTTTTCTTAAGAACTTGAGAACATTTGTATCAAATTGCATTCTCTTTCTCTAAATCTGGAAGAACCATATTTCAACGTACGTTGCATAGTAAGAATAGAAATTCCCACTGCCTGAAATAAGAGAGGATGTGGACTAAAAAGCAGCGGATATTCGTATTTTATTATACTGTGAAAAGAGAAATGTTCAGGCCTCGTTCTTCATTGAAAAAAAATAGATACATCACCTGACTCTTTCTTAGGAAGAATTGCTGGAGAAGATTTCAAGCTCTAATTAAATATTCTCTTACGACAGAACCCTGAAAGATCTGAAATGTAAGGAAATTGCAGATTTTGGTAGGTTTGGTTCCTCCATTATAGACATTGCCCGGCATTCCCTGGGCCAGCCGATGGAGGAAGGGGCACATAGAGACTCGTGGCAGTTTTGTGGGAGTGGAGCTGTGCTCACTTGGAGGTCAGGAGTGCTGAGAAGCAGAGGAGGAGTCACTGCAATTAGAGAGAATGCAAATGACCTGCGATTAATCATTATTTTGACTTTCTTTGGGTTATTGTTTGGTTTTTTGTTGGTTGGTGTTTTTTTTTTTTAATTGGGGTGGCATCGAAGTAATTTGTCCTTTGCTTGCCCTTTTCAAAGTGCTTTCAGAAAATTACTTCGGCAATCTTCACACCACCTGAATGAAGTTGACCTATGCAATATTATTATTATTATTATTATTATTATTATCCTCATTTAGAGTGAGACTTCAGTCTGAGATTAAATTATTTGCCTAAGGCTGAAGGAGTTACTTTTACCTTTTTGGTACCCTAACTTGTCTTCAGATTTATTACAGCAGATCTTTCACGTCTTCTGTCAGAGATGTGTATTGAAGAACAGATGCATAACCTTTTTAAAGGGAATTCTCTTTTAAATAGCATTGTAACATACTATTGTTTAAATAATGCAGGAAAGCATTTGTGCGAGACGGGAAATTACTTTTCTCATCTTACTCCCCCTGAAATGTGGAGAAAACTTGATAATAATTATATGATCCTAATTTGGTCACTATCCTAGTATTTCCTGGCACACATGGAACTATTATCCTTCACAAATATTATAAACAGGCAGAAATCAAGATAATAAAAAACCACAACACCTTAGTTAAGTGAACTGCCTTTTGATTCTTATCTGACATAAACAAAATGCTAACTCCATGCCCTTCAAAACAAGATTTATTTTATTTTAAAGGAACTTGAACAACTCTTCTATTGTCCCTTCATTTGCTTTGGCAATGTCCGCTTCAGAGTTTCTTTTGCATTTTCCTTATGCTCCTCTGGTTCAAATCAAGTAATTTACAATTGGGAGATCTGGAGAAGGTTGCATTTGGTTTTGGTTTTTTAATTAATTTTTTTTTTTAATGAGATGGGGATTTTGCACCAGGGCTGGGGTGTTCTGGATGATAAACTCAGCATCACGGACCTCTCAGAAGTAAGAAGGGGAGAGCTGGCTCTCAGAAGCCCAAGAAAGATACGGCGTGGTTGTGGCTGTATAGCAAAATATAAAAGAGAAGCAGAATATCCTCTGCTTTGCATGCTGTTAGCATGTGGACTAAAATGCATCTGGTCATCTTGAAAGCACTGTATTTCTCCTGGATATGCTTAAGTTTTTTCTTTCAAAAAGGAAGGAGAGTGGCTGCGGTGCGGCCAAGTGCCGATGGAACTCATCAGTCCTGTGCTCCCTTCTGCTTCTAACCCAGCGCCACAAACATCCTTCGGGAGCTCTCAGAAATAATGAGTAGCTGCAAAACTGCCTTGTGCCACCTGAAGGCTCCTTGAAGTAGTAAAACTGAAACTTGTCTTACTCTACTGAAAAGCGTCGGGCCAGGCCTGACTGCTTGGTTTGGAAAGAGCGGTGTTGGATATTTCTCTTCTGGGCATCAAAACCAACTTTCATCTCTTTTGAGAATGGTCAATGCCCAACTGTGACGAGATCTCATGGTAGTCTGTGAAATTATAACTTCCCTGCTTTTTCCATCACTTTGTATAACTGTGTGAATATTTGTCTCTTTTTTCTCGTTTATCGTGTGACTAAGCATATATGAGCTACGCGTGGCAACTTCAGCTTTCAGTTGTTTCTGCTGACACCAAAGATGATTGATGGCACAACTTTAAACCTCATATGTTAGCCACCAACCTGAATAAACAAAGACCAGTGTGGCAGCTTAATATTAAAAGCTATAAAACCTTCCTGGGGGTTCATGGATTAAATCAACTCAGCAAAATGAATTTGCAAAAAAAACCCCCACTTTCTCAGGATTGAAGAAAAATGAACACAACGGTAAATGAAATAGAGCTATCCTCATCCAGCAGACTAAAGCCCTCCTGAGGGCTGAAGAATTGCAATTTTAAACATCTCTCAAGAGTGCAAGAGGAGACACAGTATTTGTGGATCCTAGGGAGGCAGCTTGAGGCTATAAAAGAACAAAAAAGCCTTTAAGGCACACACACACAAAAAAATCCCTGCAGACATAGCTTTCATTGGTTAAAAATAAGTGTTGAAAAATAAAACCCTTCCCCCATTAAAATTAGTATACATTAGCACACTGTATGTCATTTTTCAGTTGTAAGAAGTGATTCAGATTTTTGCCATGCACTATTTTAATCTCTTGGGTCAATAAACCTTGATAGTCATTTCAGCCAAAAATATCAGCATGTTGTTTATCATAATAGCACAGGAAACAGCTGGGATCTTATTTTCATCTTATTGTGATGCAATTGTTGGTGAGCACAGTTGAAAGTAACATATTTTGTCTTAGCAAACAAACAAATGGCAGTTGTATCCCAAAGAACAGTTTTCACTGCAAAAAATGTGCATGTCTTCTCTCTGAAATAGAGTAAGAAATCAGCCCCAAGCCGTATTTCAGCTACCAGGGCTTGTTTCTCATTTTCTTTCTCCATTTTCAGCCGAGCCAGTAATATATATCTGTACTTTAAAGCACAGTATGTATTTCTTCCTGATTTTCCAAGAAACACCTTTGTCAAAAGGGAACAATGCCCTTGCTGCTTTGCAGAGTTAATAGCAAACATTAACGGCGTTGTGAAAGCGCGTCTTTAGAGGACATTTATAGATTAAACTATTACAACCGGTGACCTGGTTGAAAGAAGACTGTTGCACAATTAGAACATTATTATTTCACTCACAGAGCTGTATTAAAATTTCTGTTGCATCCACTTGCAGGGAAACTTGCTTGACTTTCCTCTAGGAAAAATTATTATAAGGGGCTCTTGCTGTGTGCTTCGGCACCTGCGGGAGCTGGTGCGAGTCCTGGATGCTCCGTAGGCACGGTTGGGTCATGGGGTAGTGAGTTACATCCCAGTCCTGGCGCAGCTCCTGACATCTGCATCACCTGTAAACGCAGAGCTTGAGTGGGAGTCAGGCCCCTGCGATGGAGTTTCTGTGCTGGTTGGGTCACCCGAACGTATCGGCAAGGTGATCCATCATCCAGATCCTATTAATCGTGAAATAGATCTTTTATTATTCAAAATTTAGGAAATAAAAGCATTGTGCTGTTCTAGCTGCCCGTTTCTGCTCCCGTCTCACCAAGAACAAATGTAACACGTTGAATTAACTAAAATATATGTTCCTGATCTATCCAGGTCCCCACCCAAATGAGCTGTTGGCTCAGAAAATATTTATCCTGGCAAAGCACCTCTGCATAGCATTGTAAGCCTTTATAGAAATAGTGGCACAAATTTATTGGAGTAACTTTCAAAAACATCAATTTTGATCACCGGCTTATATACAAGCAGAGTTCAAACAAGGTTTCCTGTCTCACCGTTGTTTTTTTTTTCGTTAGATTTGCATAGTGGCATCACTTACTTGCAGCTCACAAGGAAAGCCTCTAATTGCCTATTTGCATAGAGATTTGGAGATTTCTTCTGCGTGTTGGAATGACTCATAGCGAGAATTTTCCTAAAGTTTCATCAGATTGTTTTATGCCTTTTGTATTGATAATTGTATTGTGCATATGTGCATAATGCAATAATTGTGTATTTTGCGTGACCTGCTTTTTCCGAAAGGTGGTAATTGGCACATCTTGCAGTGAACTTTGTGTTGGGTTCTCACGCGTTTGAGGGTGTGCGCTCCTTGCGAGCTGGGAGCTGGCAGTTGTAACTCGGAGATGTAAGACTGAGGTTTCGATTTGTGGTCGCAATGGAAGATTTAAGCAATTTGGTAACTAAAACAAAATTAGCACAAAATGGCGTTAGCGTGTAAATCATTGCGAAAAAGATTCAATTTGAAAGTTTAAAGATACTTTATAAGTTAATCTGATATTGATTCCCTTTCATCCTTTATTTACATATTCAGCTGCTAATCCAGAAAAACACCTAAGTACTTGCTTAATTTGAATTAAGCGGTTAATCCTATTGGGAGTTAAGTACAGATGTGAGGCCCTGATTCAACCAAGTAGTTTGGTGTGCGAGCAGTCCTGTGCGACTCGGTGGACGGAGCTGAACCAGACTCTCCGTCCTTTTCCTGGGTCAAGATTCGGCAAATACAGCCTCACCGGAGAGATGCAAAGCACGAGCCTTTCCGCTGATCTATCTTCATTTATCATTGCTTTGTCACTGTACTGTGTGCTCAGCATCTGTTGAATAAGGTTATGGACTCAAATGTCCTCCTTTAGAAGTAATCATTTTGGTGTGAACATCTGACCTCGTAACATCTAAGATACTCAAACCTATTTGTTGGAAGTCCCATAGCATCAATGAAGTTGAGGAAGACACAAAGTGCAATGAAAAACAGTTGCGCAATAAATAAATTAAAAATGCCTTAAAAGCACTTAGAAGTTGAGAAATTTTGTAAAAAAAATCTTGGGAAACAGTAATTTACCTTGGCTAAGGGAGTAAGGGGCAAATATCCCTCTACTGACCTGCTTCAGATCCCACCAAAGACAAAAAGGAAATTCTGACTATCAATTTGCAAAGTGTATGTCTGTATGAATGCTCTATTGAGGTAGATTTAGCAATGATTATTGCTTCTTCAGACCATGTCCCAACATCACTGTTTCCTTTTCATTGTTTTTTTCCTCCTCTCCATATATTCTTTATTCTTATGTTTTCTTTTTCCTTCCTTCCTCTTTTTTATCTCTTTTGCTCTTCACGGGTCTTTGCTGATCTTTCTCCTCTCTCCTTCCCTTTTCCTTGATATCCCAATTCTGAGTTCACTTGGACTCCAGTTTAGGCAAAAGAAGCAAAAAAATCACTTTCTGTCTTCCAAGAGCATCCATCTACATATAAATTTCTGTTTATTCTGTTACAGATTACCCATATACGACAAGAATATGAAACCACACTTAAAGGTCTGATGCCAGCATCTATGAGACAGGAACTTGAAAACACCATTGTATCTTTGAAATCTCAGGTAAATTCCTCTTTTTCAACTTTTTGGACTGGATGAAAACTATCTCTTCTAGACAAGAAATTATGATCATCTAAAATGTGGCCAAAAACACTGAACAAGTCTCAAAACCAAATGATGGCAGGGCTCACGCTTATGACTCAGCCACCGTTCACAAGGCTTTTCTCCTCCAGTTTCCTCACCTTGAGAATGACCATATTGTGTCTCTTGATCCCAGATTTTGCTTCGGATGGCAATTGAAAGTAGAAATTATGCTGTATTCAGTATTAGGGGTTTTTTTTCTCTACCTCTCATATATAGCAGACAGTTATCTCTCACCTTCCTTACCCTGTTTCTCCTGAAGGAATCATTTAAAGGATGCATGTAAAGGGTGCAGAAGAGAATGAGAAAACATTTTGTTTTCTTTCAGCCTGTATAATAAAGCAAATGGGACATTTCTTTTAAGATAGTAGTCCAAATGATCTTTTTCCAATATAAAGAGGCTCTAATAGACTTCTGTAACTGCTTTGTTTTTAACGTTGCAAAATACTAGCTCATCTAGAATAATACAGAATCAATATTATTTATATGAAATAGGCTGTGAAACTGGCTAATTGAAATAAATATCAAAATGTCATTGTAATTAGGGAATTACTAATGAATTTAAATAGTGAATTACTAATGAATTGAGTGTGTTTCTTGTATGTGGTTCCCGCAGAAGTTATTTGATACTGTCCTATTCGGTATATCAGGAGCTGGAAGAAAACAAAATGTCCTCGTTGCCTGAACTCACACGAGGAAGCATAAATAGCAATAAAGAGGAGCGATCATAGATGTGGAATAATGGTAATCCATGGAAACGCTGCCAGTGTTTGCATGTGCCCAGTGCAGGACTGTGCATTTCAGCGGGCTGGGAAGGAGTGGGATCTGTCCTGGGCTGGAGGGAAGAAATGAGAGGGCGATGCTGGTGACTCAGAGCGGCCCACGGGCTCCGGGCAGAGCAAAAGCCCTGAGGACACCGCATACAAGTTTAAGCTTGATACCAACGCACTCCCTATACCAATTTTCAGGACCATTTTTCAAGCAATTACAGATCTACAAACTCTCCATTTGTCCTGTGCGATCTCTCTCTATGGACGTGGTTGGGAATTTAATGTATTTGCTTTTTTTCCCTTTTTTTTTTCCTTCTTTACAATGCATGAGCATTTTTTGCTATGCATGAGACACTTTCCCTGGCAAAGTGTGCCTTTAGTAGAAGTAAGACATTTTCATAGGGGAAACTTTCATATTCCTATGTGCTCGGAGTGACACAATTTCAACACTGTGTTGTAAACACTCTGTGTACATATCAGGGGATACCTAATGGAAGTGATGCCCTTCCTTATTAAAATAGTTGCGGGAAATAAAGAGTTAAGGATCTACTGGGGAAATCTATTTCCAGTTGATAGTAAAAAGCTATTTTTAAACTGTGTTGATTATTAGCACCGTCTGGTAGGAAGCATTACTCTGGAGCTAATATAAGAATACCGCACCTTTTAATGAGTTAGGGAAAAAAAAAAAAAAAAAAGAAGTAGAATCTGATATCCACCTGCAGGGCTTCTGTAAGCGGCAGCAGCATTTCAAAAGAGTAAAAATAAGTACACACACTAAAACCTGGGTGCTATCCCAGAAATACATAGCTGCTGGCTGTATTTCCAGCGGTACGCTGCCGTCGCAGACCACTCAGTAGCAGAGCTCTTTCTGAAGCACAGGTGTCCTGAGCTTTGAAAATTGTTGAAATTCCTGTTTGAAAACATCAGACAAGAAGGGCAGTGGAATCTCTGCACCTGTCAGGATTATTTATTGTTGGAGGAGGATGAAGAGGATAGGCTGGGTAAAAGTACTGAGCGGTGATAAAAATAAACAACAACAAAAAAAGAAAATACTTGAGGCTTGGGCAAAGTTTTCTAAAAACGTTGCTAAATATGAAGTACGCTGCCCAACTGTCTGCTCTTGGTGAGGCGTCCAAAAGCGGCCACAGCGTATTAATAAACGTTAATCTTCATGCACTTCAAGAACAGGTGAGTACCTCCATCGCAGGAGCGATAGCGCAGGGCTGAGGGCGCAGGCTGCGCATGGGAGCTGGGAGCGGAACGGGAGCTCCCAGGCCCTCGCGTGACCCACAGGGTACCACCGGCTGAGTTGAAAATCTGTTTTGACTCCGTTCCTAAAGGAGTAGAGAGCGTGCAGCTGGAGCGGCGCCAGGGAAGCCGTGCTAACGATCTTCCATCAAGTATTAATTCTAGTATGCAGCTGAAGTGTAATTGCATTTTGTTTAGGCAGAATAGATGAGAAAAACGCCTTTTATGAAACAAGCGCAAATTTATTAATTAGAATTTTGTACCCCATTTTCATGTGAGATGTGTTTTGCAGGTAAATATTCTGCAGAAAAGAGCCTCTGTCCTCCAGGAAGAGCTGAACACATACCACGCCAGAAGGTACGTGATTATCTTTGATCAATTTGTACCATTTCACACCTGTGGATCCCAGTTATTGAAGTTTTACGGCTTAATTAAAACACTCAAATATGGTTGCCGTTTTGAAAGATCCTTATTTTCAGTAAACAAGCGTCTGAGAATTTTCCCAGTGCTGAGTCAGTACTATTAGAGCAAGATTAGAGAACTCGCAGGTGCATTGCAAGTCTGGGCTTTGCCTCGACGTTCGTGATGAGACAGTGGCTCGGTGCACAGCTGCAGCTCTGCGGTGATGCCACCCCCTTTTAAGATAGAAAACAATGATGCAATGCAGAATATTACAGATCGCATCTTCAAAGTACCGGATCTTCATGAGCCTGAGCTTTTTTTTTCAGACGTTTACACCCTCCAATATAAATTATAGCAAGTGCTGCGGCAATAAAAAGCCTTGCCGTGCCCTTAGAGTAAGTGATTCACATGGAGAGGTGAGTAAAAGGAAACTTCCTCGGAAAGCCACTCCAGCTCCTTTGGATTTATAGACTTTGATGATGCTTGCGTATCTCACCTGAGGCTTGCTGCAAATAGGAATGTGTGCTTGTAAAAATTGTGTAGAAGTTTGTAAGAGATTTCAACATTTGTAAAAATGGCGACAGCGTGCAAGTTGTCTGAAAATATTGATCTTAAACTTTTTGCTAATGAGAATTAGCTAAAGCTAACTGGAAACTGAAAACGTCACAGATTCTTGGTAATATGTCCAGCGTAGGTAACTGTTAGATAAATATAAAGCTGTAATGTAGTCTCTAGACTCTCTCCAGTAGCAGCAGGAGCATTTCCAAGGGATGCCTTTTGTCTCAAATGGATTCTGAATTACTGTCTTCCCAGTTAGGAAAATGGCTGTTGAAAAAGATGCATAATCACAGACTACTAGGTCAGGCCAGGCCACAAATGAGCGAAACGCTGGGAGTGGAAGGAGCCCCAGCCGTGTCCCGCTGGGGGACAGGGCAGGGACAGGGCCAGTGCGGCACATGGCGGCTCCTCTCCTGACCGGGCTGCCACCGCCTTTCCTCGTAGACGTGGAGAAGCTTTTGTGCTGCTTCTGTTCAGGGAAATTTTCCTCCTGACCAGATCTTTTTTCCAAGACTAAACCCGAAACTTTCTGTTAGCATTTACCTGACCCTTAATCGCTGAAATAGCTCTTTCCACTGCTTTACACCCAGCCATGCTGGTGGCCACAGATGTGATGGAGCTCCTCGGGGGCTCCTCCCCTGCCTGCTCCCCAACACCCGACACAGCACCGCTCGCCGCCGTGCACCGCAGCCGACCCTGGTTGTCTTTTTATAGTAAAAATAATAAGATATAACTAATGAGAATCTCTTCCTTTTCAGGTAGCTGCCGGAGCCGATGGATTTCTTTGACTGCCAAATGGACTACTTTGAATAGGTTTGAAGATTTGGCTCTTGTAAATTAAAATGCAAAGATCTGTGGCTGTTTTGTTAGCACATAAAATGTAATGAAGTTCATGAAAACACATCCGTCACTCGTGCCAGCATGTTTTTAGTTCTATCTTCCTTCCATTATTTTTTTTAATCATCTTATTACAGACTTACGCTTTCAATATACTGTGTGTTTGACTCCGTGCCGAGCTTGATTACCGAGCAAGTAGAGTTTACTCTACTAATATTTTTGTTATTACTTCCCAGTACCATTCTTTTCACTTTTATACATGAAGAAAATCCCATTTTCTATTATTATTGTCCAAAATATTTTAACATATTTTGACATTGTTTTGTGTCCGTGTGTTTACATAATATTAAAATAATATTATTTTGTACTATTTTGTTTTGACATTCTTGTCCTGCTTGGGCATCTCACTCACCTAAGTAGCCACGGTGCATATGAGAGTTTTATATGGCTTTGTTAACTGGGAAAATATGTCGTGCTGTGTGTCAAGGAAAAATCTTGTAGCAAGAATGAAAAGACTGTGATGGTTGGTGAGCCCCTGGGGCAGGTTGCCCCGAGAAGCTGTGGCTGCCCCATCCCTGGAGGTGTTCAAGGCCAGGTTGGACGGGGCTTGGAGCAACCTGGGCTGGTGGGAGGTGGCCCTGCCCAGGGCAGGGGGTGGGACTGGGTGATTTTCAAGGTCCCTTCCAACCTAAACCATTCTATGATGACAAATGCAGCCACCGTTGCCGGTTAATCGCATATAAATCAATCACTGGGGTTGCGTACGCCGGTCACAGGGAAGTCCTTTGTCATCTACTGATAACAGAGTTATGGGGTGTTATTGAAAAAGAGTTGTAACCGATACGGCCTTGATTCTGTGTGAGTGTACGCAGCCTCCCTTGGATGATCCTGGGAACCTAAGCAGATTCCCGAGGGTTTGCAGGATGAGGTTTGAGCAGCGGTGGAAAGCTGAAGGACCTGGACAGGGAGTCCTCCTGGTAGCTGGCTCTGCCTCCCAGGCATGGGGAGGTGTCCTTATCGCCTGGCCATCCCTGAGCCGGAGTGTACATTAGTACATTGGTAATCTGTAAATTTAGATATGCTGAACACAAGAATAGCTTTTTTTTTTCCCCTAGTCACCATCCTGCCAGCGGCGTTCATATCAAGGCACAGTTACTGGTCTGAGTGCTTGAGAGGGGGCCAGAAATTCCTGTCTTCTGAGTCCAGCTGTGGCACTGGCAGCAGCAGCCAAACCCTCCGTATCGCTGCTGACGGGGACGGCCACTTCTCCTCCCTCACCCCGGTGGCACCGGCACTCAATGTGCCGCGGTCCAGGCAGAATTCGGAGGGTCCTGACCGCTCAAGTGCCGGCGGCTGGACACGGCTGGAGTCCCAGCTCGCCAGCTGCGCTCTTATCTCCGCCTGGCGTGGAGATCAATGAGGAGAGGCTCTGGCGGGCTGGGCTCCATCCACCCCCACCTCCTGGCAGCGCCGGCAGGGAGCTCCGCGCCAACTACAGGCTCCAAATTTGCTGGGTGCTTTGCTCATTGTCAGTCTGGTCCGGGCCTGGGCAGGTTTTCCACCTTCCTTGAATCAACAAGTGATTCTTCTAATTATAGATAAGGGGTTGTCACGACTCTGATAAGGGAGGAGGTGCCGCGGCAGGTGCCACAAAGCCTCGCCTGGGGCAACGGTGAGTTTTAGTAGGAGGAATTTGTTAGGATGCATTTAGTTAATTGCGGGCAGTAAAATGAACTGTGTTTACTCAGAGAGGTGCACGGCAGCGGCGGTGGTTGGGCTCTTTGGGAGAAGGACCAAGAGCTCACAGAGCTGCAGGCTGTGCGCGCCGGAATTTACCCGCTGGATATTGCCCGGTGTCCGACGGCAGACGCTGGGACAGTGAAATCTCTTCTCATGTGTGAAGCAAATGAGGCATTTTTGATTCTGCTGTTCTGGTTGTGGTTTTGCATGGTATCTGGGTGGTTATCGTGCTTTTGAAAGCAGTAAGGGGGCGTATGTCCAGAAAGAAACACACGGACGCTCTT
>NW_009646934.1:1575880-1588070 GCF_000708025.1 Charadrius vociferus | reverse complement strand
GCCTCAGTTTCCTTCTTTTTGATGGGATTGAGTTGCTGATGTCATTGATGATCAAAGAGCAGCTTGAGAAAAGTATATCTTGGTCAATCTGGGAGTTTTAAAACTTTGGGAAACTCTCTCCAACATCAAATGGAGTGTGAGGACCATTTTGAAGGTGCTTACAAACATGATAAGAAATTAAATTCAAGGTTGGTTGGAGTCCTCTTGTAGTTGTTGTTAACATTTCTTTGATCCCTTTTGTAACAAGTAAGAGTTGGAGTCCAAACTGCAGGACTGGAAATGTTTTCATACATGTTTCTTGCTCTCTACCTCTCTCCTCACCCGCTGGGTAAGGAATTGCCGGCTGCCAGTAGTTGGCTTCATTGCCCATAAAACAAGCTCTGGTGAAACCAGAGTATGGTTAGAGCTTTATTTGTCCTTTTTATTTTTTTAATTTTACTGATTCTTGCTGTGGGAGAGAAGACTGTTTCCGTCTATGTAAAACCCCACGAGAAAATGGCATCATAACATTTTTCCCCGGTATCAAGGGAGGTGACCCTTATCGAGGTCACACTTTATTTCGGTGCCACTCACAGTTCTTGTGTTTCACGTAACAAATATACTCATTTTCTGGTGCAGTTGGAAGAAAAGAGATTCAACCTCCCTCCTTCTCCAGCCCTCTGCTTTCTTCTGCAACAGTGCTTTAATTGTGCTGGTGACAGCAGATACTCCTGTTTCTTGCCCAAATCTCTGCCGACGGTGGGTTCAACCTGAGAAATTATTTTGCTGCACAGAAAAAGATTTTATTGTGGCTAGAAGAAAATATTTGCGATCTCTGGAATATCTTACAGTGTTTTATTGAATTCCCTGAAAAACATGCCCAGCTTTGATTCTAACGACGAGCAGTCTTGATAGAGAGGGTATACGGGATCTGATTTACTCTTTTTAATTATCTTAATGCACTGCGAGTCCTTCCCAAATCACAAAATGTACTGGAGGCACCACACTACTAAATTATACTTGGTCTCGTTCTGAGGGTACAAAGGAAAAGTAAGACGTCAGATATTGTATGAAGAAGTTTCAGAACACAAGGTCATTTTAATTCAGACATTTTTTTCCAAGGAACTATCTTTTCTGAGCTTTGATATTTTGTTCAGAAAGGTCATTTCTTTTAAGCCTTTGTCATTAAAGAAGACTTGTTCTTTAAAGTGCGCTATCAAAGAGTGCAGAAATTGCAAGTTACTGAAACTAAAATGCATGATCAATTTTAAGTCTCCCAACTAAAGCCCACTTAAAATTAGATGTGCTCTGGTACTGGTGGCTGCTTTGATAAAGCCAGTGGAAGATAGGCAGTTGGTCAATTCAAACCAAAAAAAAAGGAAGATAATTAAATAAAACTTCTCCTCCCTAAATTAGAAATTTATTTTTTTTTTTGGTGAAAAAGCATTGAAAGAACTGAATAGGATCTGATCCTGCAAAAATGTGGGAGAAAGAGCGTGTCTGTGTGCGTGCTGCGCGCGGGAGCAGTTTGTAACACTTACGTGGCAATTACGCAGCGCTCTCATGTTCTCTGACATTTGTAATAATGTAAGCAAGTTAAGCCCTGGACAAAATACCATTTATTTACCATTTGCTACCACGAAGTGATGTCTTCTTCGCTGCCAGACAAACGTGGTAACAGAAAAGAGTGAAGACCTTGTGGCGTGCCTTCGCTTTGCAGCCCCTCATCCCGATCTCTGGGGATCCCAGATCCCGATCTCCGCTGGTCCCACCACGAACCTGACCGCTGGTTACCGGCCGTTAAGTGCTGTGCTTGCTTCAAAGCCTCCTTGGGAGCAGAGACATTTTCTTTCCTGATGGTTCTCCCAATGCTGTTGCCAGCAACGGTGAACTTAATTTTCGTTTAAACCCCGATATAGGCAATATTCGAGGTCGGATGTTTGGAAGAGCCTCGGGAAGCTGGGCCCGCAGCTCACCTTCCCACAAGGAGGATTTAGAGCTGCGACCTCCTTTGAGCGGCTCTCTAAAACAGTTTTATCTGCACGGCTGGGTCCCAACAGCCTGTTTTGTCTCCCGTGCTGCATAAACATATAGCTTAGTGGAAAGTGTGATGTACATTATGTATCTCAGCTCATGTATCAGACTTAGTCTCAGTACTTAGGGTGTGTTTGTAGAATGAGCAAAGCAAAAAAAAATGAGAATACCTTTATCTCAGCTGGACAGTTACGGTATAACACAATACTTCCAACTTTATAACATCTATTCACCAGATTTGCACTTTAGGAGTCTTGTTCCTCTCCCATTTGAAGCCTGATAGCAAAGTTTAATAACGGGCAGATTTGGCCAACATTTCCAAGGAACGTTGTGGGTCCTAATTCTGCGGTTGTCTTACTGCAGCCAAACTAATGCTGACGTTAACTTTGTCCAGTTTTGCCCACAGAAAGGCTTCAAGGAATTTATTAAAATTCTGGACCTAGAATCCGTAAGAAATCTGTCGCTCAAAGTGATCCTGAGTTGAAATGGAGAACTCTGTAATACCACCCTCGTCTCTTCACCGAGCACCAATGCAGTAGCGCTGAGAACTCCTGGAGGGTGCAGGACATGATGTGGCTGACAGTCTGCATGAGCCGAGAGGTAACACCAACCCCGTAACACACAGTACCGATGCAGTTATTGACTGGTCCCCTTCCCGCTGAACTCCGCCATTAGCTGCGGCACAGACTCGGCTGTTTAACACTGCACTGAAGATGCGGTGGGTCAGTTGAGGGCCTTTGTCCACAACGGCCCGTGGATATGACAGCTGACCACTCTTCTTCCAGTGCAAGCATTTTTAGAAAGGCATTCCTCAGAAGTCACTGTTTCTCTTTAAATTCTGAGCCTACCTAAATCTCAGTAAGTTTTTTTTTTTACAGTCAGGGTCTCATTCTGCGTCTAAGGCTGGTGGAAAAACAGACCGAAGAAGGCTAATGACTCCATATGGATTTCATGAGCAGTCAGAGCCTGGATGTTTGTAAGGCTGTGTTTAATTGTGCTCAGGAATGATGTTACGTCTTCTGAGACTTATCGACACTTGCTTGTCATCTTCTTGTTTGTTCATCGCTGTTGGATGAGGTCATTGGCTGACTAATTTCGGTATAGATTTGAATCTAGAAGGAAAACTCTGAATGAAAAACTCTGATTTTAATCAGCTCTTCCTCCCCTCTCCCTCATCTTCCCCGGGCTGTCGCAGATGAAATGTCGCTTGTCCCAGGTTCCTGCTGGAGGACAGCGCAGTGGGGCAGCGAAGGGATGGGGAATTGGCACTGGGAGACAGGAGCTGCTCCCGGCCATGCGGCGCCCCGTCGCTGTGGCAGGGTACCGCAAACTGAGGGTGGTCACAACCTCTTCTCTGAAGAGGTGCTGAAGCTCATGTTTGTAAAGCTCAGTTGGATGACACCTCAAAGTGCCAGCTCAGCTGCGTACCTAATGGACGCTCACAGACTGTACAGGGCATCTTGAATGCTTTATTTAGCATCTCCATTTGACCTCGCCAGCAGCCTGAGAACACCTCCAGCCCACGAAGCCCGTGCTTTCCTTCCCCCAGTCAGCCGCACCTTCAGGAAAGCCCAGATGCCCCATGGCACTGGCAGTGACCACTGATGGCGCTCGAGTGCCAGCGAGTCCTCCACCAAAGCCACCCGGCCCACGGCTCCTGCTGCCCGAACGAGCTCAGCGTCCTGTTGGGATCAGCCATAAACGTGTTGGCATCGAAACCGCTGTGCAGAAGTTTGCAGGCAGAGGAGGGAAAGACACTTCTCCTATTCCTTTTCCCCGTTTGCATCCTTCCAGAGAAATTCAGAGCTCAAACAGGGGAGCAGAGCAGAACAGCCGCTGGGTGTGGGCGAAGATGCTTTGGCAAAATGGAGCGAGGAAACTGGAGTTGTATTTCTTTGGTCCTCTGCTTCACCCAGCTTTTTAGCATACGTGTGTAAGATTTATGCATGGCTCAGGGTGCCAGCCTTGGACTCAGGGGAACCAGCACGCAGTTTCTCGTCCTGGCACAAATCTGGTAACGTTGGGTGTAAGATAAAGCTCCGCAGGCATCCCGATACCTGAAACATCTTGTTTCCATAAATTCCAGGCTAGCACTGCATGAAATTTAAATACCTCTCCAAAGCCTATAGCTGGGGATTTCAGCAAAATGCCTTCGTTGGGGTGCTCTGAGCACCAGAGAGTCTCCCGAGCGCTCGTTCACGGAGCCCACGGTGCAGTCATGGCACTAAGAACATATTTGGCAGATGATTTAGCCACTGGGCATCCAGGCCTCATCCAGGCACAGATCTGGGGCAGAGCAAACATTTCACAACCCCATTTACCGTTAATTACTGCACCTAATAGAGCAGAGTATTACAGCTGAAATTGTCAGTGACCTGTGCTGAGGAGATCACGTTTTGTTGGGTTTTCCCTGTTTATAGAGCAACGTGGGCACTCCAGTTAAAGGTGATTATGGAAAAATTTCTAAAAGTCCTAAAATTACATTGCGTATGAATTTGTCCACGCTCCATATATATTTCAAATGCAAGTGGAAATAGCACAAAATCAGGTGGAAGATCTTCCACTTTATTAGATGTTACATCAGTAAAGACAATGTGCTCTGACCGAGCGATGTCCCTCACCATGACCTGTAATTCTTCCAAAATCAGGAGGGAAGAAAACCTGCCACCCATTAGGAAACAGAGAGTCTTAATGGTTTAGTGGGAAGCTGAAATTGCCAAAATATAAAATGAACAGCCTCACCCGGGTTTCAATGGCATGAGGTGATAAAACCCTCAGTAACGGGGATTGAGTGCCCAAAGAGAGACACTGGCTCCTCCTTGGGTAATTTCTTTAAAGGTTGTTTATCAAAGTGATGGTGCCAGGGGGGGTCACCACCACGGAGCTCCTGCAAGAGGGAGGGGAGCCTGGCTCTGCTGCCAGAACTCTTCTGAACGCCCCCAGAATTATTCTGAAATTTCGACCTTTCTTCACTGGCAAAATACCTGGAGATACCAACCAAATCAACCATTTATTTTTTCAAAATAGCCCACAGGATTGATCGATTTGCAGAGAAAAGGAGTTTTTAATGCAGGTGTCTCATAGGTAAAGTGACAGGGAAGCTGCAAAGCAGGCAGGTTGGGTAGAGGCGAGAGGCAGGTCGCAAGGCTCGCCACAGTCCAACCACTGACTTTGCCGCTTTCTGAAGGTTTTGAGTAACACACCATAAGTGACCATCTCTATTTTCTCTTCTGACTTCATAGTAGAGACCCAGTTTTGTCGCAGTATTTGCTGCCCTCATGTTTAAACCTTTCCTGCCTTCACAGCCGTGAAGCTGGGCCTAATCCAAACCCTTTAAACTCAAAGAGAAACTTTGAGGAGACCGCAGCTGGCTCTAGACCAAGCCCTGTAGGTTTGCTCTGGAGGACCACCTATGGTACTGACATCCCCTGAGGAGGGTACAGCAAGTGGGGCAGTTCACTGGGAAATCCTGGGAGGTGCAGGATGGAGCTGGTGTGGGTTTGGAGACTTGCAGTTGCTCTCTTGGCTTGTCCTCTCTTGGCACAGGAGCATCGAGCGATTTTGTAAGATGTGGGTGCCACATATATGAGGTGGCCACGTCCTTCTGCTGGAGGCAGACACAGACATGCACGTACCTGTTTTGCTGCCCTGGGCATGGCTAGAAGGACACGTTTGTGGCTGCATCTGAACAAAGGCAAAGCAATAAGACCTACCGTGTAAAAGCAAACAATGGGCCCTCTGGGTTGTCATCTAAATGTCTGACTGGTTGGTCCACCTCCTAGGGTGGTGTGACACAACTGATCCAAGCTCACCTTCCTGTTGCTGGAGCATTTAGCATCGAGAAAGGGGATTTGGACTTCCCACGGGGACAGAGATGGGGCATGTGGGGCTTCATGTGTTGCATTTCCCCCAGCTTGCTCTGGAGCAAGGACCAGCAAGACCCACAACTTCTCACCTTCAGTCTCCTGAAAGTTTCTTTTAGAGCTTACAGGGCTTGGATGAGGTCAGCTTCCTCGCTGTAAAGGCAGAAGTTAAACAAGAGGACAGCAAACACATGGATCCCCCTTTCTGCAGCAGCACATGCACAGAATAGTTGACTGGAGGAGCATCTCCTGCCAACCCTGTCCCCAGTGATGTTTCAGTGCCTGTTGTCAGACCTTTGCCATGGTTCCTCCTACCAGCCCTGTGGGTGCTGTAAACCACTGGGCTACTAAGCCACAGTTTGAAATATAAATACTAGGTGTGGTAAAAAAACAACCAGGCACCTGCAGACGAGCTGTGATCGTGGCAACGGGGTCCAGCTGCCACCCCACACCCTGCCCCAACCACCACAGGGCCTGAGCACTGGTAGACCACGGACAAAACGTAGCGGGACAAAGCAGCCGGTTCCCAGCGGGGCACTTCCCACCTGAACCTTTGGCCCTAATTCAATAAAGCACATGTGCAAACACTTAACCTTAAGGCTGCACTTAACTCCAGGCCCATCCCCATGCTTGGATGTGCTGATGAAGAGGGATCTTCTGGGGGCTTCAGACCTACAGCTGGGTTTGATGGTTAGTCTCTGTCTTTAACGCAGATCACACCTGAGCTGGTTTATGCTTCCCAAATGCCTTGCTGGAAGCCGGGGCAGCACTCCTCCAGCCAGCAGGATTGTGTATCTCTCTGCCTATGGCAGGGGGGTTGGAACTCGATGATCTTCAAGGTCCCCTCCAACCTCAACCATTCTATGATTCTTCCTGCCCCAAAAGTCCCTTGGTACCTCACAAGCTGTGTGTCAGCAGCTCCAGCTTTGCTGTTGGGCGGCTGTAGAAAGGCTCATGTGAACATCTTGGCTGCGAAAGATGACGGAAGGTTTTACTTCCCGGTAAGTTGGTGAGTTTTGTACCAGTAGGAGCAGCTTCCCATGTGGAGTAGGTTTGTGCCTCCTTAGTACTTTGTGATATGTTGGTGGAATCAAGTTATTTAACCTTTCTGATGGATCTAATAAGGGCCGTGGACTCTTCTCTTCAATTTATTTGTGGTGGGGGTTGATCCTTTCTCTCCAGGCAATGCTAAACCATATTTTAGGATCAACGCATTAGGATTTGCTCTCAGGAGCGAGCCCGTACCATTGCGGTGAGCCATGCAAAGTTGGCCTGTGATGCTGAGCCTCGCGCGGGATCCAGCCTGCTCGTGACTTGGCGTGATGCCACCTCGACAGATGGGGCTGAGCATCCCGAGATGCGTGTGAGCGCCGGGGGCTGGACCGCCCCGGGTCCCCCGCGGGGAATGCCCTCGCCGGGGCTGCGGGTGAGCCCTCCCCGGTTCATCGCTCTGCTCGCTTTTGTCTTCGCAGAGGCTCCTCTGGGAGGAAGAGGAGTGCTTCCCTCGGGTTGAGCTTCTGCAATGTGCACATGGGTTTTTTTGGTTTAGTGTTTTTTTTTTTAATTATGGCTGTGATTGTGTTAAACTATAGGATGGGAAATGCTTGGTGGAGGAGGGAGCGGTGGCCCTTTGTCTCCAGATACTGTTGTTACAGAAGATGCTGTGTTTTGGCCAGACAGTCATTACAAGGTACATAGTCGTTGTATGGAAGAGGGTGAGAAATGCCAAGCTTAAACTGAAGTAGTACTTTGAAATTCATGCAACTACTAGAAGCTTTCTAATTGATACATGCAGATCTCTCTGGATCTGCAGACTTTTTTTTTTTTTTTTTTCATATGACAGCTATTTCCAAGTAAATGTACATATACTCACTTGAGTGCGAAGCTGTGAAATAGCTGCACGGGTGCTTAGAAACTTGTATTTAGAGATCTGAAGACCAAAAGGGACTCAGGAATGGCCTAGGGATGCCATTCCTAAAACTTGCCTGACTTAATGTTCTGCTTCAAACCCAGTGGGTTTGGCTGAAATAGAGCATCTCTGCTAGAAAAAGCACTACTACCCAAATATTATGGAAATCCTCTTCTGCGTTCTTACTGACTGTGATCAGATCCTCTCTGATTAAACCTTTTCAAGCAGAACAGAGCAAGTTCCCTCTGTCTCGCAACAGGTTGGCACTTCCTATCTTTTAGTTATCATCATGTTTCTTCTCTAAAATCCCATGAAAAATAATACCAAGTTAATTCAATAGGACATTATTAAATAGACTGGCGTTAATTACAAGGCGTTCTTTTAAATCTTTATTTATTGAGCATCGGTCTTTTATCCCATTTGGAATTAAACTCCGGGCTTAGGTCAATAATAATGTGGAACATCCCACAAGTCTTTAACTATTGGCACAACAGATGGGTCTTCTGTGGTGCCCCAGACCTCGTCCTCCTCCGAGTGGGACGTTTTACAGCGCATGGCGGTGTCCTGCCAGCTGCGAGACCCGCTTTTGGAAACGGCATCGGCAGCTTTGCTGAGAGATGTGTTTTACTGTAAGATGTATAATATATTCTTGCGTTATCGTTTGCAATAGGAACGTTTCATCTCCATTCTAACAGCTTATATGGCTTTTTTTCCAAATCCAGAACACTTCTGACTTTTCACCATTAGTCTTTCATTTTGATCTACTCGTGGACACATATCGTGCAAATCATCTTTCACTGTAACATTTTCTTAAAAATAACTGTCCTTTGAACTGCCTTCAGTTCTGCTAGTTAGAGATTTTACCACATTCTTTTTCTCGATTTGTAATTTCTTCCCTGAATTTGGTGTATATTAATTACCTTATCCTTTTAATTTGTGATATTTTTTTTTATTTTACTTTTTGCAGCTTTCACTCTACACTTGCCTGCGACACTGTTCCATCACATTCCATTCCTGTTGCGCTTTACTTGCCTGCAATACTGCTCCATCATTATAAAAACATAATCATATATTATACATTGGTTCAGTCTAGCTAAAAATATTTTCAGGGGTTGTGATTATCAGTTAGAATTTTTTTTTTTTTTTTTTTTTAAAAAGTTTCTTCCTAAGTTCACTCTTCTTCTCATTGTTTCCAAGCTGGTGAGGAGCAATGCTGTAAAACACATCTCTCGCAAGCGCAGCCGTATCGCCGGGGCACAAAAGGTTGGGTTTGGGAGAGCGGCAGAGAAAATGCAGCGGAGGAAACATCTCCCTGGCTTGCCCGCAGCATGATGGCTACTTCCAGTGTTTGGGCGAAGACTGTGGTTGAAGCGTTGCTGAAATCGCCCTCCGCTGAGCCCTGGGAGCCCCTGGAGGCTCCTGCAGATGTTGGTCCCCCCGAGGTCGCAGCCTTTGCCCCCGCGCGCTGACGGCTTTGTGGCAGGGAGCCCTTCCCTGCGCGTTCTTTACTGGGCAGGCGGGTTCGAGCCTTTCCCCTCCACAGCGTGCATTTGAAGCTGTGTTTTCAAAACAGCTACGGGTTTTGATGCTTGCCTTGATTTGAATGCCCGAAGGGCTCTTTGATCAAGACTCTTCACAACCTAATGTTCTCCAAGAAACCCAAACACCCTCGGTAATTAACGCTGTGCAATTATGGATGGTTTTATTTGTATCCTGACCTGTCGTCTGGGCTGTTTGTTGTGTTGGAAGGCTGGAGAAGGAGATTTGGCTCAGGGGTGGGTCTGGATCCTCCTCCGGGAATGGGACTCTCCAGGGGGGGCTCCGAGAAGGGATGGAGCAGGGGGAGAAGGGGTCTCACCCCAGCCAAATTCACAGTTTTACATCCGCAGGCACGGCTGGTTTTAACCTATTCTTGCCCGTGGAGAGATGAAGACCGTGTCCTGGCGGGCTTTCTCTTTCAGCACGCAGCCTCTGTTATTTTTTCCTCCCCAGGCAGAGAGGTGTCAGGGCTTACGGTGAGCAGCTGTAGCTCCGGAGAGAAAGCAGTGACGAGACTGAGCATTACAGGGAGGACGTAACGGCTGATGTATTTACAGCTACGCCGCTTCCTCGATGTTCCTAAGACGCAGATGAAAGTAAAACTGGCAGCCACTCCACGCGATGCAAATCGCGGCGCTGCAGCAGCGGCCCCGCGGAGGTATGCCATGTTTAACCGTGGTTATGCAAGACGCCGCTGCCAAACCATGTTTTCCTCCGTATGTGGCTTGACAGAACATTGTGTTTAACCTCAGACTCGATGGGATAAAACACGGTTCTCTGTCAGGACTACAAATTCGTATTTCTGTCTGCGCCTAAACTCTGTCTTCCGCTCCCAACTGTGGCTATTTCCATCGTGTAGACAGGTGGAGTATTTTCTACGGGACACAGCAGCCTAAAATCCTGATCCTTTTAATCTGAATTAGGTTCCTAACTCAAGTGACAGCTTTCAAGTTATGCACCTGAACCACTTCAACACTTTTTAAAGTGCCTCCCGGTCCCTAAAGGACAGCCCTTGCAGCCGTTTGCTGATCAGCTTGGCCCACATCTGCTCGTACCCAGATGTTGCCCCAGCTAAAAGCAAACCCCCTTTGCTACCAAGTCTTACATACGCGTTCAAAACATTTTGTAGAGCCCTGTGTGGGGGTTAATGTGTAACAGAGCTCTGGGCTCAGCATCTCTGAAAGATGTCCAAGGCAAGCACATCCCCAGCCCACAGTTTTCCCATATGGAGAAGGAGAAGGGGGTCCCTGCTCCAGCCCGTGCGGTCCATGTATGGAAAAGCTCAAGCGCTGATGGTCTATAGCGCAGCTCCCCAATATAACGGTGTAATAATTAACAACAGCCTCTGCGGTTACATGGCACCTTCCATCTGAGAGTCTCACAGCGCTTTACAAGCCTGTTTCCCTCAGACGCGTGATGCTGGGTCCAAGAGCCCCATCTTGATAGATGATCTCCTCGGGGTGGATTTGTGGCATGGAAGATTTGTTGCTCATGCTTTGACACGTCTGTCTGAGAAATCAGATCCGCGTTTCCACCGGGTGCCAAGAGGCGGGAGCGGTGCAGAGGGCTGCGGCGGATCTCCCGCTGCACGGGCCAAGGCTTGAGCAATGCTTCGTCGGCATCTCTTTATTGTCAGCTCTAAACCGGGCCCCGCTCAGCCGCTGCAGGAAAGAGCCCGCGATAGGAACCGCCATCTCTCTGCTCTCAGCCTGATGAATGACGCGCCGCTCATGCGTGGGAGCCAAGCGCCATGCCTTCTTCTGGCTGCAGCCTTCTCGAGGTGGTTTGATTTCAGGGTTCCTCCAGCACAGCGCGGAGCAACCCCCAAGCGTCCTAATGAGCCCCCTAACGAGCTTTGTTCGGGGTCTGCGAGCACAGCTGCCGTGGGGACAGCTGGGAGACGCACGGAGCTCCTGGGCCCTCCATATGGATGCTCTTGACCTCTGAGGCCTCCAAAACTCCATGTGGCTGCTGAGGACACTGGAAAGGGTCAGCCCCCTCTCTACACCCCCAACAAAGGGAGGGTTTTGGTAGGGGACCGAGTGGTGAAGGGGTCTTAGAGGGGGGGAAGCGCTGGTTTCCAAGGGACGTGGATTTGCAGCCTGGCAAAACTCGCTTGTAAACGCGGGTTGAAAAAAAGCCAGCCCTGCTTTTGCAGCCCTCGCCGGGTGCCCGGTAAATGGGAACGGGGTCGGATGGGGCTCGGATCCGGCCACCGCCGTCCCGGGGAAAGGCTCTTGCAGCTCTCGCGGGGGCGCGGGGTGACTTTGAACCCCCTCCCCGTCCCCGGCCGCTTTGTTATCGGTGCTATTGTGGGGCCGGCGGAGCCAATCCCCGCCGGCCCCGATTCAAAGTCCAGGTGCCAACCAACTTGAACTCTCCAGCATCCCCGCCGTGAAGCAATTATTCCCTCAGACACATTCATTGTTCTCATTACACCATAAATTGTGAATGAATTAAACATGCACTTACCACTCTGCACCACAGCTGTCAAGGAAAATAACACACAAATATCGCGTGGGGCTGGATCCCGCTCCCGCTCCTCTCCCAGGAAGGTTCGCTGCTCGCAGGGAAGGAGGCGGCAGCCAAGCTCGCTGGAGCTGGTATTTGCTTTATGGCGAGGCCAAATCTCTGTTCTCACTTAGAGCAGCGCAGGGCAGGACTATCTCCATTGGATTTGATGTTTTAATTGTGGGTTGGTTGGTTTTGTTTTTTTTTCTTTTGGCCACATTTATATCACTGTTGCGCAAAGGGACGACTGACCCCTGAGCTCGCCGAGATCCGGGTTTGATTGTGTCTTAGTTGGGGCGTAAAATGCTGCCGCGGGTGTACGAGGGTGGCCGAGGTACCGCTTTGGGCTGGCAGG
>NW_009646934.1:1565999-1575293 GCF_000708025.1 Charadrius vociferus | reverse complement strand
AGGCGGGGCGGGGCGGCGGCCACTGGAAGCCCCCGTGCCACCAGGCGCAGGGTGCCTGGCAGAGCTGCCCCCCAGCCCCGGCGTGAGCATCCCACCCCACGCTGCGGGATTTCATTGCACAGGGCCGATAGCTGGCGAGGGAAGCTGTAAAAGAAAGGTAATTTAGAGTGCCCAACTTCATCTTACAGCGTTATATACATATATATATATACTTTCCCGACAAGAAGCATGGGCGTTTGTTTATTATCTAATCGCCACTCCGTGTCCACGGAGCTTATAGAGCCGGGAACAATCTCCTAGCGTGTCAGCGGTTAAATTCCCTGATTGTCCCTGCTCCAAAGAGGGGACCTGGAGCTCGCGGCTACCTTGGGGTACGATGTCGGGATTCAGCAGACAGGATTACAGAGGGGGCTTTTCTCCCGAGTGCGGGAGCTGGAAGTTTGTCTGCATTTCTCTTCTTGCACCGCATCTCCAAGGAGGTTTTCACTTTCTGAGAAGGATGTTACCCACTGAGCTATTCATAGTAGTTAAATGAGAAAAGGGGTTAATAAAATACATGCTAGAAAAAAGAAAATAAGATTAGAAGGACTGATGCTTTGGCTGTGAGGCCTTCTGTGAGCTGTGGAGAGGGGGGGGAGGAAAGGAACAATATTATTATTTTCTTTTCTCTAGCTCAAAGAACTTCATGGCCAGAATGGCACCACTAATCCAATTTTCTTTCTAACAAGCATTTTATCAACACCTCTTTCTTCCCCCCCGCCCCTCTCCTCCCCCCAGTCTCTACACTGACATACGATTAGTTGTATTAAAATTAAAGTTTCAAATACATGGTGCCCCTGCTCTGCAGAAGCATTCGCGGGGCTCGCAGGAGCTGGAGACCCCTGAGCCGCTGAGCACATCACCCCCCGCACACGCGTGCCCAAGCACACGCAGGCGTTGCACTTTTGGGCACCTGGTTTTCTCTCGCCAACCACAGAAAAGTATCTTTTACAGCCGTTCAGCGCCGTTTGGCAGAGGATCAGATAGCAGCTCCACTGAAAGCAAACAGCCGCCTTTCCGAGGGAGTAAATATTTCGCAACGTGTTACTTCAGTGTTATTTATTATGAACATATTTTCCCTTTTATCCGGGGATTTGCCAACTCCTCGGAGTCACAAAACCTCACCGCGGCCTCACGAAGGGCGGCTGCGCCTCTCCTCCCCTCCCCGCTGCCATTCCGGGGGGACCCAGCGGGGTTTCACCCAGCCCCGGCTGCTCTCCGGGACAGGAGGATGTTTTTCGGGAGCCCAGGATCACCCCCGGCTCTTTTACAGGCAGGGGACACCTGAGACGGGAGATTCGGTTTAAGCGTTGGTGGTGGGTCATGTATCAGAGTAAGGAGGAGTTGCAACAGGACCAGTCTGCCCCAGTACGCACACAGCACAGCGTCCCAGGGGGCTTTTGGGGTGATATATTAGAGGAATGGGTAAAACACAGGGAAGGGAGTTGGTCTCTCTTGTTGTCTGCCTTCTCTCTTAAATTCGATGGAGGGAGAAAAAGGGAAGATCTGGTGCACTGGAAGGTGCTGGAGGAGGAATGGGTGGGGGAACCATCAAGGCCAGACCCAGGAGAGGACCATTTATCTTGGGTGGGGGAGAAAAAGAATTAAAGCCTTAAAAGAACCTGATTGATCTTCATTAGCCCGTGACTCCTGTCTGGCTGTGGGAAACTGCTGCTCCACTGAGCCCCCATCCTCCTGGTCCACGGAGGTGGGATGGGGCTGTGATGGGGAGAGGTCCTGCATCTCCCGGCGCTACTCCTCTGAATATGTTGTCTTTTGGCGGCACTGTTTTTTCCCCTTCTCAAGAATTAAGGAATCTGGTCCCCTCCCTGCGAGGTTTGCTTGGGTCTGTGGGAGGACCCAAGACAGGGATTGTCCACAGCAGCTCTCGGGGGTGCAGGCACCGGTGCAGCCTGGGCTTTGCCCGGGTCAGTCCCAGCCCCCGGGGAGGAAAAAAGCCCCCTGCGTTTATCGGGGGCTCGGTGGGGGGAAGCAGAGCGGCACAGCGGTGTGTGCTCAGCCACCTCTGCTGCTTTGCAGAGGGATCGGCAAACTGATGTTCTCTACACTATTTGACTCCGTTCTTCAATATAATGAGCTGGGGAAAAAAAATTAATATATTAAGTAATAATCATAGTGCATGGGGGTATGTCGCTGCAGCCAGCCCTGTCCTACGGGATGGGGCTCAGCCCTCCATGGGATGAGCCCATGCTCCCCACAACGTGGCCGGCTGGGATTTCCAGCGGCCGAGGAGGCTCCGCAGGAGCTGGGCTGTGCCCCGGCAGTCTCCGGGCAGGCTGTCTAGCAGGAGCGTTATTACAGAAGCAATGAGAACTTGAAAGTGTTGGGTTTTTTTAGTTCCTTCATTACCTTCTTACATTGCCTCCCTCTGGCCTGAGTATCCAGGTGCTGATAATTGGCATCAGAGCAGCTGGAGCAGGAGCGAGCGGCTCGGTCCTGGCCACGGGAATTCTGCTTAGCCAGGAGTTAGCTGGGATGGGAATCCTCCTGGTCCTCCTGCCTTCATGCACAAAGGGCTCTGGAGGTAGAGGAGCGATGACCCACAGTGGCTGGGTGTGCGAGGAAGCCATCTTGGGGTGTTCCCATTTGTTTCTAATCCTTCTTGGCACTTGTCTTCACTAGAAAATTAGACCATGTTGGAACATGACTTTTCTTCAGCATATTAATTACTGGGATGATTAAGATAGGTCAGCAGTTAAGCGTAGACAGGCACGGTCATGCTCAACGTAACGTCAGGTGATGGGAGTTAATCCTGCGATTCCAGTAAGATTCACTCAGGACCAGATGGCGTAATTACGACCCAATGAAATTTTTTAGTCAGGTTTGGATTTTGATGGAAAATTGAATTTTCTACACAGAGAGAGGAGTTTCTAATTGATGCTTTTTTTCCCCTCCATGGCAAAACTGGAGCTCCAGGACCGATGTCAGCCAAACCCCAGGATGTGTAGACTCTGAAATGCAGCAGCAATCCGGGGAGGATGTCGTTGTGTGGGATAACTCACACTGCCGTTTCCCAGCCACACGTCTGCTCCCCCACCCTCTCCCTGGCCGAGCATGAAGCCCAGCCTTCCGCGGGAGATGCAGTCTAGCTCTATGCAAAAGCGTAGAGCGTGAGACAGTGAAACTACAGCTCCCACGTTGTATTGCAATTTAAGAAAAAAAAAAAAAAAAAGAAGCTATTTAGTTGCAATATAGGGTTTATCAGGATTTTTTTAAAAGTCAGCTCAGTTTTCCTTGGAAAACCCTTCCTGCCAGTCCTTGTTCAGCGGGTTCAATGGACAAAGACCAGCAGGACCCCGTTTAACCAGCAAGCGACCACCCCAGTCTGGGCTGTGGCAGCGCTAGCATCCTTCCAGGGTGCCTCGGCACCCAGCCGTGCCCTCCCTCGCTCCGCACGGCTCAGCGATCCACGTCTCACCGCGCTGCTCTCGGAGGTTTCCTCATCCCAGACGTGGCATTTGATGTCCCCGGCTGGTGTCACCTCTTTCAGCAGACCTCCCGGTCTGGCCCCGTGGTGCCAGGAGCCCGCTCCACGGCCGCCCCTCGCAGGGCAAGGCTCCCACGGGCGCGCTCCTTTGCATCCCGTGGAGGCTGTCATTAGCGTTTCTCAATCAACACTTTCTCGTTAGTGACTGGGGCCAGTGGGAGCTTTGAATGAAGGTGGAGCCAAGCCAGAAAAAGATCCTCTTCTGAAAAATTATAATGAAAGCAATAATGGTTGGGTCCTTGAGCAATGCCTGTGTATGACAATCGTTGTCTGGAGGCTACCTTAATTACGAAACAGTCTTCTCAGCCTCAGGCTCCATGGTCTCGGTGCCTTTACTCTCTCTTGAGCAATGTTTTATTGCTATTGTCCTCAACCTATTTCATTTTAAGTTCAGAGTATCTGAAAGTTACGTGAAATATATGTTTTTGTTTTCTATTCTATTTGCTCGAATTTCTTGTATTGTTGTTTTGGGCTTTTCTTTTTATCAGTATCTGAAAGCCTAAAGCTGGGATTATCTAAAGGATTATAGGAGAATTAGGCACCCAAAGCCAATTGATTTTTCACTGTGAATCGGCCAAGTGCATTTGGAGGGCTGGAGACTTTGGTCTGCGCTCAGGGTTTCAGACCCACCTTGTACCTTCTCGGTAAAGAGATCTCAGCACCTCTCAGAGGGCCTTAAAAAGGTGCTGCAGCAGGAGCAGTCAGTAAGAAACTGCAGGTACGAGGAGGCAGACGTGGCCCTGAGACATTAAACTGCCTTTGAAAATCTCCTTCTGGCTCCCTTAGGCTCTTTTGAAAATGCCACTCTAAGTTACCATCAATTTCGATAATTAAGCACTGATTTAATTTTAGAGTAACAATAATTGTCAACATTTTCCAACCCAAGCACCTTAAATTAGACACGCAGATCCAAACGTTGGCACCGGATCAAAGCGCAGCGGAGCGATTTTCGGCGATGCTGAGCACACGCAGCTCTCGCTCGACGGTGTTGTAGGTTGTGCTCAGGACTTCAGCGAGCCAGGCCACTCGGGCTTGATCCCCTGCCAAGCTCGGCGTGCTCAGCATGCGTTTCAACACCTTGCTTTAGGCACCTCGGATTAAAAAAAATTTAAAAAAATTAAAAAAAAAAAAATTGGCCGGGAGTATTACACCAATTTTCCCCTGAGAGCGTGGAAGCGGAGGTTGGCTGCCTTTCCACGGGGAAAGTGCTGGGTCGCGCGCTGGGGTCCTCACGGGCTGTGACAAGGGATAGGGATGTCACCAGCGTCCTCGTTGACAGCTAATTAATCCGGGTTAATTCTGAGCCCCCTTCCCTGGGCCTGCCTTCCTCCAAGAAGGAACTCCTGTGTCCCACGGCGGCTTTGTGGTGGGTTTTGGGAACTGAAGTGGGGTAAGGGGGTGGCTGAGGACCTTCCAGGGCACAATGGGGTGCAGGTGGCAGAGATGCTGCTGCTCCCGGGCAAGGGCAGAGACAGCCTTGCTGGGGCATCCTACGGAATCACCCGTATCCTGCCGTACATCTCCTGGGGCCAACACTGGCCCAGGGACCACCTGCGCTGGGGTGGGGGCTCAGTGCTGGGGGACGGGGAGGGCAGCAGCACCCCAGGGCAGGGGACCCGTCCCGTCTCCGTCCCTGCTGAGGCTCGGCAGGGAGAGGTGCCATGGCGGACATCAAAGCCATGATTAAGCCAATACTTTAATCGTATCTCCGTGCCTCATTACTCGTCCCGCGCCTTTGATGAGGGCTTCACCTCTCTGTGCTCTCCCCACTCCCAGCCCCACCCTGAATTAGTGCTTTGGCTTTATTTTTAGCAGTGATTTGGAAATTGCCGGGGCTTCTTCCTTTCTTCCTTTCTTCCTTTCTTCCTTTCTTCCTTTCTTCCTTTCTTCCTTTCTTCCTTTCTTCCTTTCTTTCCTTCCTTCCTTCCTTATTTGTCTGTCTTTCCTTCCTTCCTTCTTTCTCTTTATTTCCTTCCTTCCTTCTTTCTCTTTCTTTATTTCCTTCCTTCTTTCTTTCTCTTTCTTTCCTTCCTTCTCTTTCTTTCTTTCCCTCCTTCTTTCTTTCTTTTTCTTTCTTTCTCTCTGTCTTTTCCTTCAATCCTTCCTTCTTTCCCTCCTTCTTTCTTTCTTTTTCTTTCTTTCTCTCTGTCTTTTCCTTCCTTCCTTCCTTCCTTCTTTCCCCTCCCCTCTTTTTTTCCCTCTTTCTTTCCTTCTTTCCCCTCTTTCTTCCCTTCTTTTTTTTTTTTTTTTTTTTTTTTTTTTTATTTTAAGGATCATGTCGGAGCTCAGGGTCCCTCCCAGCCCCCCCAAACCCTCAGCCAGCCGTTAAGGGAACATTCACACCTATTTTCCTTGCCTTGTCTCCCCTTTATTCTTATGAAGCTCTCATTGATTATTGCCCTTAAATTCCTCAGTCCGGTCATAGATAAAAGGATAACCACTTCAAAGCAAAGTGTTAAGAGTTTAACCTCGAGCTAAAAGAGTGGACAACAAGGTAATTGAGGGTAATAACTGATCACAGACCTACTTTCAAAGGCACATGCAAGCCTCACTTTCAGATGGCTTTAATTTTATTAACATTTGTAGCAGCTCTAGATGCTTTTGAATCATTACAAACTTCAAAGCTTGAGGTAACACTCCAAATGGAGAACCTGACACCAGGTTTTTTGTTCAGACCCACATCATATTGATAGTCTCTGTTGCAAGCATGTAACATCTCTTCTCAAACTATAAAAACCTAGATGAAAAAAATATTGCCAATAGAGAAGATCAAAGCCTGAACCTCCCTTTGAATGATCCCAAAGAAGTCAAAACAGAAAACAACATGGAAAAAAAATGTACCTATATTATTCCAACTATCTTGATCCGTACTTAAACTTGTCTGCTGAGGTGGATGGATAATTCTCCCCGAGTTTTATCAAACTATTTGGCTCATCATCTGTTTCTCTGGGCATTTGGCTGGCCCCTTTGCTGGCATTTAAACCCAAGAATTTGGAAATAGCACATAAAGGAACAGCCCTGACTCAGCTGGGAGGGGAGCCACGCGAGGTAAACATAAAAAAAAATACATTTATAAACCAAAAACACATGAACTAAAATCAAAATCGTAAAAGCACGCACGAGTCCTCCCACCTCCAGCCCCTGCAGTTATAGCAAAATAAGTCATCTGTAGATGTTGAGCTGTTTTACAGCCAAAGGGGTGTCGCTCCCCAGCGTCAGCGGGCTGTGCCCGTGGTCACCCCGGGCTGGCGTGGCGCCTCGTGCCATCCCCACGGCCACCGCTCCTGGGGCCGCGCGGTGAATCAGCCCCAGGAATCGATCCAGGGTATAAATAGCCTTTTTCTTTGTCTATTTTTTTTTGTGCGGGGGAGGGTTATTTTTAACTGGCCGGGTTCCCTGAGCTAATGCTCGAAGCATTCACAATGAAGGGGGTGGCCCAAGGAAACGGGCTGTCCCTGCTGCCAAAAAATACATCCCGGCTCCCCTGCGCGGCGAGGCTCCTGCCACTTCAGGCTGGCGGCGAGGCTCCGCGCAACTTCAAGCAGCCAGGGAGAACCTCCCCAGCTGCTTCAGCCTCCGTAAACGCATCAACAGAAGAAAAATCACTTGGATTTTTTTTTTTTCTTACTGGTTTATAGTGGTGTACAGCAGGTTTCATACTAGTGTAATCCTTTCCTCCTGATTTACCCCAGTGTAATAGCAGAGAGAAGTGTTGGGCCGATTATTTTTCCCAGTGCACTCCAGGACAAAGGGCTGGGTTTGGGTCCGGGGTATTTCACGGTGTCTCAGCTGCTGAATGAGGTGTTCCAGTGGTCCTCCCACCACAGCCCACCCTTACTCAAAACCCTCCGACCGCTCCGGCTTGGAAAAGCGGAGCCAAACCGTCAGCGGCTCTGAAGCACCGTGGCTTTATTAAAACTGTTGAAGGCGAGGGCTCGCCGCTGATTAACCCCAGGTATCTGGCCCACAGGTTTTTGTCATTTAACTTGCAGCCACGCGTGACAGATCAACATTTCCAGTGTTGTCTGGTGTCAGGTGTATCACATAAGAGTCTCATTATCTGCTTTTTCTTCAATAGCAGATGTGAACGTGTATAAGCTTGTGGAAACCGCATACTTTTAAATGTATTAAATAACTTGGGTTTTAGCCTGAACTGATATTACATTCTTTATGAACTGAAATCAATTTAATATAAGCTGTTCTTTCTGTTCTCATGTTAGGTACGTACCTGTGTAATGAAAGAACAATGGTATATTGGTTAAATCTATGGAATTTATGTTATTGTCCAAAGTTATGGCTAGAATAATGAGCGGTTATTTCAGCATTTCTGTTGTGCTTTTAATGAGTCTATTATCAGTTGCACAGACGGGGTGGATAAATGGGACCCAGCGCTAAAACATATGTTACAACTGCCCAAGGCAAGCCCTGACTTGCAGATCTGGATCTGCACAAAACGTGCTCAGAAATCGCTGCCTCTATTACCAGTTTGTCTCTGCCCACTGGAGCTGCTGTCCCGAGGACGGACATCCCACCGATGCGTCCTCCACGCCTGGCAGGAGCGTGGAGCAGGAGGTGCCCTGTTCTCCTGAGAGCTGATGGTCCTCCCCAACTCGCTTCAGCGGGAGAGGCAAATTCACAGCAGTGCTCTCATTTAATTTAACCAACCCAGCACGCGAATGGGGATCGCAGCCATCGCCGCTGTTGAAAAACTATTTCCATAATGCCGTTTCCACGCAAAACCCCTTCTGCGTGATGGAGACCATAGGAGTGCTCTCCTTTCAGCTTGCGAGGGGCTCGTGTGGAAGCTCACATTTACATTAATGGGAGTTAGGTGCGCAGAGGTAAATAGACCCATAAATATATTGCTAACAAAATCCTCAGAACCAGTATGTTTTATAGATTTGAAATACTGCAGCAGTGCAAGTGCCCTGTAGTCCTCACGACCTGGCTCTGCATTAGCCACGGGAGGATTTCGGCTTTTACTGCTTTCTAGGAGCTTTTGGAGCTTCCCCGAGGTGGAAATGTTCCCATTACAAAACAAACTCATCGCAGGAAGAAGCAGCTGAGACTCAGGAGGTGACAGCAACCTCCTGCTCCCCTTGGTCCTTCCTGCCGTGGCCACCAACTGCTATCACGGGCTCCCCACTGCGTCATCACTAATGAGCTGATCTGCATGTTTTATTAGAAGATGTTAGAAGGGGACATGGGACACGTGGGAGGGAACATGCTGGCCTTTTCCAGTGTAATCATAGCAAGCCAGGAACTGCTACAGTCCCCAGAGGACCCTCATGGAGGTGGTTACGTCTCATCCAACCCCATGAACTGGAAGGGCTCTTGGAGGAACAGGAGGACCATGGGGAACGGTCATCCGGACAAATGCAAATGCTACGAAAAAGGAGGGGGGGAGTGGTCAGTGGTGATGTGAAAGGACCAGGAATATGCTCTCAAGATAACAGGAGACTCAAGTTAGATTTCTTTTCAAAAGAAAAACAAAAAGGTATCTTAATTTCAGCCACACTGGGAAGAGAGGGAGAAGCCCAGAACCTGGTGTCGGTGACTATAGCTGGGTCCTACAGGTCCTACAGCACAAATCCCGAGGGCTGCTCTGTTGCTGGTTTGAACAAAGGTGTACATGAGAGACAATCGCGGGGCTTTTCCTCTGGGTCAAGGCAATGCTGTAGAGATTAGTACTCAGGCTGTCTCCATCAACCCGTCTGCGGTGGCTTCCGTGAAAGAGAAATCCAACC
>NW_009646934.1:1564543-1565980 GCF_000708025.1 Charadrius vociferus | reverse complement strand
GTCCCATGCCAGGTGTAGGTTCTTTCTTTTTTTTTTTTTTTTTTAAATTAACTTCCCACTGTTTTCTCTTTTAACTAAAAAAGTCTGCCTTCTGGTTCCTCTCCAGTTATTGTCCGCTCTGTCTGATAGATACTGGGGATATTCTTCTCAGTGCTGTTTCCAGCATCGAAGAGGCTCAGATACAGCACTTGATTGTGCGACTCTTTGTGTACAGGAAACTCCGGTGACTTTGGGGGCCAGGGCTGCACCTGCGAACCCAGTGGGCGATGTGGGGATGAGGCTTTTTCCATGCAAAGTCTCCTCCCTCTGGTCTGTATTTCCCACCTGGAAATACAGGCATCCTTAAAAAACAAAAAAATAATGTTTCTTTTACGGCCTGGATACTGGTCCAGCTTGTGCAAGGCAGGGCGGAGGCATCATCCCGCTCCTGACAGCACCGCCAGGGCTGGAGTTTCATACCCTTCACTATCCCCTCTGATACTGGGAATTGAATCGACAGGCAGAAACAAACCAAAACAGGTATAATTTTAGGGTACTCAACTTTGACAGCGCACCTAAAAATAACTGTGCATAAAGGGTTTGTTGGTTTGGTTGGATTTTTTTTTTCCCCCTTGGAAGTGAAGAGTTTTATTTGACTTTGTGATCTAAAAGTTTTCCACTAGTCAGGAAAGCCTATTCACTCGTAACCGTTGTCTCTCTCCTCCTGTTTTTTCCATTATCACCACCCTTTAAGGGCTGTGTGGATCAGGATCTTCAGGGTCCTGAGGGGGGGAGGATGCCCAGTGGCAGGCAGGGGTCAGAACGCGCCGTGCCGGGCGAGCAAGCGCCCTGCCGCATCCGAAGGGTTAAACTTCGTGCCGCAGCTGCAAAGCCCAATTTCTTTATTTCCTGTTAATGACATTATTGCCTACATAAAACCATTGAAACATGTTTCTTTCATTTGTTTAATTTCAAATTCTGAGCACACTAGCTGGAAACTATGTTTAATAGTTAAACTCAAAACATTTGGATTTCCTTTCCTCGCTGAGATTTGCAGTGAGTACACTTCATACTTAGTTGAGTTTTTAAGTAACCATTTTTACACAGCTATAGAAGCCAGCCAGAAAACAAAAAGGATTATATTGCAGAATCAAATCACATCGGTTCAGGCTAGTAACACATCATATATTTCACTTCCTCCGCAGTCGTGCCAAGATACCATCAGACCCGACTCGTTACCAAGCTGGCCATGTTCTCTTCCAGGAGCGGCCAGCGAGCGCCAGCACACCCCGCTTGCTCGGTGCACGCAGGAGGACTTCCCTGAGCATGCATGGAAAAAATGTTCCTGTTTCCATGAAAAAATGGGATGGAATCTACTTCGGGCCTTGCTAGCACTGATGCTTCCATCACCTCCCCATGTTTCTCCTCTGTGCTCTTGCTGAACTTAACGTGCCAGTT
>NW_009646934.1:1558948-1564516 GCF_000708025.1 Charadrius vociferus | reverse complement strand
GGCGAAGTGGGGGCGCAGAGCGAGCAGGATGAGTGCATGTGTAGGTGGACCTGACCCGCCTCAAATGTGAAGGAAAGTCCTTGAACCTCAACCCATTTGGCAGATAAAGAGCCAAAGCTGCCAGAGACACGTCGTCTGTTGATGCCTTTACGAAACTCCCGCAAGCTCTGCAAGGAGCAGGGGGGATTTAGCCCTCTCAGGGTGATGGACACCTTCAAGCGGTTGTTGTGTAGAGCGTGACTGCTTGCGTGGTGGAGTGGCTGAAAGTCACTCCATAAACACTCATGGGATTAGTGCATGGAGAACCCCAGTAAACATTGGGTTTTAAACCACTTTAGATTCAGATTCTCTTTGGCACATGTGTACTATATATGAAGCAAACCCAGAATAATAATATGCGTAGAAGCAGTGAGCAGAGATGGAGCAAGGAGGAATGTGGCCCTGAACGGGACTCTCTAAGGAGTTATCCCCTGGGCCTGACAAGAGGACCACACTCAGTGCCTCTGCCATGGCATCACGGGTATGTCCCCGGCAGCCACAGCAGTGCTCAATTTTCCATTAAAAAAAAAAAAAAATCCCTATTTGACTGAAAAATTTCAGTAGGGCTTAAACGTTACCTTCAAGGGTGAAATGTGGGCTCCGTGTTGCCCATGAAGAGCTCAGCTGCTGGCACGAGGGAGCACGCAGCGCGGGTGCAGACCCTAACCGCGGTGTCTGCACCCCTTACGCCCACCCCAGTGGTGCAGGTCCAGGCAAGCAGCTGCCCATCAGAGGTCTGGTAGACCTGGTCTCCTACCAGTTATTTAAATAAGAAGCAGCGGAGAAAGCAATGTCTCGTTCGTTCGTCCATCGTGAGGAAGGGGCTGTGGAAAAAATAAGTCGTGGGAAGTTGGTGATAAATATCCTCATTCGCCTCTTTTGCCCCCACCCTTTTTTCAATCACTATTCCGTGCAGGTGAAGGAAGCGGTTCAGAAATGTTAATGGATAGCAAAGTGCTTATGTGCGTTTTATCAGCTCTCATAGAATGGTTAATGCTGATACGGTGCCCCTTTTAAGTCTAAAAAATCTGGCCAAGCGTGTGCAGATAGCAGGGAGTGCGCTGAACAAAACATCAAGGAAAAAAGTCTGTAGGGGGGAATGGAAATGTTAAAAGGATTATAGGAAGAGAAAATGTATCGGACTTATCTGGCAATACTCGGTAACAAAAGTATGTCGGTTTATGAAATGAACTTCAAAACCCATAAAACTAATTGTGTGTTTTCTTGTCTTATTTTTGAGTATCTCTGGCAGTGCTTTTTTTCCCCACTGCAAAAGCGTGTCTGTGTGTGGATAATACTCTCTGCTTGCAGTATATAGAGAGATTACACAGCTGATCGGTTTTATACCTCTTAAACTAATGATGTTAAACTAGTTTATGAAAAAAAAGAGAAAAAAAAAAGGAAGAATAACTTCAAAGGTTCACATGTGGGTTGCAAACCTCTCATGTCTTCTGTATACAGGGCCTTCCTCTTATTTTGATCAAGACTGTTCCCAGCACTTCTGTTGAAATACTTGCAAGCCTTTGATCTCGTTATCAACATGACCACCAGTGAGAGCACCGCCGCTTGCTGAGCGTATGACAGAGCGGGTGACGTCAGTCACCGTCTCTGACTAACACCGCTTTTGGGTTGAAAGCGCGCTGTCGCGGGGGCACTCCTTGGGCTACGCTTATCGCGGAGCAGCCTTCCTGCCGGGAAAATGATTTCTATCCCGAGACCTCAGCCCACCGTGGCTATGCGTTTGGCCGAGGTGGGAAGAGTAGATAGCGCTGCTCGCCCTCCTCTTGCTTGGCCAGGGAAGGGGAGGCAAAGGGATGGAGCGGGGAGCCGGGAGGGGAGAGGTTGGAGGGTCTCGGGGGGAGGTTTGGCCCCAAGTAGGGGCGGGTGAGAGGTGTGCACGGAGAGAAGGGAGCTCAGCGTGCTCGTTTCATCCTTCCTCCATATTTTCCATCCACGTCTTTGTGATCTCACCGTAGTTTTAGCAGAGGAAGCATTTTGGAGTCGCATTAGTAAAACCAGCGGCAAGCAGCAGCAGCGTACTCTGCCCCGAGTGGCGGGGGCTGCCCGGGCTCGAGGTGGCACTTCAGGGCTTCCTCACTGCTTTGCTGTTGTCCATAAGGAAGGCGCTTCCCCGGCCCTCAGCATCCCCGTGTGCGCAGCGGAGGATGCTGACTTTGACCGCTGGTATCGGACTTGTAGTTCGTGAAAAGAGCGATCTGAGATTTAGGCACTACAATTCGTACTCTTTGCCGCGGCTGTTGTTAGATTTGGTTGTGCTCCTCGTACCGCTGTCACCTCCACAAGGCTGCACGGAGGGAGGAACAGACCACCCTGGGGTAGTCCTCAGAGCCTTAACATTCCCGGCGTTTGACCTAATTTTCTGCAGGAAGACAACAACCTGGAGACACCTCTGTTGGAGCAAGACACCAGCAGCACGTCAGCCCTGTGGGCAGAGGAGGCAGTGACAGAGCCCGGTCGGGTGGGAGCAGTTGGGACAAGACGGGGTGTTGCGTTATGACCCCAACGAGTGTGGGCTGCGCCTCCGTCAGCGCTGCACCGACAGCGATGCCCTTAGACCGGCACTCGAGTCCTTGATGGCTCCCACAGCTTTTTTCTTTTCTACATTTTTTTTTATTACCTGCTCTAAAAAAGCTCTTCTTCCCCCCATCCCCCCCCCCCAAAAAAAAAGAAAAATTCTCTTTATTATATAGCTTCACTGTGAATTGACTCTTGCATCTAAATTATTCCTTTTTGGTGGCATAATCTGACTTCAAGCTTCTCTGCGCTGCCTGTGGACGCGCTCTACAGCAGCGGCCAGGGAGGAGGGGACGCGTGTGGCCTTTGCAGCGGCACCATGAGGGCATGAGCCTGACTGGGGGACGCTACTTTATACAGCTTTTTGCAGTCATTTTCTCACCCGTTTACTGAATTTTTATCTAAAACACAGAAGGCCCAACAAATAAAACATAAATAGTTAATTTTCCTTCTGTTCAGCCTGGGAATTCAGATTCAAGTTTAGACTGGAAAATCAGAAGGAAATTCAAAGATACTCGGCTTTCTTGATGAGTGCAGCTGCTACCTGAACACAGAGATTCCCTGTAGATCTGCGAACAAGGACTTCCAGAAACTGATAAAGATGAAGAAAACTCTGGAAGACCTTCTTGTACCTGCCACCGCCTGCCTAGTTCATCGGATCGCTTTCAAATCTCAGGCACTACGTGACTCTTCCCTGTCGGCAGGAGGAGAAAATAGACTCCCCGACTGGACACGCAGAAAACGAACGGGGCCACCGCAGCTTTGGGGAGGACAAACTGCTCCACGGGCACTTCCACACAAAGCCACGTCCCCAGGGGCTTGCCCTCCTCTCGTTTCTTTTTTCCCAAAGCATCCCTTTTTGGTGACTGTCATAAAGAGGATGGTGGGTTAGACAGGTCTTTGGGTGGGCTGCTCTTACGCACGTGCGATCCCGAAGAAGGCGGTACATTAAGTACCTGGCTGCGGGACTCGACGCTTGGTGCGCTCCCAGGGCATCGGTGCAGGGCAGTGTCATTGCACAACGGGACCTGGAGAAAATGAGTTGGTTTAATGATGTTTTTATGAAATATAATGAATGATACTTAATGAGATTTTCTTCCAAAGTGGAAAAGTCCAAGGCTTTCTGCCTCCATTGTAATGGCTTAATTTTCTGCGCTATGGTAGCAAATGGGACTCAGAGAGCTTTTTATGCCAACATCGTTTCAAAGCAAGTTCAAGATACAGGTACCAGGCGGTGATCAATCAGCTCCTGGTGGTTGGAGGTCCTGGCTGGAGGTGTTCTCAGCACCACCATCGCAAGGGGCCTGGTGGATAGAGGCTGTTCCTTCTCCCAGGAAAGGATCCTTTTGTACGGCTCAGTAGCATCTGGCATAGCTGCATGTCGATACTTGGCATCATCAGCAGCACAAACAATAGTAATTCTAATAATTCGTAACTGCTTCTTGTGCCTAGAAATGGCTTTTACTGCTCGGCTCATGGGTTTGGCATAAAGTTTGCTTTCCGTGCCCAATGGTAGCCATTCCCAGGTCTGAAAAGTGTGTAATGAGGCAGCAACAACTAATTCACCCACACGTTATATAGTATTATTAGCACAGGTTGTCTGGCCCAGGCACCTACGAATACGCACGGTTAGCTCCCCGCTGCGGTGCGGGGCTCTCCGATGGATTCAGCCATCCCGGAGCTGATTGAAATTGCAGCTTCAAAGGCTGCCACGTCCAGGGCCACCGCTACGCACGGCTTTGTCAGTGTTTTGCTCGTCACCTTGGCAGAGCCGGTGGTTTGAGCAGGGCCCAGATGAGAGGAAGAAACGGGGAGCTCCTCAGCGCGGGGCGAAGCTGAGCACCGTGTTTAGCAATGTCGCAAACCGGTTGCTTTTTCAACGGCGCATAAAGAGGAGGCAGCTCGGGTGGGAAGGGAGCTGCGCGGGTTCACGGCCACGACGCTGGGCTCTGTCCTCCAGTTTCGGATCGGGTTAAGCCCCTGGGAGCAGAGTTGGGGTTTCCCCAGTGTGCTGGGGTCCTGTGCGCCCCATCGTTCCCTTGGAGTTCCACCACGGGGTCCCCCCCTCGCTGCGGAGACGCAGGGGGTTGGCAGGGCGGGAGGGAGCGGGGTGAGGCTGGTGGGGACCACCCTCAGCGGTGGGAGCAGTGTCCCTCTCGGCTCCGTTTCTTGGGGCGGTGGGGGTTTTTGCTGGTGGGCACGGGCAGCTCGTGTGCCCCTGTGGGGTGAGGGCAAGGGGAGGAGGGCTGGGCCAATGACATGGGACGTGTCTGGGGACATGGTTTAGTGGTGGTTTTGGTAGTGTTAGGTTAGTGGTTGGACTGGATGATCTTCCAACCTAGACGATTCTATGATTCTGTGATGAACAACTTTGCTGTTGTATTTCCCAGGAGATGCCATAAGCAATGTTCCACAAATGGAAGGTGCCGTTTCTTTTTGCCCTCTGGCGTTGCCACGTGCCCGGCGCTGCCCGGCCGCCATCCCCGTGCCGGCCCCCGCATGCAGCACACCCCGCTGGCCAGGGCAAGCAGGCTCATTGTCCAAAGCTTTTTCCAGGGAAAAAGGGGGATGGCGGGGCGCTGAGCCCAGCTGCATGCCTGGGTGCAGCGAGGCACGGGGCTCGGCGGTGGCGGTGCCCGCGACGGTCCCTGCCCAGGGGCTCGAGGAGTGGGGGGACCGCTACACGGGGTCTCCCGCTTACTTGGGGGTTGATGCCAAAGTCTTTGCTCAGGGATATGGCAGAGAGAATCCATGTGGGGCCTCGAGAAGGACTTGCAATCTAGGAATTAATAATGACGATAATGATGACAACGAAGCAGAGCTTGACTGCAAAAGCTCGCCTTGCTCCGGCGTTGCCCCCCACCCCGGGGCGAGCTCCCTGCCCGCTCACCGAGCCGGGCCGCCTTTGCTGGGCTCCAGTAAGAGGGAACTGGAGCTGCTGGGCCGAGGTGGGCGATGCCGAGGTTGGGGATGGGGGGCACAGCCCAGCCCGCC
>NW_009646934.1:1538640-1541675 GCF_000708025.1 Charadrius vociferus | reverse complement strand
ATCCCCCCCCCCCAAAAAAAAAGAAAAATTCTCTTTATTATATAGCTTCACTGTGAATTGACTCTTGCATCTAAATTATTCCTTTTTGGTGGCATAATCTGACTTCAAGCTTCTCTGCGCTGCCTGTGGACGCGCTCTACAGCAGCGGCCAGGGAGGAGGGGACGCGTGTGGCCTTTGCAGCGGCACCATGAGGGCATGAGCCTGACTGGGGGACGCTACTTTATACAGCTTTTTGCAGTCATTTTCTCACCCGTTTACTGAATTTTTATCTAAAACACAGAAGGCCCAACAAATAAAACATAAATAGTTAATTTTCCTTCTGTTCAGCCTGGGAATTCAGATTCAAGTTTAGACTGGAAAATCAGAAGGAAATTCAAAGATACTCGGCTTTCTTGATGAGTGCAGCTGCTACCTGAACACAGAGATTCCCTGTAGATCTGCGAACAAGGACTTCCAGAAACTGATAAAGATGAAGAAAACTCTGGAAGACCTTCTTGTACCTGCCACCGCCTGCCTAGTTCATCGGATCGCTTTCAAATCTCAGGCACTACGTGACTCTTCCCTGTCGGCAGGAGGAGAAAATAGACTCCCCGACTGGACACGCAGAAAACGAACGGGGCCACCGCAGCTTTGGGGAGGACAAACTGCTCCACGGGCACTTCCACACAAAGCCACGTCCCCAGGGGCTTGCCCTCCTCTCGTTTCTTTTTTCCCAAAGCATCCCTTTTTGGTGACTGTCATAAAGAGGATGGTGGGTTAGACAGGTCTTTGGGTGGGCTGCTCTTACGCACGTGCGATCCCGAAGAAGGCGGTACATTAAGTACCTGGCTGCGGGACTCGACGCTTGGTGCGCTCCCAGGGCATCGGTGCAGGGCAGTGTCATTGCACAACGGGACCTGGAGAAAATGAGTTGGTTTAATGATGTTTTTATGAAATATAATGAATGATACTTAATGAGATTTTCTTCCAAAGTGGAAAAGTCCAAGGCTTTCTGCCTCCATTGTAATGGCTTAATTTTCTGCGCTATGGTAGCAAATGGGACTCAGAGAGCTTTTTATGCCAACATCGTTTCAAAGCAAGTTCAAGATACAGGTACCAGGCGGTGATCAATCAGCTCCTGGTGGTTGGAGGTCCTGGCTGGAGGTGTTCTCAGCACCACCATCGCAAGGGGCCTGGTGGATAGAGGCTGTTCCTTCTCCCAGGAAAGGATCCTTTTGTACGGCTCAGTAGCATCTGGCATAGCTGCATGTCGATACTTGGCATCATCAGCAGCACAAACAATAGTAATTCTAATAATTCGTAACTGCTTCTTGTGCCTAGAAATGGCTTTTACTGCTCGGCTCATGGGTTTGGCATAAAGTTTGCTTTCCGTGCCCAATGGTAGCCATTCCCAGGTCTGAAAAGTGTGTAATGAGGCAGCAACAACTAATTCACCCACACGTTATATAGTATTATTAGCACAGGTTGTCTGGCCCAGGCACCTACGAATACGCACGGTTAGCTCCCCGCTGCGGTGCGGGGCTCTCCGATGGATTCAGCCATCCCGGAGCTGATTGAAATTGCAGCTTCAAAGGCTGCCACGTCCAGGGCCACCGCTACGCACGGCTTTGTCAGTGTTTTGCTCGTCACCTTGGCAGAGCCGGTGGTTTGAGCAGGGCCCAGATGAGAGGAAGAAACGGGGAGCTCCTCAGCGCGGGGCGAAGCTGAGCACCGTGTTTAGCAATGTCGCAAACCGGTTGCTTTTTCAACGGCGCATAAAGAGGAGGCAGCTCGGGTGGGAAGGGAGCTGCGCGGGTTCACGGCCACGACGCTGGGCTCTGTCCTCCAGTTTCGGATCGGGTTAAGCCCCTGGGAGCAGAGTTGGGGTTTCCCCAGTGTGCTGGGGTCCTGTGCGCCCCATCGTTCCCTTGGAGTTCCACCACGGGGTCCCCCCCTCGCTGCGGAGACGCAGGGGGTTGGCAGGGCGGGAGGGAGCGGGGTGAGGCTGGTGGGGACCACCCTCAGCGGTGGGAGCAGTGTCCCTCTCGGCTCCGTTTCTTGGGGCGGTGGGTGTTTTTGCTGGTGGGCACGGGCAGCTCGTGTGCCCCTGTGGGGTGAGGGCAAGGGGAGGAGGGCTGGGCCAATGACATGGGACGTGTCTGGGGACATGGTTTAGTGGTGGTTTTGGTAGTGTTAGGTTAGTGGTTGGACTGGATGATCTTCCAACCTAGACGATTCTATGATTCTGTGATGAACAACTTTGCTGTTGTATTTCCCAGGAGATGCCATAAGCAATGTTCCACAAATGGAAGGTGCCGTTTCTTTTTGCCCTCTGGCGTTGCCACGTGCCCGGCGCTGCCCGGCCGCCATCCCCGTGCCGGCCCCCGCATGCAGCACACCCCGCTGGCCAGGGCAAGCAGGCTCATTGTCCAAAGCTTTTTCAGGGAAAAAAGGGGGATGGAGGGGGAGGGCGGGGCGCTGAGCCCAGCTGCATGCCTGGGTGCAGCGAGGCACGGGGCTCGGCGGTGGCGGTGCCCGCGACGGTCCCTGCCCAGGGGCTCGAGGAGGGGGGGGACCGCTACACGGGGTCTCCCGCTTACTTGGGGGTTGATGCCAAAGTCTTTGCTCAGGGATATGGCAGAGAGAATCCATGTGGGGCCTCGAGAAGGACTTGCAATCTAGGAATTAATAATGACGATAATGATGACAACGAAGCAGAGCTTGACTGCAAAAGCTCGCCTTGCTCCGGCGTTGCCCCCCACCCCGGGGCGAGCTCCCTGCCCGCTCACCGAGCCGGGCCGCCTTTGCTGGGCTCCAGTAAGAGGGAACTGGAGCTGCTGGGCCGAGGTGGGCGATGCCGAGGTTGGGGATGGGGGGCACAGCCACCCCCGGGGGAACGCCGGAGCCCCCCCCGCCCCGTCCAGCCTCGGGGAGGAGGGCAGGAGGCGCCTTGGATCTGGAGGGCAGGTTTGGGGGCCAATCCCTAATTAAAACCTTTTGTGCGAAGTTAAAAAAACTCCGTTCCGTGTCTGTTTAATATTTAACAGATGGGGGG
>NW_009646934.1:1521175-1536076 GCF_000708025.1 Charadrius vociferus | reverse complement strand
CCCACCTCCCGGACCCCAGCAGCAGCTTCAGGGAAGACGCCCCCCCCCCCCCCGTCCCGGGGGAAGAAGGAGAAGCCCCCTGCCCGCCGCCGCTCGCCAACTCGTTTCTCCCCAGAAGCCAAAGCTTCAAGGCCGTGCCGGTGCCGCCCGCCCCGCGGAGGAATGAGAACGGACTCGGGGAGCCGGAGGGCAGCGCATCCCCAGACTCCCCTCTGGCCCGATGGACCAAATCCTTGCATTCCTTGTTGGGAGATCAAGATGGTGCCTATCTTTTTCGGACCTTCCTGGAAAGGGAAAAATGTGTGGATACCTTAGACTTCTGGTTTGCCTGCAATGGCTTCAGGCAGATGGACCTTAAGGATACCAAAACTTTAAGAGTAGCCAAAGCTATATACAAAAGGTACATCGAGAACAACAGCATCGTCTCCAAGCAGCTCAAGCCTGCTACCAAGACCTACATAAGGGATAGCATCAAGAAGCAGCAGATAGATTCGATCATGTTTGATCAGGCGCAGACTGAGATTCAGACTGTGATGGAGGAAAATGCTTACCAGATGTTTTTAACTTCTGATATATACCTCGAATATGTAAGGAGTGGAGGAGAGAATCCTGCTTACATGAACAGCAACGGACTGGGGAGCTTAAAAGTTGTCTGTGGCTATCTCCCGACCTTGAATGAAGAAGAGGAATGGAGCTGTGCGGACTTTAAAAACAAAATCTTGCCTTCGGTAGTTGGACTATCCAGCAAGACGTTGAGGGTTACGGCAAACGTCAGAGCTACGGAAACGATCGAGAACGGATACAGGTAAGGGAACCCCTGGAAACTGTGCTTTGTTTTAACTTTGAGGACTTTGAGAGGGTTTTTTGGAAGGCTGGTGGGACGGTGTGCTGGGCAGCTAGCAGGGAGGTGAGGGGAGGCTGGGCTTCCCCTGGAGCTGGGAGCATGGGAGCTGCCCCGCACCTCCAGACACTGGAATTTGGGGGGTCTTGTCTGGGTTTGGGGTGCTTTTTCCCCCCTCTGTACGGAGGAAAACAAGGTATTGTGCTCGTAAGTCCTGTTGGCTCTTTCAGTTCTCTTCTAGATCAAAAACTTCATGGCAACTATGTCCTCCGGACATATGTTAATTGTTGGTTCAACTTTCAAACCTATTAAGAGCAGTAGTAGAGTGGATCATAGAGACGCATGAATAATGTAACCTACTAGTTCCCCAACTCCACCATCAACCAGTGTTTAACTATGTTGGTTATGTGGGAAGCAATTGTGCGGTTGTGGAGGAGGAAACGTATGCACTTACTACATCAAACTCTGCAACTTACCCCAAATCTGCTTTTATTTTGACCGTGTGTGTGTACAGCCTCTCCCCATCGCGTTGGGTGTTGGTATCATGTCAGAGCCATTTAGGATGGCTTTGAGCCAATGCATACAGGAGGATACTTCAAATTGAGTGTTTAAGGTAATAGAGACGTTCCAGGTATAGGGTAGTAGTAGGTCTTTGGTGCTCTCCTGTAGATCTTTGTTGCTCTCCTGTTGGCCGTGTGCTCAAAGTTAAACTTATTAAACCGTGGTTGCATCTATTGGCAGCTTGTGAGGGTGTGGGGAGTGTTGTGTGGTGGCAGGGTCTTCTTGGATTGGGGTGCATCGGCATTGGCGAACCCTTCTCTTTTGTTGAAAACGTTGGTGGCAGAGCGGTGTGAGGGTGCAGAAAGTAAGAGCCATCTCGAAGTGAAGGCGGGGGGGATGGGAAAGAGAGTCTCGGATGAGCAAATGATGAGTTGTATAATCCTCTGAAAATGTATTCTTTCCTCTCCCCACCCTTGCCATAAATGTGGATTGTTGAATCGGGGCTGAGAGGAGAGGGCTCTGCTGGCAGATGGGCGCTCTCCTCTGCTGGCCCAGGAGGTTGGGGTTTGGTATGGTGAGTGTTTGACATCTCGTTTACAGGAATTTTGAGAGTGTGTCTGTGATTCACGGACATCAAAGGGCACCGGGCTTCTCCTGGGGAGGCTTTGCTGGAGCACGTCCTCCTCTCCTGCCCTGCGGAGAACTTCCAGCTGTGCCGGGCTTCCCGGTACGGGGAGCTGGGAGGGTGCTCTTGCCCGCGAGGGTGCTGTGGAGCCAGAGACCTCTTTGGTCCTCTCCCTCTCCTGGAGGGGTGATGGGTGTGGGTGCAGACAGGAGGGATGCGCTTCGTCCCGGCGTGGCCTGTGGACCTCTCCCGCTGGGGGCTGCGTTGGGGGGACACTGGCTGGCAGCTGGTCTGTGGAGGACTTGGGCTTTGGGATCCTCCTCTTGTGCCTGAACGTTACTGTCTGAGCATCTGCTGTTCCGCAGAACCTGGTTTGAACTGCTGCCCTTCGCTTGCTTTCCAGGAGGGGGATGTTTGATGCTTTTATCTCTCAGCCTTTGTTGGTATTCAGTGCTGGAAGGGCTTGGCTGTAATGTTCTACCAGAGCTGCAGGCCCTGCAGAAAACCCACATGTGCCTTGTCCAGGAGAGCTCTCGCAGAACAGTGGCTGCTTGCCTGATTAGTGCTGGGTTTTTTTTTCCTTTTCTTTTCTTTTTTTTTTTTTTCTTTTCTTTTTTGTCCAGGGATTAATGCAGCTTGCTCCTCACATGTCAGATCTGCCCTCCTAGGACATTAGGTGGTGCATTTTGCTTTGATCACCTTCTGTTGAATTTCTAGGAGCTTTTGCTCTCCATGGGGCCAAGAGATCTCAATGCAAAGAGAGGGAGGTCAAGCTGAGATGCGTCTCAGTTCCTCCCCGAGCTATCCATTTGTGAAGCCACTTGTGCGTGCATGTGCTAGAAGCTGATGAGCATATGGATGGGTTATCTCTCATCGCTCGGCATTTAGGATTACGTTTAGGATTGGAGCTTGAAGCTTGCACAAAGTCTTTCCTGGTGACCGGCCAAACCACACCTCCCTCCTCGTGTGTGTGGTGGAATTAAAGCACTTCTGCTCGGTGCGTTCTGGTTTTGAAGCGCTGCGCAGGCTCTCGCCGCTCACTCCAGTGGGTTTCCATGGGATTATGCCAGCGAAAGCCGGGAGCGCTGGGCTGAGCGCACCTGACAGCAGGAGTCTCAGGCCAGCCCAGTATGCGGATGGGAGACCACCTGGAAGTCCCAGGGCACGGAGTCACGGCCAAAAACACGGGAGACCACAGAAACTGTACAAGTTGAAAGACTTTGTTTGGCCCCAGCATCAGTGGTGGACGCGGGCAGGAGAAGTCAAGTGAAAACGCAGTGCGTGCGCCTGGCTGCGAAAGGGGTGTATGCGTGCAAACTGCTGGCTGGAGCCCCAAAACAGGGCATGTTTGAACTGTAGAACCTCCCTCTCGTCCTTCAAAGCGGTTCCCCTCCCCGGTAGGTTGTGGTGTGGTTAAAAGTGGCCTCCCCGCGCTGCGCCGGACCTGGCCCCATGCTCCAGGAATTCCAGCTATTATTTATAAGCGCTTCTAAATTTATCACGCACGACTTTGTGTACACAGAGAGGGCTTCTTCCTTTGCAGCGCCGCTGGGTAACGTGGTTTTGTTCGGGCCAAGGTGGACTCATCTGCCTCCCATTAAGCTCTAACATCAGCGGGACTGGGGCTTGCAGATGGCCTTCTGCCGGCTCCCAGTGCTTCCTGGCCTTTGAAAGGACCCGCCGGTGGAGCTCCTTGTGTGTGAAGTTATTGGAACCAAGTTTGGCTTCAATTATCAAAGTAAATGATGCCATTGTAAAGCTATGCTCCAAGCAGTGTTCTACAATTAGAGCATGGAAGCACTGATTAACATAGTTTTGTCAAAATATACTTCTTTTTTTTTTCCTCCTCAGGTTTGTGCATGCTTTTTTTTTTTTTTCTCCTTTTTTTTTGTCTTTAAACCCATGATTACCCAGTGATGTTTGTCCCAAGGAAATACTTAATGAGATTCAGTTTTGCCTCAAAATGCTCCTTGTAGATTTCCTTCTGTCTCTGTATCAATCTGTGGTTTGAACTGCCAGAGTGCTTTTTATTTCTAAGAAACAGAGTTTGACAATAAAATAAAAAAAAAAAACCAAAACAAAAAAACCCAACAAAACAACCCTACACTCTGAAATAGCACCCTCATAACAGGGGATACAACCAAGAGCCCCTGAAATTTTCATGGCATTATAATACCTCTGATATGCCCATCGCCTAACATAGCGTGTAGAGAGTTACACGCTGTGTGTCATCGCATCAAGATAAGAATAGGCTGAGAAACATCAGACATTCTCCTTGAAGCTCCAGAGCAACTGCTACCTGACAGCTGAAAACACTTTGCATATTGAGTTTGGAGCTGGGGTGTGTGTTTGTGTGTGTGCAGCATCTGCGGCGGGAGACCACCGCTCTCCACTGGAATTTAAAACCCTCCCAGGCAACTTGATGCATCTGGGTGCAATTACTGTAGTAAGGTGGTCAAATTAAAAAAAAAAAAAAAAAATTAAACACGGCAAAACAGCCCCCATTGGTTTTCTTAAAGGATGTAGGGATTTTTGTGGGGCAGCATGTTGGAGGTGGAGTTGGGGCGCTGGCTTTAAAAATACATGAACTTTGAGGATTTGGGTTTTTTTTTGTCTGTGAGGTGTTGGTAGGTGAGTCGGTGCTGCGGTCCAGTACTGATGGGAAGATGAGTTAGTTCTGGCCACTTTCTCTAATTATATCTTTCCAAAGGCTGTGTTTGGACACACCTCCTCTCCCTGTGCTGTGTTCATACGGACCCGCTGCCGCCACCCCCACCCTGGCCTCTCCAGCAGTCATGTCTGCTGGAAGAACATGGCACATCAGCCCTCCTGGGTGCCACCAGGGGTGACATGGCCACCTCCCAGCCAAGTGGTGGTCCTGTGCCGGGGAGCAGCCTGCACTCCTGAGCCGTGTGGTCCTCTCGGATGCGCTCTCAAGACCCGAGATGGTTTCAAATCAGATAGTTGTAAGAGCTGCGTCCCTTATGCGGTTGACCCAAAAGCCCACCAAGGATCTAGAAAGGGTCACTTGGACTGCACATCCCCCCAAATCAGAGTAGGAGACTACATGGTCTTTAGAGGAACTTTTTTGTAGTAGTAGTCGGATAACTTAGCTTTCACCCACATGTGGAATTAATTTATCTTTGAATATTTAACTTCTTTCCTGTGGCATTCCTTACTATCTCTTTTTTTTTTTTTTTTTTCCTTCTCCCTTCTTCCCAGATATATATTTTTTAACATCTTGATCTCCCCATCAGAAGTGCCGTGGCCTCCTTCGGAAAGGAATGCAGCCCCGGCTGGGCTGAATACCTGCCTGCTGCCAGCCCCAGCCCCGCGCTGCTCATACCAGAGAGGCCCATCTTCCCCGCCATCCCCTCCTGCGTTTTTTTTTTTTTTTCCCAACTTTTTCAAACTTTTTTTTTTTAAAACTTAAGCCTTTGTGGAGGCTCCTGGTTTTGGGGCTGGCGGAGCAGGACCGCGTGGGGTGCCTGGGTGGCCGTGAGGGATGGAGAGCGGGGCAGTGGGAGGACATTGCTGCTCACTTAAACCCAGCTGGTCCCCTCCGACCCCCCAGGGGGGGCAGGGAGGTGGAAAGCCCATTAAAAAAAACCTGCCGAGCCTGCTGGCACATTCCTTAGGCCCCCAAGTCCTGGGTAAGTGGCCCTAATTATTAAAATCAGCAGTCCTTATCAGATGACAAGGCCTTTTGCTTTGATATACAAAGGCAGAAGCTTAACAACCCCATCTTCCCCTGGAAGAGGAACAAAATGTGCACCTTAACACTCAGCTTTCAAGCCTCCCCGCATAATCCCCTTATCGCCTGCCCAAGATATGTATATTGATCCCGGCTGGGAAGTTGGAGTAATGGGAGGTGTCGGGCAGGGGGACGCCCAGGTCCCCCCCATGCGGTGACCCTACCATCGTGACCCCGCCATGCTCCGTCACAGCTCGTGTCACTGCCCATGAATTTTTCATGCGTCCGCTCTTGGGTACTCAACTCGAGCATCCAGGCTGGGCTCTGGGTTTGCTTCTCCAAGTGAAGCCAGAGTTGGTGGCATCAGTAACCATCACGCCCATTAGTATGACCTGCTGCTGCTGTCCCCGCCTCCCCCATCCTCCTCTTCCCCACCCAGCTGCACCCAAAAGTTGAACAAGTGGTCGGTTCTCCTAAAAACTGGGCCTTTATATTGCGTGTTTTTATAATGCCAGGAAGATGGCACCCACCTTTGGGAGGCCAAGCCTGAGACAGCAGATTCCAGCCCTGTCCATGCCTCCTCTGACGCGTGGTGGTCCTGCTCCAGTAGTTTCGGGCAGTTCTCTTGTTTCAGGCAACACAGATATGTATCTTATATTCCCAAAGGGGCCCTAACTCCTGTCTTCAGAGTGGACTTAAGCATTTATTAGCTGGTGCCTCAATGGCTTTCAGTGGCACTTGAGCTCTGAACTTCTTCATCTTTTGCCTGCTGATGCCAACAGCAAACCTCCCACTCAACTCAGCAGTGCAGCGTCAAGCTTTAAGGACCAAGTTTTTGAAGGTATCAGAGCACCTAGAGGTGCTTCACAGGATTTTCTAAAGTGTGCTTCTAGTGTCAAAAGCAACATCTTCAAAGTTGGACTTTGGGTGTGTTTAGACAGAGCGTGTCCTGGTTGCTGCTAGCCTGAGCAGTGGATGGTTTGTTGCTTCTGGAGAGGTTGAGCAGCCAGTGTGTGTGGTTCCCATAAGGAGAGGACTACCATGAAACTCGTGTGCTTTCCTGTAGCCCAAGACTGGCTGGTAACTAGATTCCTGTTTTGCTTGTCCCCAGGTCCTTCAAGAGGAATGATCCCGTTAACCCATACCATGTGAATTCTGGCTATGTTTTCGCCCCAGCAACCAGCGCGAACGATAGTGAAATATCTAGTGATGCCCTGACGGACGACTCCATGTCGATGACAGACAGCAGCGTGTAAGTACCATGTGTCAGACGGGTCCTTTTGGGATGTGCCGTCTGTGACTCAGCTGCGCCCCTGCGCCGTGGAGGCTCCCGGGAGCGATGGGTCCAGGGTCATCACCCGTCTTCTGCTTGCCGTTGGTGATGGGCTGCTGAAACTGCGGCGTGTGCCCAAACCGAGAGGTGTAGCAGGGTGATAGCCTCACTCTTGCTGCGGTCGCCAGAGGTATCGGATGGAGTAAAAGGATGAATCCCTCTATTGCCATTTTGCAACTGCAGCTGAGCAAACGTGTTTTCCCCTGTGCTGATGGTGCTGCCTGACTAACCCAAGGAGTGTATCTCCCCGAGCCTTTGTCTTAAGGCCAGGCTTCCTTAACTAGTTATCAGTCATCAAAGAGGAGGAGATTACTTCCTGTAGGAAGTACTTTCTGTTATTAAGGTTTGTCATTAATGTCAGAATATACATTAATAGGGCCAGTGACCTGAAGGGGCAAATAGCTGCTCATCTAGTGCGGCTGGGGCAGTCTTCAAAGAGCCATTTGAATGGAGCTGCACGGATCAGGTCTGGGTGTTTCAGGAGCGTAGAGATGAGGGATGATGCTGTGGCCCAGCCCAGGAGTTGCAGGATCTGTCTTTTCCTCCTGACTCTGCTGAGAAGTGTGCAACCAGGAGCAAGTCCTTTCACCATCCTCGGTTTGCTTTCCCCAGCAGGAGAGAAATGGTGCTTTTGTGTCCATAGAGGAGACAGTAAGACTCACTTAGTGCTCTTAAGGACCATTTTCTTCAGCTGGGCAGAAGGCAGATGTTGCCGTTTGTGTTTCATGATCCTCACTTAAGCACAAGTGCTCTAGAAAAACCCACCTGTAAACAGTGCGCTTTGTTCCTGCTCTTCATCTCAGAGGTGAAACTTCTCCACTTCTCTGTCAGATGTGTCGGGTGATTACTGTGTACCCCTCAGAGAGGTTTGCATGCTGGGTTTTTAAAGTCCACAGTGCTGGGTGGTGCACTACGGAAAACAGGATTTACCAAAAATCCTTGATGTGTAAACAAAAGCTTTTTTTTTTTTTTTTTTAATGCACATGTGTGTTTTGAACTGATATTATGGAAAAAAATAGTTTGTTGTCCCACCAGATTCCCTTATTGAACAATATTGGCATTAAATAAAAGAGCTGAATCATAGGGTGACTTCTTTATTTCTTCTTACTGGCTCTGGTTGTATGTGATCATGTGTCAACAGAGCATTCATTGGGTTAGTCATTTCTGGACCAGTGTAGGGTCACTTGGGATTCACAGGGCTAGGATTATACCCTCTCTTCACAGCAATGCCAATTGTAGGCCTTATACAGATGAGAGCACTGAGTGAGAAATAAAGTGCATGGTGGATGAAAGGCTTAACTGAATCGCTTTCAGCCCATTGTTAGTCCAGGGGAGCTTAGCGGGGATGAGAGGGCAGCAGCCCGCTTTGAAATTTGCTTGAACAAGTGAATAGGAGCTCCCCATAAAGCAGCGCGTGAAAGGAGCCTGCCTGTTTTTTCCTGCCGTAACAATAGCCCGCGCAGGCTGGGAGAGTTTGGGGAAGCTTGGCTGATTAAACTGCCCGCAGCTCCAGGTTGGGGGGCGGCGGGGAGGACTTTGGGGGAGGCAGGGCGGGGGGAGAGCAGCGGGATGGCGGAGGTTGGAGGAATATCTCCGGCTGCAGAACCGGTCCCCCGGGCATCCCCGGAGCCACGCTCCGTCCGCGGGGCCGGGAACAGGCGGGATGTTGGGGTGGTTTTGGGAGAGGTAAATTGGCAGTTTTGGAGGCTGGGCTTAAGTTAAGTTAAAGTTAAGGCTGATGTAAAACTTCCTTCGCAGAGGCGGAGGGCTGCTGCCAAGATTGCAGTAAAAAATTTGGGGTTTGGTTGGGTTTTTTTTTTGGCCTTTCCTGGTACCTGGCTCTGCTGGTTGCTGAAGATGCTGTGAAGGTGTTCGGGGCACAAACCCACTGTCCTTCCACAGGCTGAGCCCCAGTGCTTGTCTGCCCGCAAGGTTTTACCCCCTCTTTAACAGAGGACCCGGGTTTATTCTGTTTCGTCAGTGTGAATGCAAATGAGTTCTTTTGGCTTATATTGGTATCAACTGAAGAGGAAAAACTTGTTCTGGAAAAGTCTGTCAGACATAGCAGTAAAGTGAGGGTTGGTGTTTTTTTTTTTAAATAAATCTAAATCTGAACTGTGCTGGAATTAGGAGAGGTCTCCAAATAATGCCCAATCTGCCTTTTTTTTTTTTTTTTTTTTATTATAGATGCCAGGGATCAGTCTGTATGTATAGATTTTGTAATAGCCACAAAGCATCATGCAAATTTACATTTCCATTTCTTGATTGGGGGGGGGGGGGGGGGGGGGAAAGGGGATTTTTTTTTTTTATTTGCTTATATCTTATTTATGGATTTACTTTGGACACAGGGGAATGCTGCTGAGCAAACTTCAAATATTACCTTATCTTACAAACCAGGCTTTTGATGTTGGCAAGATCAGAGGCTTGTTTCAGAGCCGTTGCCAAATGAAGATGGGAGTGAATGCATATGCGCATGAGTCTGATATTTCAAAGCAGCAGTAAAACTACATTCAGGTTAGGTCAGGCACATCTGAGTCAAAAGGCTAAGATAATTGGCTCAGCTTAAATGGCAGCTGACTGGGTAGAAGACTTCAAACTAGTGTTTCCCCCAGAAACAGATTGGCTTAGCCCCAGCCTGGTTAGCTGAAATGTTTATAATTAAACTCTACTATTTAGTGCCTAAACTCCGTAGCTCTTCAGCCCGCAGCTTTTAGTAGCCAAGAAAGTGAGTGCAAATGTTTGCTGCTGGAGCAAGGGGAGAGGGGGCACCTGGAGAGCTGGGCTTAACTTCCTCCTGCCCCGAAACCTCTGGCCAAGCTCAGCCTTTTCATTTCAAAGGCACTTTCTCCTGTTGGAGGGGTCTGCTTCAGCACCAGGCTTCCCCCTGTATCTCCTGCTGTACTGACCCTGGCTCCAGCTCCGTCCCTCTGTCCCTCCTGCAGTCAGGGTTCACCCGTTGGTCCCCCCTTCAACCCTGGCATTGTCCGTTTTCCCCCTGTTTTAGTCATTTTCCACTCGTTTTAGACAGCACTCATCAAAGTGGCTGTAAAGATCCCTCCCTGTTCCCCAGGCTGATTTTCCCAAGCTGCGCCATAGCCTTCCCATCCCAGTGAAATACCATTTAAAAAAAAAAAAATATCTTTTTTTAATTCTTCATGTTGTTACAAGTTGTAAAACTCTCCTGACAAGGCAGGGCTGTAGAAGCAGGGAGCAGGAGGTCTGATCTGGGGCTCTCCGGTGTAAACGGAGGAGTTTTAGGGGGAAGGAGCAGCTTTTGTACTGACCTGAACGAGGGCAAATCTTAAGTACAGTGAGGAGCCATGCTGTTGGGTCAGCGTTGCTTTTCCTCCTCCTTTTCAAGCCACCCTGGCTGTGAATGGCGTGAGTCCCCTCTCCTTCTCCATAGCCTGTCCCAGGACTGTCCCTTTAGGCAGAGATGGTCCCCTGGAGCTGGGAGTCTGGGGACACCCTGCAAGGAGAAGTGCTCCCAGCTCGGTGGCCGCAGCAGAGGGGCTGGGGACAGCATCTTGTGCTTGTGGACCTGGAGGGAGGTGGGGAGCACAGGAGGGCTGTGGGGTTCCCTGTTGTCCCTTGGTCATGTCCATGGGTGCCTTGTGTTGAAGGCATAGACCTTCAGCTGCTTTCCTACTCTTCCCCGTCTGGCCTCTTGGACTGACGTTTATAGAGGACACCTCCTCTTTAATTGAATATGTTAACGGGATTAGTTCCGAATGTATGCATGCTTGTAACGTGCTCACGCTGGCATTTTTACTACCTTTAAAATGCCTATTTTACTTGTTATTCCCTATATTGAAGGTCTTCCCTAAGAGACCCTCATCTCAGTAAGCCTCAGTGAACAAATGCTTCTCTGAAGGTACAGATGATTTGGTTTTCACCTTAGATTTGCTTTTCCCGCGTCCTCCCCCAATGCTAAGGCATGTCATGTGCCCCCAGGCCCTGTTGCCCCATGGCTTCGTGGAGCAGAAATGCTTGGTGACCACCACCGGCTGCAGTTGGTGGCCATGACTGGCTGTGATAGCCGGTGTGTGCTGGGCCGCTTCCCCCAAAAGTGCTCCAGAGCCCTGTGTTGTGCAATAGGGACATCAGGACAATTAGCTCCTTTCACTTGTAATGTAACGCACGTTCATGGACCATGTCTAGAGGAGGTGGTGTTCATCTTGTGGCATCAAGGACTTTCTCTGCACTCCCAGCATGCTCTCTTTATTATAAAGATATTGCCAAGTTTATTAAGATGAAATTGTTCCGATCTTTCACTCCAGGCTTTGCAGCTTAATCTTGCTCATTAAAACAATTTAATGGCAACTGAATGCTTTGGCCAAGACCTTCTCAAAGGCCTGTGATAGTGTGCTGCAAACCTTGACCTTGCAATGGCATCTGATCATCCTCCTCAAGAGAAGGGACCTGGTGTCTCTGGGAAGGCCTTCCCTTGTGCCTTGTCTCTGGCAGCGCGTCCGAAACATGTCGGTGTGTGCCCACCACCACTGTGGCCATGGGAGGTGGCACGCAGGGACGCTGTGCCATGTCAGCTCCCCTGACAGCAGCATGGGGCCAGCGCTGTCTGCTCAGCCGCCGCCGCTCCTCCTTGGGCAGGAGCTATTTTCTCCTCTCAGGAGATGAGTCAGGTGTGGGGGCAGGTGGATGAAAGGGACGGGACCGGAGATCAAGGTTATTCAGCCAGTCTGAGGGAAGGGGTGGAATTAGACATTCAGGATCTCCAGGCATGCTCTTCCGGCTGTCCCCGCTGTCTGTAGAAGGCCCTTTAATCCTAACTGAGGTAATTTTTTATGTGGCCGGATGAAAACACCCCGCGTTGCCTCGAGTGGGCTGTGCAGGGGGCTGTTCCCACCAGTGCTCCTCGCCTGGTCTCTTCTCATGGCTTCCTGGCCATGAGCTGGCGTGGCCAAGGGGAGCAACGTTGTGCCCGGAGGGTATGGCCTGTCCTTTGCTGGTGCTTTGTGGTGGCCTGCCTGTGCCTGCCAGCCTCAGGGCAGGAGAAACATCCCAGATCTTAAGTAGGGCTGAAGTTAGGGAGCCGCCTTTTGGTGGTCATCCATCTTCATTCTCTTCCTTCTTGTTTCCACTGTGCCAATGCTCCATGGGGTGTTTTAGAGGTTGAGGAAGGTTGTGGTCTTAAGAGAGCGTAATTCAGTTATGAAAAAGCAACAAAAATAAAGTGCAGAAGCAGAAACCTAGCATTGGAAGGGCCTTTCACTGCCTCAGAAGTGAAGCCGAGGGGATCTTTGGGCGTCTTCCCATGCGGAGTTGCCTTCAGCTTGCTTTTCAGCTTTTGCTTAATTACTGCACATCCATGTAGGTGGTGACACAGGCACTTCCCAAGCTGCCAGATGTTTGAGGTGACATCCAGAGGGCTCAGCACCTCTAGGAACGTGGACCTGTGGCATGCCTGGGTGGTTTCAGAGGTGGTGGAGAAGTGTCTTGGTTAGGGCGTGGGGAGGGCCCTGACTGACCCTGACCTCTCATCCGTATGCAGAGATGGGATCCCCCCGTACAGAATTGGGAGCAAGAAGCAGCTCCAGCGGGAAATGCATCGGAGCGTCAAGGCCAACGGTCAAGTTTCTCTACCTCATTTTCCGGTAAGTTCAGGTGGGAGCTGCAGGGTCTGGGTTGGCCATGGGAAATGCTGGGAATGGGCACGGGTGGAGGGAAGGGACCATGGGAGCAGAGTGTTTCCATCCGTATGTGGTGCCAGAGAAGAGGTGCTGCTTGGTGTTGAGCAGGAGCCATGTGTTCTCAGCATCCTTGCAAAAACCTGCTTGTGTACAGTCACGTTGTGGTCCTTCCCTGGCAACCAGGTGCTAATTAGGGCTTTTCAATGGCACTGGAGTTGTTCTCCTGGTCTAAATCCAAGCAGTGATACCTCTATTGGGTCTAGTAAGAGCACTGGCTCTGGTCACTACCCTGACACCTCCGCCGGTGCCAAGCAGACCAAGGCTTTGCCTCATGCAGCGCTGGTGGCCTTTAAAAGCACATCGTATGTAAGCTGGTGGGAAGCAGGGTCTCCCAAAAGAGAGACATCTGCAGCAGATACGTGCCTTGCTTTGAGGGGATCTGATTTGCAGTGTTGCTGTCCTCTCAAAAATTAACTCGCTGACTTGCTAATTCAGTTGACTCGCAGACTCCCGATTCCTGCAGCGAATAAACTGTTTACACAGACAAGTATAAACTTATCTTGTCTTGAGATTAATATGCTAAAATTCCTCTTTCTGCTGTCTTAAGCAGCAAGAAATCATAGATGATATTTCTGGTGGAGGGTGGGGGTGGTTTATGTGGTTTTTCTTTTTGGTGTTTTTTTTTCCCCTTCCTCCATAAAGAAAGTTCTATAGCCTGAGCTTGTAAATTAGATTATTTTGTCCCAGGGCGTGCAAATCGACTTTCTCTGTAAGGCAGTGCTTTGATCAGGGACTGAATAGAGCCAGCTTGTGTAAGAGTGACAATTTCCAGCAGAGTGGCCTTTTTCTACCCTCACATCATTTCTGGAGCTAAGTGGTTGCCGGAGAGAGGCCCCACCTCATCTGGTGGGTAGTATGTGAAAGAGTTGGCAGTTCAGCTTTCTGCTCTTGCGGGGGGGAGAGAAAAAAAAAAGAGATGGAGAGTGGGGGCGAGGAGTGGGGTGCATGGGGGTGGCAGGAGGGAGGGCAGAGTTAGGTGGGTGGTTTCTTTTTCCTCTTTTTTTTTTTCTTTCTTCTTCTTTCCTCCTCTTTTCCTGCCATGTTTGCTTCTTTTGGCAGAAATTCGCGTTTTGCCTTTTTATATTCTGCACTTGATTTGGAGATGTTCCCTTTTTCCCTTGATAGATCTGCTTGAGGCAGCCAAGCTCAGCAGTGTAGCACCGCTAGCCTGCAGCAGCTTTCTTCATTTTCTGTACAAAGAGATGGAGGGGGGGGGAAGAGATCTAGGACACTGTTGAGACAACACTACCTCAAAGGTGCCCAGTGTGTAGCCAGGAAATAAATTACCAGCACTTCTCTGATCTGCAACCGTTTGACTTCTTTTTTTTTTTTTTTTCCCTTTTTTTTTTCTCCTTTCCCTTTTTCTCCCCCATCTTATTTTTTTTAATTTCCAACTCCTTTCTGTTTATACTCACTTTATTCCTTGAGTTAAAGTCTCTCCCTCCCACCTCAGAGGTTTTTTTTTTTTTTTTTTTTTTTTTTTTTGATGTTTGACAACAGTCTTTGAAGATTTTCTACTTCAGAGTAGCTACTGATGGGCTGGTTGTACTACAGAGAGAACAAGCGGGGTTCCTCAGAGTGCGACCAACTGCTCCTGCCGAAGGCAAACGCTGGTGGGGAGGATGTCACTCCATGAGGCCACAGCACTAGCTCATAAAAATCCAGAGCAGACCATGCCTAGTTGCGGCCGTCTTTTCATCCAAACATGGAGACACAACAAGCGTAGCGGGGCCGGCGATGCCGCTCCGGCTAAGCGCCCGTGCCCTGCGCCGCCCGCTAAACATGCCTTGTGCCTTCTGTCCCCGCTCCTTGTAGAGGACCCACCGTCTTCCCAAGGAGATGACCCCGGTGGAGCCGGCTGCCTTTGCCGCGGAGCTCATTTCCCGGTTGGAGAAGCTGAAGCAGGAGCAGGAAACCATGGACAGTCTGGAGGAGAGGCTGCAGCAAATCAAGGAGGTAGGAGGATTAACCCTGCCGGGGCCGGGCAGAGCTCGCTGCTTGCCGCCTGGCTGGGGGGGTGGTGGGAAGGGGCCGTATCCTGCCCATGGGGAGGAACGCGTTTCGATCGCACTGCGGTTTGCGAGCCCGTGGAGGGGGGGGGTGGGATGTCCTCGCCAGCTCCCCGTCCTCTTGCATTCATTTCTCGCCATCGCTTGGCTGGCAGGACGAGGAGAAGGAGGGGGCCGAGCTGCCCGC
>NW_009646934.1:1515376-1521012 GCF_000708025.1 Charadrius vociferus | reverse complement strand
CCTGCCACCGGGCAAGCTGCAGCCCGGCGTGGCCTCGCCGGCCACGTGCACTGTGGTGGGTAAGGGATTCATCACCAAGCAGACCACCAAGCACGTCCACCACCACTACATCCACCACCACACCGTGCCCAAGACGAAGGAGCAGATCGAAGCGGAGGCGGCTCAGCGGGTGCAGTGCTGCTGCCCGGCGGGCGGCGACTACTACTGCTACCCCAAGTGCAAGGGCCACCCGAAAAGCACGGACCCCCCTCTTCCTCCGCTGGAGCCCTTCGGGTAAGTCATGAGCATCCCCATTGCGCCCACCCCGACCTGTCACCCCACCGTCCCCTTGCAAGGGGGCTGGTGGGGACAGCCCCGCGGCGGCGCAGGGGGGCTGACGGTGGGCTCGTGTCCCCTTCTCGCCATCAGCAGGACGGGGACGCTGCCGAAGAGGCCGGGCAGAGGAGCGGAGAGCGTCGCCCTGCCGGCCGGGGACGGGGGGCTGCCCGGCCCCAGTGGGGTGCAGCTACCGGGGGGCGAGGCGGACCGGGCGCAGAACGTCTGGCAGTGGATGCTGGAGAGCGAGAGACAAAATAAGCACAAGCCCCATAGGTAAATACGCAGCTGTCTACAGCAATATCGCTCCCGGTAAATATTTATATATTACATGGGCTGTCTATTTTTACAATCGCTAAAAACAAATGAGACTCTTTGCTCCTCCGGTTTAATATAAAAGCTGTTCCGCAGAACCAGAAAAACCACAAAAATGTCATGTTTTTGGCAATAAACCTCCTTTCATGTTATGACAGACTTTTGAGAGGGAGCGAGCAGAATAGGAGCTGCTATTAAAGTCATATTTTCCAGCTTTTCTAACCCGACTTCTTCCCCTCCCCAAGCACACAAAGCACAAAGAAGGCCTACAGCTCCGACTTCGCCAAGGGGGCCCCCGGCCGCCACCACCCGTGGGGGACCGGCAGCCACCCGCGCGGGGCGCAGCCCGCCCACCCCTTCGTCCAGGACCCCGCCATGCCCCCGCTCACCCCACCCAACACCCTGGCGCAGCTGGAGGAAGCGTGCCGCCGGCTCGCTGAGGTCTCCAAACCGCAGAAGACACGGTAACGGCAGCGGGGAGGGATGGTGCGGGTCCGGCGGTGGGGTCCGGGGAGCGGCAGGGGGGGGAGAGGTTTGCTGGAGGCTGGTTGAGGTCGTCTTCGGACCAACGCTGGGGCTGACGGCGCGCAAGGCGGTGGGTGAACGTGGACGGTGTCTTCCCCATCTAGGTAGAGGGTCAGCCACGGGGCTGGACCGTGGTGACGCGTGACGGCACGGCTTGGCCGAGCCCCAAGGATGAGCCTCCTTATTCCAACCCCACCCTACCCCAGCACAAATAGTTTGAATCCTAGACTATTACTTCCACTCTTTTGATGGCTGTAATTTGCCCGTTTTTCCTCTGGGACGGACTCCAGCTACATACCAAGTGGAGAATTGGACTGGTTATCGTTCATTTGGGTATGGAAGGATAAATTAGCCCACAGCATTTTTAATTCTTCCTTTGATTGTTTACAACATGTGAGGGTTGATACAAAGAGCGAACTTAACGACCCACAGGAGACTTCAATTAAGAAGATTGTATTTCAACAATTTTTTTTTAAAGTTTTTTTTTTTCCTCTCTTTTTTTTTTCCCCCCTTCTTCCCCACTTGCCCTCCCCCTCTCCACTTCAGATGTTCAACCTCAAATCAGCAGAGGGATCGAAACCACTCCGCTGCCGTTCAGGGGGGAAACTCCCCTTTCTGCAATGCAAGTCTAACGACAGAAGAGTGAGTATTGCACGCGTGGAAAAGGATTGGGAAATACATACATATCATAATTATATTTTCATTAAATGGATTGCGCTTTGAAAAGAGAGGAAATTCTTATATCTGAAATTTTGTCTTTCAAACATTCTTCTTAAAGCAAGAACAAAACATTTTCAAATCTTGTCTCTGGCTCTTTTTAACTTGCATTCCTGTAAAGTGGACAAAGATTGGATTAGTCTAATTACAGGATGGTTCTTTTAACAAGAAATCTGCTAGAGAGAGGTCTAAAATGGCCTAAATAATTAAAGTTTTCTTTCTTACCCTCTTCATCTTAAGCAATGAGTAATGTTTGAAGTCCAGACTGAGCCACCTGACTAGAGCCTTTCATTTTTAATTGGTTGACCTTAAGTCCACCAGCTGTCTTTGCTAGCAGCTTTTTTTCTGAAGCCACTCTACAAAGACTTAGAACAAATTAGGAAGACTAAATTACTGCGGACTAACACTTTGTGACCTTTTGACATGCCAAGTGTACATTGCCTCAGAAGCAGTTGTAGATTTGGCTGCATGGTACTCGCTGGAGCGTTGCCATTTTGCTGGGTAATATTGTTTTAATTATTCTTTAAGAAGGGTTCCTTAGTGCAAACGACAAGACCCAGTTCATTTTATCCTCACCAGGGAAAAATAAGATTACCTGTGTGCTTCAGGTGCAGAACCTGGCGGTGGTTTTGCTTTGTTAGCTGGTGGTGGTTGCAGGTGGTTTTGTGCATGAGAAGAAAGCTTGGCAGATGCTGTGTACGAAGGCAGACGAAACGAGCCTTTTAAAACCAGAGATGTGCAATACCGGGGCTGGCTGGGTAGAGATTAGCCCGTGGTGAGCCCTACGCTCACTCCCCTGGCCCATGGTCCTCTTCCAATGCCTCCAGCAAGCATCTAACCTCCATCCCTCCGTTCTCCCATCTGTAGGGTGGGATGAGGTCCCTGCTGCCCCGCGGCTGAGCGCTCTGCGCTGCCGCCCTTCCCACCGCCGCAGCGAGCGGGAGCTGTTGCGGGAGCCCAGCGAAGGGCTGTGCGAACACAGCGTGACAAATTCGTGGCCAGTACGGGAATATCTGACTTTTTTGGGTCACACCCAGCATATTTCTGACCAGCGTCACGTGTAGCGGAAACACTGCCGGATTGAGTGCGGTGAAACGGCTTGTTCTCAAATGGAAAAATAGAGGGGTTTGTGTGTGTGTTTTCTGTTTTTCAGTCACAAAGAGCCAAAGAAACTGCCAGTTGTTCACACCTCTCAGTCGAGCGAGTTGGTTGTCACCTATTTTTTTTGCGGCGAAGAAATTCCCTACAGGAGGATGTTAAAGGCCCAGAGCCTGACACTTGGGCACTTTAAAGAACAGCTGAGCAAAAAGGGAAATTACAGGTAAGAATCTGTGATTTGTTTGTTCTTTAGTATATTCTAATAAGTCAAAAGAATAAGCAGATATTTTGCAGGTCTGCCTGCAATAACACGTTTACCTCGCTTTCCAGAGGCTGTAGGTCATCTTCTCTTCCCACTCAAACTAAGAGCCACTTGGAGATGGAGAAAGGGCCCCTGAGCTGCAGCTTGGCTGCAGAGCCACCTCCTCTCCATCTCCCTCCCCAGCCTCCTCCCCCCGTTGCACATGGATGCAGGCTGGCAGGCTTCGTGCTCCAACCCTTGTCCAAAAAGCTTGAATACCAGGAAAAGCTGGGATGGCCTTGCGGCAATGGCACGGAGCAGTGGGGTTCGGTTTCCAAACTGGGCTCAGTATTCATCTTGGTTCTGGCCTCCTGCTTTGCCTACTCATTTAATTTCTTCATTTTTAATTGTGGGGTTTTTTTCTTTTTTGCAATGGTGTGACCATGAATGTGGTCGGTGAAGTCCTGGGATGTTGCATGTGAGTGGATGTATAGCTGAGATGCAGCGAGCTCACTTTTCTCTTCGTTAGGGAAAAAAACCCTCTGCCCTGCAGGGAAAGCTCCACCAGCGATACCGAGTTCCTCCTCAGAAACGCCAACAAACCCTGCCTGTCTGGTTTCCAGGGCCAAGCTCCCAGTTTAACCAGTTTGCTACTTCTAGTTCCCATGGCAGTAGCTTCACATTGGCTATTTTTGCTCTACGTTCCCGGTGGATCTGGGCGCTGGTGAGATCATCTGTTGGCCACTTTTGCAGGGTGAGCAGGAGAGGGACGCTCCAGTGTTAAGCGTTGAATTTGCACTGAGTTTGGTGCTTCTTCAAAGAGCCAGAAGGTTTGCCCTGGAACTGGCAGCCTCTGATTTACCCTCCAAATGGCCGTTTGGGTTTGGTACAAGGACTTTTCCAGCTGGTGCTCCATCACTGGCGTGTCTTTAGCTTTGGAAGGTCCACCTGTGCAGATCAGAGGTGGGGCACCCGAGGGTGCTGTCAGGTTGGGGGATGCCGAGCTGGGGTTCGGCTGTGGCTGTTTCACGGTGGGGCTGGCGCTGGAATACTGCCAATCCGTCCCCAAAAACCATCTTTGCAGCCCGCCCAGCTGCCGTCAGATGGCAGCAACCTGCAAGTACACCCAACCTGGCCAACCTCCAGGAGAGGTCCTTGGGCTTCTTGCACCCATGCGCCATTTTCAGTCCCTAAAGCCTCTTCTGGCCTGCCGCGCTCCTCCTCCAGCTGATGCAGCCTCATGCCCCAGTTGCAGACCAGTTTCCCTCGCTTCATCACTGGTCTGCCAGTGGCTGTGTAGTCCCACCCCCCTAAAAAAAACCCACCTTTTTTTTTTCTTGTTTGCTTTCTATGACAATTTTATGTGATGCCCGAGTACAGGAGTAGGCTCCTAAAACCTCTGTGGCCTGAAAGTCCCTCCAGGTGCAATTATTTGTGCCTTGTCAGACTGTAATTACTTTGGAAAATGTTTTTAAGTGACTGACAAGGATGAAACAACGTTTTGCTTAGATCTCACCCCTTTACACCTGGGTAAAGACAATACAGAAATTTATAAAAGGAACTTGGGTACGTGCCCAGTATTTTATCTTGCACAGACACAAGGTGAAACTAATTACACAAATGTGTGTACCTCCAGGGAATCATTTTGATCTAAGCTTTGACTTTTGGCTGGACTTTGAGTGAAACTGCGGGTGACCTTCAGGGAAGAGGTCCGCAGTGCCCGGAGTAGCGTGTGTGTTACGGGGAGGCACTAACTAGGCTGCTTTGGTCACATCTGGCATTGATTTCTTTTTAAGGCACATTTAATAAGCATGTCTTTGAAGCCCTTGCCTTTCATTTAATGCACAAAGACATGCAGAAATGCTCCGCTCTCCAAATTCTTTATTGATTGGATCAGTTTGCGAGGCGGGTACCTCGGGCTCCCGCGATGCCAGAGCCCCCCCCCCTCCCCGCCTCCCACCCCCACCTCCCCAAAAAAAGAGAAGGAATTAAGCAGTGATTTAATACTGATGGCGTTAACAAAAAACAAACATACACGCACAAAAAAACTGGGTGGTGTCGGGTAATCTGAAGATGGCAGCGGTTCAAAACAGAGCTGTAACGCCAGGCCTGCTCGCCTCGATTGGTGCCAGATGTCCCAAAAAATTAAAAAAAAAAAAAAAAGAGCAAAGCTTGCCACATAAAATATGTTTCAATGGAAAGCCCATTGCTGAGCAAATAAGAGCAGAGTGACTTGTTTGAAGACGTTGTAGGGGAGGATTTCTTTTTTTTTTTTGCTTTGCCTCCTCTTTTTTTATTTGTTCTCCCCCTTTTTCTCTGTGAAATAAGGTTGTAATTATGTAAAAGGTCATAGCGTGTTTTCTCCAATAAAAATTTTGTAAACACAGCCAGCGCTTGGGCTTGTGGAGGAAGTTATTGGGAAGAG
>NW_009646934.1:1511720-1515361 GCF_000708025.1 Charadrius vociferus | reverse complement strand
ATCTGGAGAGGGGCGGAGAAGGGGAAAGGGAAGAGAAAGTTCTTTGTAATTCATTCAAACTTTCCTTGGGTTTTTTTGGTTTTGTTTCAAGGCTGCTGGCCTGGGGAATTGTGGCCTTGACCTGCAGCGTGAAAGTTGGTGGGAGTTGGGCCGTTGACTTCAATGAGCGCAGGCTCTGAAGGACTTAAGTAAGATGTTTTTCCTTGCTGAGCCATGAAAGACGCAACATGTGTCAATTCAGCTTGGAATGACTTTACAAAAATAAATCCTAATCGTACCTTGACTGAATGGAGATGGTTTCATCTCTTTGACTAAAAAGGCAGCTTTTATCCCCCTACCAAAATAATTTTAACGTACCCTAAAAATAAACAGATTTGCAAGCCGTTGTTATTGAGTATTTTAAAAACGTCTAATAGAACAGTCACTGAAAAAAAACCCAAACAAATTATAAGACCCTGCCGTGGCTCTTTCAGTTTTAATAGTAAAAGTGAGCTTACTTTGATCTCCTTTCCCATCCTAAAAAAATAATTGCAAGCCCCTTTCCCCTAACAAACATGTGCCAACCCCAGTTGTCTGGAAACTACAGGGGAAGGGTTAGTTGTTTTTTTTTTTTTTATTTTATTTTGTGTTTTGCTTTGTAATCCATCTGATGGAGGTTTTTTCCATCCCTGGCGATCAGATGGCAAAGCACTTTTCCGAGGGAGCGGGCATGTCCGAGGAGGTGTGCGGCGGCAGACGGACAGGCTCCCTAAATGCTACCCCTCTGAATGGAAGCCCTTCATTTGTGCATATGCAATTAAGCAGCTTTAGAAGGAAGAAAGCTCCAAACGGGATAAAAGGAACCTTTAATCAAGAAGCTGAACGGTCTAATTCAGGATAATAGAGGGGTCCTTGCTGTTTGACACGGGAGGGGTGGGGGTGCGTTTTGTCCCGGGGAGCGTTGGCTCCGTGATCTGAGGAGCCGGAGCCAAAGAGCAGGAACGCGGGACGCTGCCGGTGACCTCCCCGTGTCACGTCCCGCAGGATGGACCAGGGCTGCTCTGCGCCTCCCGACTGCTGGGGAGCAGAGACGGGAGTTTCTGTCCCTTAAAATGGATATGTGAATCAGGCGTTCGGGTGTTTCGAATGTGGGGCTCCCGGGTTGGGTTTTTTTCAGGAGGAGTATGGCAGAGTTTCGGCTCTTGCGTTGCAGGAAGCCGGGATGGTTTTCTTTTAATCCATCCGTATGCCTAAAAAGCCTCTCCTTTTAATAACAGTTGCTAATTTTAATGTTGGGCTTCAGCCTTGAAACAAGAAAACACATGAAAGAAAGAAGGTGGGGAGAGAGGGGAACCTTAAGAATGCTTTGCTTTGAAATTCTATTTATTTATTTTTTTAAATGAGATATTTGACCAGAAATCACCGCGCTTTCTAATTTTCTTTACGGCTGAGGATATCCACTGCCAACGCGTATAATTCACTCACTGTAGAGCGTGTTTTCACCGCAAAGGAGTGTGCACAGCCCTGCTCCCTCTGTCCCATCGCCGTCCCCGCAGCCCCGGGGATGCTTTCATGTTGCTGGACCTGAGCAGCCCTGAGGTTTTCCGGGCCACGCTGGGCGCTGGAGGAGCATCCTAGGAGGGAGAGATTGGAAATGTTGTGGTTGAAAGAAGTGCCAAAGCATCCTTGGCTTTACCTTTTGATTTTTAACTGTGTTTTAATTCTCCTTGCCACAGATACTACTTCAAAAAAGCAAGCGACGAGTTTGACTGCGGTGCGGTGTTTGAAGAGATTTGGGAAGATGAAACCATCCTGCCTATGTACGAAGGAAGGATTCTTGGGAAAGTAGAAAGGATCGATTGATGGCATCTGTGCTTCTTAAGAAAAGTTAAGCTAGAAAAGTCTTTGGACACACAACAGTAGTGATGACCAGGAAAAAAAAAAACAAACTCTGAAGGAAAGTTTTGAACCAATGAAGAAAAAAAGTCTATGAAGACTTTGCTGAATTAGCCTTAGAGGAAAAAAATGGCATTTATTATTCATGAGTTGGGTACTGAGATGATAAAAACCCTGAACTATTTATTAAAAACATGACCACTGTTGGCTATTGGAGATGCAGACCGTGTTTGAGAGACTTCCATACATAATATATGATTTCCTGGGGATCTGAAATCTATGGACTAAGAGAAACTGTGTATAGCTTACCTTAACAGTAATCCTTATTGATATTTATTGAACAGTCTGTTTTCCCTTAAGTCCAGTTTTTGGATATGCTGCTTTAACAATGGAGAAGAGAGGGGCTGGGAAGTGGGGTGATGGGAGGAAGGATTATTTTATTTTTTTATATTGTTCCCACTATCTAAAATTTAGGAGTTTGGCTATGAGTGGATTCGTGATTTTTTTTTTTTTTTTTTTTGAAGGGGGAGGAGGGAAGGAGTGACATTGTGCCCAGTATTTCTCCGAGTGAAGACAAAACTTTTCTAAAGAAATAATAATAATTAAAAAAAGCCGAAATAAAAATATTGTCCTACCATTCACTTAGAGACCGGTGCATTTTAATCTATGCTGCTCTAATTTGAAATAAAGGTCTTAAGCGTTAAATACGTTAGATGCAATATAACAACAGCAACTTGTTACTTTGTCCATGGATTTCTGCGGTGTGAGGTTTTTGCTTTGCCGCTGCCGGCGGAGAGGGTACCGTGGGGTGTCCAGTGCCTCTCTCGGTCGAGGCAAGGCAGAGCAAAACCCTGAGCCTGGGAGAGCTGTAGAAGAAGCCATCCCGTTCCCATTTCCCTCCTTAGCACACCAAAAGGACACGTTGCAAAAGCCAGGTTAAATAACCCGGTATGTATCCCACATAGCTGGCTGATTTTTGTTTCGCCGTTCTGCTTCAGCGTTAGCACAACCTGTGTTTCGGTGACGTGTAACTACCATGGGGTGTATTTTCAGATCGGTGTGGCGCGCGTGATTCGTTGTGTGGTGGGTTTTGGTTGGGTTGTGGTTGTTTTTTTTATTTTTTATTTTTTATTTTTTGGCCTTACCTTCACAACACCCGCGGGAGACGTGGGCGAAGGCTCCTGCGACCCCCGGCAGAGCTTCGCCTGTGCCTGTGCGTGTGTGTGGGTGTTGGGATGGAGCAACCCCCCCCTCCCCTTCCCTTCCCCAGAAAGACCTTGCATTTCTACAGTTGGGTTTTGTGTTGATTAAGTTAATCTGTGCATTCTGTTTGCCATTGCTACTTTGTGTAAGTCTGTATATATTGTAGAAAATGTATGGTGAAAATATTAATACACTATCTCTAGTGTTTTTAAAATTTAATCAGTACAGTACCTGTGCCTGCATGGTGTTACCAGACCATGCGTCGCCCTATATTCAGGGTTCAAGCTTTCCCTTGTTTGTTTAAGGGGTTTATGTATAAATATATTTTATGCCTTTTATTACAAGTCCTGTACTCATGACTTTTGCCATGGCATTTTGTTCTACTTATACTGTAAATTATGCATTATAAAGAGTTTCATTTAAAAAAAAAATTACTTGGTACAATAATTATTGTAATTAAGAGATGTAGCCTTTATTAAAATTTTATATTTTTCAAATTATTATTGTCTGACTTTTTTTTTTTTTTTTTTTTCACCCCTAAGTTTTTAAAATTTTTTTTCTTT
>NW_009646934.1:1483027-1511646 GCF_000708025.1 Charadrius vociferus | reverse complement strand
GTCGGTTTCAGCTCCAGCAGGGAAGGCAAAGGCTGGGGCTGCCCTTCAGTGCAGCGATTAAACCGTTTACAGCTCCTTTAGGTAACTCGGCAGCAAATTTAGCGTGGTGCGATGGCATGGCCCAGCCTGCCCGATGGGGCTGATGGAGGAGCGAGGACTTGCTCTTGCTCTGGCAGTGGGTTGGTGGAGCCAGGGTGGGATGTTCCGAGGGATGCGGTGGTCGCGCTGGTGGAGCTCTGCAAAGCCAGGGCGCGTCGGAGGGCTCCGTCGCTGGGCGAAGGAGGGTGCTCACAGCCCTGCCCAGGTGCGATGGAGCTGGGACGGCTCAGCTGCATCACCTGCTGGAGCAGAACCCAGCTTTGGGCTGTCCTGGCTCATGTGGCCGAGGTGAAGCGGGGGGAGATTTGATGGAGGCAGCTGAGCAGGACAAAGGCCGGGGAGCTCCTACCCGCGCCTTCCTTCTCACCCGTAGTTATGGTACAAAACCTATTTTATAGCTGAACGAGCTTAATTTGTTCCCGAGGGAAGCTGCCCATACCAGGGATGGATTTGTCTCCCAGCTGTCGCCCAGACCTTCCCTGGCTCAAGCGAGTAACCTTGGGAAAGCAATTGTGGAAATGCTTTTGGTCTGGCCTGTTGGTAACCAAAGCCAGCTTCTTTTCTTTTGCTACGCCAATGGCACCGACTAGGGTTTTGGTTGTTTCTTTTTTTTTTTTTTTCCCCCTCTCTCTCCACCCTATTTTTTTCTATGAGGTTTTAAATTATCTGGGTTATTTTGTGTGTGTGAGAAGACTTCATTTAAAACATCAGTAAAACTTCTCTCAAAGGGCTCAACTTCACACCGAGTACACAGAGCTCGGGACTGAATCCTGCGGTTCAAGGGAGCTGCAGGCAGTTTTACACATTTAAATGGATGGTGCCTTGTTTTAAAAAAGCCATCTGAAGTTCATGGGGTTCATCTTAATTGATAAGCTGGACATAACGGATGGGTGTAGGGAGACTTCAACAACATAGGGGAAGAAAGATGTAATTTTTTTCCCTCTCTCTCTTTTTTTAGTCTACCATCAAAGGTTGGGAACTTAGCACTACATCGTAGTATTATTTTTCTTCTGCTATTAAAATGAATCACACTGTGCCTAATTCTTCTTGGGAAGATGAATGTGTTTGAGGCAGCTTGAAGCCATTCAGTGCCTCACAAGCCTTTGCATCTTTCTATCAATGTTCCAAAATACTCACCTCTGTTTTTTGGATGTCTGTAGAAACAAAATATAAAATGGCTTCAAATACATGGCAGGCTGTTTAGCAGAGATGAAAGGGTATTTGAATAGTCTTTTAAAAATGAATGAAAAGTGAATACTCTCTTCTGTTTCAATTATAAGTGGGACATGGAGCTCGTTAGACACAACCTTAATATGTGACACTCTGAAAATGTTCACCTACCTTCAGCGTTTCAGAAACATTTTGTTTTTTAGCTTGTCTCGGGATAAAGATCGTGATTACAGGTCTGGCTTGTCAGCTGCTAAATGGAGAGGCAGCGTGGGAAAGTTCTACTGTTACAGCTTAAAAAGTGTAACATCCAACCAATTATTTTTTTTTAAGTGGTACAGAAGGTGGGGAGGGAGCAAGAACCTTATTTTGACTGGAGTGGTGGTTGTTTTTTTTACTTTAGCTTAAGTTTATCGGGTTTAATGAAAGCTATGGAAACTCGTGCTGAAAAAAAAAAAGTGCCTGCAGAGCTGCTCGCAGCGTTATGGTACCTGCGAAAATGTCCTGGCTTGGGTCCTTCTAGAGGAGGGACCCAAAATGTCCCAGTTTGGTTCCTTCCAGAGGAGAGACATCAATAGCACAAGTCCTCCTCTGCAAAAGCAAACCTGAGCAGTGCTCGAGCTCTGCAGGAAGGATGGCATGAGCGAGCCCTAACCGCTCCGCACGTCTAAATCACAGTAATACTTAACACTCAGCGTTTTTCATCTTCAAAGCGAGCTGGAAACATTCATTAAGCCCCACGACACCCACGGAGGGAGGCAAACCTGCCGGCGTTGGACCGTCGCGCGGTGGGTAAGTGGCAGCGTGGACGGGGCGCGCAACGGCCGGGTGAGCTTCAGAGCTGCGTGTGTGCTCTGCAGGCTGGGTCACCGTCCAACAAAAACACCGGCCCTGGTTACTGCACGATTAAAACGCGTAGATGGACCTTTAACAGTCCTCGGGAACGTGTGGGCCACAGAGCCCAGAGGGAGCAGTGAGCTGGTAATTATGGTCATCCATTGCCTAGAGGCTTTTTTTGGGAAAAACCCCAACTTTCCCAAGTGTTTCACAGCTGGGATTTGCTGGGGGTGTGTGGAGATGAGTCTTGCTTAGTCCCAAATAAAGGCTTGAAGCAGTGGGGAGTGGGACTGGCAACCGAAGGGTCAGTTCTCTCTGAGATAAGTGGGGTCAAGGACCCTGCACATGGGCGGTTTTCTTCCCTTGGCAAAAAAATAGGCTGCATTTGGATGCAAAATGCATCCCAGCCCTTGCTCGAAGGCAGGTAGGTCACAGCTGATACGAGTGACATATTTTGCTCTTCTTTCTCTAACGTGGCTGTTTGGTATTGCTGGGCTGAAAGGGTGCAAAACATCCAAGTCATCATCCAAAAAATGTAGGAGGCTGCCTCCAAAATCATGAGCTTAGAATAATAATAATAATAATAAAAAAAAAAATTACCAACCCTCTCTCGTCATTTCTGCCTCTGATTTTTCAGTTCCCAGTGTTGGCTGCGAGAGCAGGAGCAATTATGGTGTCAGTGCTGGAAAACGGTGGTTGGCTGAGGATCCCAACTCACGTGCGCTGGCACGTCCTCGTGGGGCAGCTGGGAGAGGTTTGTGCCTTGGGAAGCGGTGCCCCAGCCCCGCGGTGAGGCGGACAAGCATCCTGATATCTGAACCTACATCCAACAGTGGTCTCAACTGGTAAAACCAACTCAAACCCCCCAAATTCCCCCCAGCTGAAAGCAAGGGGTGGAGGAGGGATGCTGGCTGCCTCCTGCAGCACTGAGGACCGTCGGCAGTGGAGGTGGGGACCAGGCAGCAATAATTTGGGAATCCCTTCTCCAGGAAACCAGTGCAAAGACTAAGGGACCTGCCACCATCCCGCAGCCCCTCTGTGCCCTCAGAGGGTACGGGACGCTCCCATCGTTTGCAACACACCACTTACAGCATCCCAGGGCACATCAGCTCTGTCCATACCCTTTTCTTTTCTCCAAACCCATTTCTCAAATGGTAAAACAAAGACCCCAAAACAGTGACAAAATTCCCCCCTCCCTTCGTGAACATAAAGATAGGCTGCAGACTACGGGTTATATTTAACGGCACCAGCATTGGGGAAGGTGCTTTGCATTGGTGAAATCCCATGAAAACTCTTTCCTCCTGTTCCCAGGTGCCGGGATCAGCAGTGCTGCTGGTTCCCCCCAGCCTTTCCCAAGTCTCCCTGAGGTGGTTTTCTCCCCTCCACCCGGGGACTTCATTCCCTCTAAACCCATGAGTCAGCCCTGCGCCAGTCAGGCTGGAGCATCTGCCGGTTCACACTCTGTTTGGCTCGTATTGGCAATTTTATGCTTTCCTCTTTCACCTTCCATTAACCTCATGTTCCTCAAACACCTTCATCCAACTGCTCCACGCTAGTAGCAACCTCAGATTAATTAAAAAGGAAAAAAGAAAGCAACAGCCGCTCTTTAAACGAGGTTCCTATCCCATTGCTTTCAAACGCTCTCTCTTAATCACAGAGCCCAGAAAACACCCACACAGAGGAGGCTGGAGAATTATTTAAGGCAAATCATCTTCCTTCCCCTTCTGCAAAAAGATCAGACTAGTTCTGGATGGTGAAAGCAGCCCTGGTTCAGGTCCTTTCCATTCTTCCCAGCCACGGCCCCGACTCCTGCCTGCAGCCTTGCCCAGCCTCCCCGCGCAGCCCTGCGCACGCGCTCCTCTCCCCCTTTGTCTTCCTTTGCATCTTACTAATCATAACGAAGAGACCCAAGCTGAATTTTTCTAACATTTAAACCACGACATGCCATATGTTTTAGCCTGTCTCTTAAATTAAATGAGTGTTGTGATGCGTTTAATCTTCAGGGAGCGTTGAACCCACGTACTGAGAGAGGAGGCTAATTTTGGACATCAGATCCAGGTGATAGCATAATTTCAGACAATTTTGGCTGACCTCCCTGGGCAATGCCCTTCATCTCTTTCATGAGAAGGTCTATTTTTAGGGAAGAAAGCCCATTAAGTCTTGCCTTCCTTAATTCAGCACTTCACTTGCTAAGATTTGACAGGTAGATCTTTTTTTACTTTTTATTTTATTTTTTAAAAAAGAAAACAGAAAGACCCTCTGGGAATTCTGGCTTTCAACATTTGTCTTGGGCCCTGCAGGAGTCTGGAACATCTCTGAACCCTACAGTTCGTCCTGCTTTGAAACAACCGCCTCGTCATTCCTAATGCACGTCGCCAGCGCTGCCTCCTCATCTGCAGTCGCAGCACTCCCGGCTCCCTGCTCCCGCTCCCACCGCCGTGGCAGCTCTCCTCGCCTTCCCCTTCTTCTCGCCTTCTGCTGTGCCACCTCAAAGCGAGCTCTCCTCCCCACAAAAGCCTTCAAAAGTCAAAGGATAAACGGGATGCGTGGCCGGGATGCTCCTACCTCAGCTCTTTCCTTTCCTCCCGCTTGCGGGGCTGCTTCCCGGAGAAGCACCGTGGCCGCAGCATCATCCCTGCGAAGGACGCTGGCTGCCCCCAAAGAACTCATCCAGCCCTAAAATCTGAACAGCGAGGAGTCCAGCAAAACCCCTCCACCCCTCCAAAGCGTTTGCAGGTGGCTGCAGCAGCCCGGCAGCGCTTAGAGCAAAAGGTTTGTGCCTTTTCCAAGGCTCTTGTTTCCTAAAATCCTTACATCTCTAATGGCTTCTTGTAGCCCTACAAACACAACATCCTCGCCAAAGGTTTCACAGCAAGCTGCTAATCAAAGAGTCTCCCCTCTACAAGTGAAAACATTAAAGGATTATGTGGCAGGTGAGGGGTCTTTGCCTTCGGAGACCAACCAACCAACCAACCAACCAACCAACCAACCTCCCACCGGCTGCGGCAGGACGGAGGTGTAGGGCGGGTTTTGGGGACTGGACACCGCTCCTGGGACAGATGCTGTGAAACCAGGTGGTACCCAAAGACGATTCGGGAGTAGCAAGGGGGCAGGTGATGGGGCGCATAGGGGGGAGCACGGCTGGGGAGGGGTTAAATCCTGCCCCGTGTTGTTGCCATGCAAAAAAACAGCCAAAGCACCGAGTTTTGCATTGAGATTCAAATGCCCAGATCAAAGCCGAGCTCCAGGAAGGAAGGGCCAATTTAGGTTGGAACCAGAGAAAACTTTCTCAGCTAACTTCTGGGAAGTGAAACAACCAAGTTTCAGAAAGCTTCCATCAAAAGGGCATCTCGGAGGGAGAGGAGTTTCCGCAGGAGCGGAGGAGATGGCCCTTTCCCTCTCCTCCCAGCCAGGGAATTATTATTGGACACAGGATCGCAACACACCCCATCGCAATACCCGCCCCGCTCTTTTAAAGCTGTCACCAAAATGCCCTTGTTCTTCCACAGCCTTCCAGAAAAGGATGAGTTTGAGTGCTGCCAACCGCAGCCCAGCGCTGGTGTCCCCGTGCCACCCGGCGCGGGTGGCATTCGCATCCCGAGAGCCGCCGCGCTGCACGGAGCCAAACGCCCAAAGCCTTCAGAGACAGCTCGTGTCCAAATTGGGCTTCATGGCCTTTTGGGATGGCCGCCGGCCCGTAATTCAACATTTGATGAAGTAGCCAAAATACTATTTCCAACTTTTTCTTCCTTACTGTTTATTCCAAAGCAAACAAACAAATGAGGAAAAAAAAAAAAAGTTTGAGAGTTTAGCTTTGCTAATTTATGACTCTCTGCTCTGTCCTTTCTCCTCCGGGATTCTCTGCCCTGACCTCGGCTGAGCCGGGAAGAGGAGGGCGAGCTCTCACCTTGCCGGCGTGACAGGTTGCCAAAGTAGGGAGAAAGTGTCTACTCACTTATTCTAGTAGCATGTAGTGCTTTTGTGTTTCAAGTCTTTGTAGATTTGCAATGCCTTTAAAAACCCTTGCAACTGTCCAACATGGGGTGTTTAATTACCAGGTAAAAGAATTTTTTTAGACTCCATTTAATTATTTGATTGCACAGTAACCAAAGAGTGTAAGAGGGCCGTAGCCAGAAGGCACTTCAAAGCAATGCCTTGATGTTTCTTAGTGGGCATTAATGGTTTCTGAAGGCAGGAGATTGTTTAAAAAAAAATATTAAAACCCTCCTCATGATCCCGCCAGCAATCTCAAAAAAATGCATAAACACTGGAATCCTCTGCCAGGGAGGAAAAAAAGAGTTCAAAGGGATCTGAGAGTTTTCATGTAAAGTTTAGAGTTTAAGGCGTGACTGTTGGCTACGGAGCCCCACTGTTTGAACTCTTGTTTATTAAAAACAGTTTCCCAGCATTTCACAGGGTTCAGAAAGACAACAGTAAAGTGCAGCCTTTTTCACAGCGCAGTGTTTAAAGGCTCCATTGATTTCTACGTATATGTTTTATCTTTACTCTCTTTTTTTTTTTTTATTTTTGTTTTTGATCAAATGCTGAAGTTTAGCACAATATCCCAGAGAAGGCTGAGCTGGGTCTGCGCAGGAGAGAACCACTCTGGAATAAGGGTTTGACTTTATGTTTTAAAATACTTTTTAACAGTTCCCTCCAGACTCCTCAGCGCCCCAGAGGGCGGGATGACAGCAGCAGCAGTATTAGGAAATGACAACGTGGTTGGCCCCAAACTCCAACTGCCTTTTTTGATATCATCGCCGACCCTTCAGCCTTTGTCTGAGCCTGAGCTCTCAATCAACGTCCAGCTGAACAATTGGCCACTGGGAAAAGAAAAGTGGTTTTGTTTTGGTGGTTTTTTTGTTTTTTTTTTTTTTTTCTCAGGGTGGGAGATAATCTTTCAGCCTGTCCCGTCTGGGCACGCATCGGATTTTTGATGAGCCCACCACCGCACCAAGAGTGGTCTCATTCTTTTCTGTGCTTGTACATCTCTCCTGTGGCTTCAGCCAGCTTAATTTGTTCGAAAAACCCTACTTTTTAAAGTCAAGGGTTTTTTTTTTACCCAGCAAGGAAGCGAAAGGGACTCTGGAGCACGTGTCAGCTCGGTCCTGTTGGCGGTGGCTGGGGATGAGGTGGGCTTCGAAGGGGGCAGCAGCTGGAGCCGCTGTACGGTTTGCAGCGAGATGCACCGATTCCTGCAAGGGCAAGGAGAGGAGCACGGAGACACGCAGGAGCACTGGGAAAATCCTGTGCTGCCCTGGGAAAAATGCTTACAGCTGAGTGTTTTAGCAAGTTCTTAAGTCTAACTGGAGAGATCTGAAGATAACAGAGCTCAGAGCCGCCCAGCTTTGCCTTCAACAACAGAGACTATCATCCATCCAGTGCAGGTCTAGAAGTATTGCCAGAAGACATTATAAAAGGCACATTAGGAGCAGCATTAAAGTAAACATAAAACAAAACAAACAGAAACATCTGCTGAGCAGGTAGCCTGAGAATAAACTCCTTATTGAAGCTGCTCTTCAGGCTCAGCTCCGAGTCATCGGGGCGCTGCCAGGGGACACCGGCCGAGGTTCTGACGCGGGAGAGAAGAGCTAATAATAGTGTCGTGTCCGAGCCCGGCTTTGCCTTGCACAAACACAGCGGAGGGAAGGGAAAATAGGAATTGCAGGAAACAAACAGGGGTTTGTTTGAGTCTCTGGGCTCGGTCCTGCCACACTCCTCCACAAACGTGGCCGGGAGGGAACGAGAGACCATCGATGCTCCGGTGAACATCTCCGCGCTCAGAGGGCTGCAGATCGGATGGGGGAGGATGGAGAGAGGATTTCTAATATTCTCTCGAGGGAAATGGGTGTGTGCGATGGAGTAAGGCAGGGTGAGGTGAGATCAGACCCCGGGCACTTAAGTGACACTCAGGATTTTGCACCAGAGGAATCGCGTTCAAACCTGAGGACAGGAAACACCGTCCTCTTGAAGGAGGAGATGTTTGCTAAGAGGGACTGCGAGTGAGAACATCTCACGTGCTTTAGAGTTACGGAGATAAACTCAGATTTTAAATGCAGCAGGGAAAGAAACTGAAGAAAAAAACCCAGAGAAATGTCTAAAAAAGAAGGAGCACCACATTTCTCGCTCTAAGCAGCTGATGGCAGAGTGCTGCTCCAAAGACGCTCCTGCCTTGCTGCGACCGACCGCCAAGCGCAGTGATAGCGGCGGAGCTGAGGTTATTCTCCTGCCATCCCCACTCACGGTAAAAATCTCCTCCTTCCAAACTCCAGGGATTGATGGAAAATATGAACTTAATTTTGGGTTCTGTTTTCCTTAAATCGGCACAGTTCCAGTAAAATCAGATTAAAATACCTCCAGTTCCTGATGTTCGGGGATATTTAAAGTCAGATCAAAGCACTTTTAACCAGTCCTTTTGGTAGCACGTTTGATGAGAAACACAGGTGCACTAATATATGAAGCTCGCAGCCGGGCTGATTTAAATGCTGCCTTGCAATTCTGCTTCTGATCCCCTTAAATATCAGCTGGGGGCGGGGGAAAGGACTGGATGGATGATGTTTTAATAGAAGACTACTTTTTTTTTTTTCAAAACTGATTATTTTCTTTAATAATTACAAGGAGAAAGAGACTGTCAGGCAACAGAGAGGCATAGAGAGGTGGAGGGCAAAGTGATTTACAGGCCATAATCTTTCAAGTGCAAGACGTTGGCCTGTGCTTGCAGGGAACCAAGCACAAGCTCCGCGTCTCGTACACAGAGACCCGAAGGTCTAACCCTGACACACAGGTGGATTTTTCTCATGCACGCACGCAGACCTGGCTGGCGCTGGTGGCCCTGTGGGGCTGAATCCTCCCGCGTGGGTCCGGGCAGGTGAGGAGTGGGGCTCGGGGTGGGCTCAGCCCCTCGGCCGCGCTCCCACGGCGGGTGGGGAACGCTCTCCAAACCCCGCACAGCTTCGTAGGGGAGTTTTCCGGGAATTTCCCCGGAGGCATTCAGCTGGGAATTTTTTGGTTTTTTTTTTTTTTTTTTTTTTTTTTTGAGATTAGAGAACAAAACCAAACCCAACCGCACTCAGCGAACGGGAAGGGGTTTTGGCTAATTCTCTGCAGAGTTAACCCAAAGCCAAGCAGTGCTGGCTTTGGATGCGAAGTGGAGCTGTTGCGGGGCACAGATCCTCCCCCCCCCGCATTTTAGGTACCAGCATTTGGCAGGGATTTTGCGATGACACATTTCAGAATAAGGCTTGGCGCTCTCGGGGCTTTCTTGTCCTGCCTCCAAACAATACCCGCTCCATTCAAAACACACCCCGTTACACCAGATTGAAGGCGGGTTAAATTTAACCGTTTGACAACACCAATTAAAAGTTGTTACTGTTATATTTCAGGAAAACCAGCGTGTCCCTTACAAAGGGTTCAGCCCTGTTTGTTGACAAACGACGTGACCCCAGCAATTCATCCCCAGTGGGACAGGATGGGAAGTACTATAGGATTTTCTCTGCTGGGAGCTTTCAAGTTTTATTGTGTGCAATTAAAATGCAGATGAATAACATAGTAAAATAATAAAATGCTCCCCATAAAAGTGCCCCAGTAAAACAAAACTGTCAAAACACAAGAGAGAAAACAAAAAAAAACCCAAACCAACAAAAGAGCGAACACTGCTTCCTCTCAAAAAATCGCAAAAGCTTAAACAAACTCATTGTTATCAGGAGATGGCGAAGGCAGCGGTTTAGTTACAACTTCCCACCTGCCCGTCTACAGCTCCTGGAGACGGCCGCCGTGGCTCGCAGCCGTGTGTGCCCGGTAGCCCTGCAGAAGATGGGCTGCCGGGTCCACAGCCCCACCTCACCCCCGGGACATCTCGCTGTCCCCACCGCTGTCCCCACCCCCACACCCAGGCGGCACTGCCTCGTGTTGGGGAGAGGCACAGAGACACCATCCTGCCCCTAACCAAGAGTCTGCTGGGACTAATCGCTTTTGCTAGTGTGCAATTACAAACAGCCCTTAAGATTCAGATTTGTGAACTTTTTGTCCCTTTTGCAGCCAAATCACATGAAAAAAAATGCAATTGAAACCTCGCTGGCACTACACGATGAGGGAATCGCTGTATTTGTGCAAGATATATTGTTTTAACCAAGCTACTGTCAAGTTATTTAATAAAAGGCATATGAAAAGCCAGGCTTAGGCTGTCAACTCAAGTGCTGGGAAGTCAGAAGATGCCAGATTTGCGATTCTTGTTTAAACTGAATGTGCGCAGAGAGGAGAATAAAGTCGGGACACCGGCTGCCACGGAGCCGGGCTGGATGCGGCCATGGGGGGGATGCAACGCCTGGCACACGGTGGGGACACATCACTGTCCCCTCCCCGGTGAGTCCTCTCCATCCGTCATTCCCCCAGACTCCACCTGGACTTTTACATGAACAGGTTTCACCCTGTGGTTTAAAGCACTGTAAAACCTTAATAATAATAAAAAAAAAGAGCGATGTTTCTTTTGAGAGAAGTTACAGGGCTGAACAGCAAACGAGGCCAATAACAGAGAAGACAAATAAACAAGAAGCACAGCCTGGACATCAAGAAGGAAATCAGATATTAAAGCTGAGTGGCAGCAGCTGCTTTGCGGCGCTCTCCTGGTGGCTTTGAGCCTTACAGCTGAGCGCTGCTCCAGGAAACCCAGGCACAATCTGGGTAACGTACCTGTGCTTTGCGTTTAAGGTAGCTAATCCAGCAGTGAAACACAGAAAAACCCAGAATTGAGAGCGCTTGAAGGGGATACGCTGCTGGGAGGTAAAAGGTTACTCCAGTCTGTGTTTGAACAGTCCCAGTAGATGCTATGGCGTATTTCGGGTGGGTATCGGAGATTAGATGATCATCACTACTAGACTTTATCTTGCTTTAGCTTCATCCCTGGGGCTCAGAGCTCCCCTGGTGCAGCTTATTAGAGCAGGTCCCGATTCTGCACATAATTAACCATTAATGCTGAGACACAGGCCGGTATCAGCAGGGTTATGGCCTTGCACTAAACCCCAGGACCAGCAGTTCTCGTACAGCATTAAAAGAGCTGGAAACACAAACTCTGAGCGGTGGCATGGGCACAACCCACGGCTGAGCCAAGGGCACCAAGACACCCCACAACATCCCCAAGGGCAGCAAGACACCCTGTAACGTCCTTTGGTCAACACAGCCAATTTACAACTCTATTTCTGCTTTAACTCCCCTGTCACATCAGCCGCCGTCACCTGCCCTTCCCAAACCCCGGGGGCAGCTCCCCATATTTCCGACACTTGAGGATTTGTTCCATTTGGAGCATTTCAGAGCAGCTCCCATCTTCCCCAGTGGCTCCTGCACTTACAGTTGTGATTTTTCCCCTCTTTCATACGGTCATTGAACTCCTGTTATCTCCCTGAATTAATATTAATGGCTTCCTTTAAGCTTCTCCTTTAGCTCTCACTCTTTCCAACAACTTTTTGATGATTCTGCTGCTCCCAGACTCCTTTCTTCCACATCCTCGCACTGCTCGTCTGCCTCTAATCCGCAGCGTTTCCCCGAGATAGCATCGGTGGCACTTGCTGCGCAGGTGACCCGTAGGGGCGGCGTGCAGGGGACACGGAGCACGGCAGGTTTGGGTGATGCCCTCAGGACTGGTGGGTGGGATGAGGGTTTGGGGGTGATGCTGGGACAACACTGGGGCCATGTCAGGGCACCCACCAAGATGCAGGGAGCAGATCTGAAGCCAACTTGGCCAACTCACAGGTGCCCAGGATTTGGCCCTACTCAGCTAAATAGAGGGAGATTAATTTGCTTGACGGATAACCAGACTATCTAGGCTTGTTTGTAATGTCGAAGATGTGGTGCCTCTCTTTAAAGTTGAGGGCGGGGGGGAGAAAGTCTTTTATCTGCACTTCTTAATAGGCAAGACAAGTATGAAAAGCCAAACGCAGCTCATCCCACGTGGTGCCGGCTGTCAGGACATCAGAGTTTGCAACCGAAAGTCACACAAGAGAAAGGGCAGGAGGAACTGCTGCTGCGGAGCCCGGCTTTCCCCCGAGACCTTCCCCTACTGCCTCATCGCACCGTATTGTTTCTTCCACAATGTCTGGGGTTGAGGGCAAGAAGGCCACTCACAAACACCTTTTCATGGCCGCTTTTCCCGACTTCCAGTAAGTGAAGATAAAACCAAGCGTGTGTTTCTCGGGCGTTGTTGCAACGAAACACCAAAGCTGCTACTTTTGCATAGCACAGGGGTGAGGAGCTGCTGCCACGGGAGGAGACACCAATTGATGGAGGTTGTTCCCTTTCCCTCTGTCTCTCCCAAGTACTGCAAAAATATTGCAATCAGATTGGGAAATCATCTTAAGCAGGTTGTTATGCCCCATAATAGGGCATGTAGGCATGTAGATGCCTTTCCAATCACTGTCTCTGTGTTGCACTGACCCTGTCTGCATTTCTCAGCAGCCCCAGAGGTACATGGAGACAGATGCCATGGTGGACCCTGACCTGCTCTTGAATTCAGCCCTTCCCATCTCCGCCAGAACGTGCTCATCTCATGGACCACTTACACAGCACCGCGCAGAGAGCAGATTGTACCCAAACCCGACTGGGCAGCCAGTTTGGGGATGCCTGTGGGCTTCCTCAACGCTGGAAAAGCACCTCACATTAGGCACTGTTGAGCTCTTGGGTGACCAAGCTGGGCTCTGAATTTTGTCCAAGACAACACAGAAACAGATATTTTTATTTTTTTTTAAAGCATTGAGCAATACCCAAGCATGTACAAATCAGGACTTTTGCAAAACGCTGGCTTGTGCCAACTTTCTGGGATGGAACCCGAGGATGCTGACATGTTTGGTCCCCATTTACTGAGCTTCGCAATGCTTTTAACCCTGCGCCCCTGCCTGAGCTGCAGCCTGTCACCCTGCCGCCCGCCGAGGGCTCTCTGCAGATGCTGCTGCACAAAACTGCCAAAACAGGGACCGCGTGAACAGGTTCCGGGGAGATTTCCAGACACAACTGCTCTCTCCTTGCACAGCCCAAGGGGGACGAGGCGATGCCCATCCAGGTTATTGCATTAGTCTAAATCCATCCTTTCACCGCTCTAAAGCGTTTGCTTAAGGCAGCGCCTTCTCTGGGGTGCAGGATCTCTTTCTTGCATTTTATGAGTTTTTTTCCTAATTATGGAATCTCTTTCAATCTAGACCTCCTTTGATCATGGCTGGCCCCAGAGACAAGTCGTCTTGTCTGGATCGACAGAGAAAAGAAAGAGATGATAGGCAGAAGTGACCTGCCCGGGATGACTAAGAAAATATGCGGCAAAGCAAAGATTTGAACACAAGCTTTGCACAACCACAGCTTTAGAGAAACGGCAGGACAAACCTTCCTCCCGTCTTGTGCTCAGTCACCACACCCTTCCAGGCAAACCACGTTTCCAATGGGAACTAGAGGTGAGCAATCAGTAGCACTTTCTGCAGCTATTTTGCTCCCCCAGTACAGGCGGGATGAGAACGGACCATTTCTGGTGCAATCTGAGCATCCAAAGGTAATTTCTGAGCTGCGATGTGTTGCTGGTGCAGGAGAAAGCCATCCCAGTTAACCAGCACAGAGGAGACCCCGCTCCACTTCAGCTGATGGACCACAAAGGGCTTCCTATAAAACTCGGTTAAATGAGATTTCTTCAGAAATAGGCTATTTTCAGTGCCACTCTGATTATTTGCCCTCTGTTGTCTTCCATAAAGGATACTGCGAAGTTAATGATCCAGCCATGGAATTTTAAATAGCTGCTTCATGACTAACAACATGTGCTCTGGATCAGCTCGAGCCTGTATTTACATATTTCCCATGATAAGTTAACATATGGTTCTTGTTTGTAACGTGGAGTTGCTCTCTTCATATTATTACCACTTTTTTCCCCCCCCTTTTCACAATTACAGGGGAAAAACCTTTTCTTATAATTATTGTTAGAAAAAGCATTGTGCAAATAAGAAGCTATTAGGGTAACTAGAAGCCTGTTAATTGCTTTATTTTGATTCCCGCTGGATGCGGAGCTGGTTTGTCACGCAGGGGCTCAGGGCTGCGTTCATGAGCGCTGTTGGATGCACACCGTTAGCTCTCTCCCCATCACACCATGGGTCGGGGTTTCACAACCCTCCTTGACAGCTTGGCAATGGCACTCTTTGGGAAACTTGCATTAATGGTTCGAATTTCTTCCCTTTTGAATTTGCAGTTTTAAATACGTAGATAATTTGTACAATTGTTGGGGTTCTTTTTTTCCCTCTTCCCCCCTCTATTTCCCTCCCCGCATCAAAGCATCAGTTAACGGCTGGATATAAGCATCCTAACTGCTCTCATGGCACGGCTGGAATCGCAGGAATTGGCATTTTCCAAACTCCCGTGTCCTTTTCTCTGTGCTCTGCTCCCCTGGCTCCCCTCTAACGATTCAAGTCCTGAGGCTTCAGCTATTTCCTTCGGGAGATTATTCCACATGGAAATGGGCTCTAACCATGAAGAATTTTTTCCTTCAACCCAGTCACAAAGATTATTTCCTTTATTTAATCTTATTACTCCCACTTGAACCAGGCTAAATAATTCCCATCCTCCCTGGGTATTTACACCCTTCTCATACTTGCAGACAGATACCGTATCCCACCCTTAGTCATCATTTTGCCAAGCTAAACATATGTAACTCTTTTAATCCTTCCTCATAAATCAGTCCAGCCCTTTCATCGTTTTTATTGCTCTTCTCTGAATCCCGTCCAATTTGTTGACATTGTTCTGCTCTTTAGGTGCTCGGAGGATGGGGACTTCAGGTGAAATTTCACCGGTTGTGTGTTAGAAGGTTCATTAACACAACCTTCCTCTCTGATTACCTGCATGCAGTTAGCAGGACTGATGACTGATGCTGCAGCCTCTACTGATAGGAAAAAGGACCCACTGGTATCACTTGGGCTAACGAACAAGTGATCCCGGGATCAAGCCCCCGTAAGCCTCAGTTATTACCTGTTTGAGAAGGTTTGGTGCTTGTTTCATCCCAGGGAGGTCACACATGTGACCTGACCGTTGGAGGGTGATCCCGCAGATGGGGCTGCGTTAGGGGATGGATTTTGCTCAGCAATATTCAACGCTGCGGAGAGGCCATGCAAGAATTTGGATGCGCCTTCTTTGAAAACTCACCGAAACCCTACTGGAGGCAGCTCCGAGCAGTGCAAGCGTGTGCAGGGTCAGCCCCATCCCATCCACCAGCAAGTGCTGCACATCTCACACGATGGTGCTGCCACAGAGCAGGCAAGTGCAAACGTGTTTTAAGGCTCACAGCTGTGAGCCGGGCATTGAGAAATAACCACTATTCCCATAAAAACACGCTATAAACTCAATGCAACAAAGCGAAGCACGCAGTCATGCCTGTGCTGCGTACAGAGAGCCAAGGGGCTCATCCGCCTAAATCGGGAGGAACTGCGGCATTTTTGGGCCAAACAAAAGGAGTGATGAGCCCTGCATGGCTCAGTGCGAACCAGGGGAGATGCTGGGCTGACACGTGGGTCACTCCAGTTTCACACTGGTTTAACTGGCATTTAGTAATTAGTCTGTTCAAAGTAGGAGTCTCCTCTGGAAGGAATTATTAGCGCAGCTCAAACCCCTCCAAGATCCACAGGGTGTTTAATGTTATTTATGGGTTACTTGTATTCCACTAACGGCGACTTTGGGGTTCAGCACAGGGGCATCGCTTATGGGGCAGACACTTCCCTTGGGCCGGGGGAGGCAGCCCGACAGCCTCTGCTTTTTTTCCCTTCCCCGGCCACGCAGCCGGCATCCCCGCTCTCCCCTCCTGCTGCTCCCCAGCTGCCATCGCCCCCATCCCAGTCTCAGGCATGCACCACCCGTAGGATGTTTCATGCCTCTTCCCCCCAAAAAACTGATGCACGGGGTAGGAAGGGTTTATGCAGAGAGAGGACAAAGCTGCCTCCAGCCCAGCAGTCCCCAGGGAGACCCCTGTGCTGTGCTCAGCCCCCAACAGCAGCACATCCGAAGGCGAACCCACCCAACGCTCCTTTTACTGAGGGTCAGGGACGTGCAGAAAGGAGATGGTACCTCCATGTGAAACCAGGGAACAAGGGAAAAATCAGTTTGCAGAGACTGTTTTTTTGAAAGACTCCATTGAGGTTTTGGCACCAAAACCTCATCTGCTAATTAAACCTTTTTAAGGGGCTCAGGCAGTGGCACAGCCCCATCCCTCTGACACACCATTGGGAGGTACAATCCTGCTTGACAGCCTCCACAGGCTGAGAGATTTAGGGTTGTTCAGCCTGGAGAAGAGGAGGCTCTGGGGAGACCTTATTGCGGCCTTCCAGTATCTGAAGGGCACCTACAAGACGGCTGGAGAGGGACATTTTACAAGGGCATGTAGTGATAGGATGAGGGGGAATGGCTTCAAACTGGAAGAGGGGAGATTTAGATGAGATATTAGGAAAAAAATTCACAGTAAGGGTGGTGAGCCCCTGGCGCAGGTTGCCCCGAGAAGCTGTGGCTGCCCCATCCCTGGAGGTGTCCAAGGACAGGTTGGACGGGGCTTGGAGCAACCTGGGCTGGGGGGAGGTGTCCCTGCCCAGGGCAGGAGGTTGGAAATCAGTGATCTTCAAGGTCCCTTCCAACCTAAACCATTCTGTGATTCTATGATTCTGTGGTCCTGTTGCCTTTCACCCCTCTGACGAGAACCCACATCCAAGTCCCTTCACGCTACAGAGTCCCAAGCCTTTCTGCTGTAAAGCTGGCTGTCTCCAATACAAAGTTAATTCTCTTTGGTTCTCAGTGATGCCACCATTCATAACAAATAATCCCTGATAATAAATACCTTGGTGAGATCAAAAGATCCTTAAACAACCTTAATTAAAAAAAAAAAAAACAACAAAAAAACCAAAGAACCAACAGGGAAGTGCAATTGGGCTCTGTTCCTCACCACTTCTCTCCTCTTTGCGGAAGGTGACGGCTATGTAACTTTTACATTTCAAAGATCCACATCCCATTGTATGTAGAGAGGCAGGCTGAGTGCTTTGTGTTTTCCATAGTTTTGTCCAGCATTTGTCCCACTAACCAGCCTCCTGCCAAGGGAAAGGGATTTCTCCCTTCGCCTGCTGACAGCGTTTTCGCTTTGAAAGCGAGGTGACTGCTTCTTAATTAGTGCTGTCATGAGCTGGTCACTAAGGGTTGGGAGTCCCGCGAAGGAGCTCGGCTATTCACTCCTGCGCGCGGCTGGCGAGTCCTGGGGATGCGAATGCAGCCCAGCCTCAGCTGCTACTGCCGGCAGCTCCCGGGGATTCTCCTAATGGCCCGATTTATACCATGAAACACGTCTCAGAAGCCTCGTGAATATACACAGTGCACTTTATAAAAAGAGCAGGGATTGATATGTTATAAAAGAGAGTTTCCTTTCAGACCCCAGGTACCCCGAGGTGCTTTACAAAATAACGTTAGGGGCCTGCCAGCTCGCATTTTGCCCTCGTGATTCTGCTCGCGAAGCCGCTCACCCAAATACCGCTCAACCACACACAAAAAAAAATCATTAAACTCTGAAGAATACATATCACCTATTTGCAGAGGAACATGTGAAATTAACGCTATCACTAGTATTTGTGTTTATTACAAAAGCACCTAAAAAGAGTCCCGGGCCAGGCGGTGCTCTGCGGTACATGGTTCATGAACCAGAGTAAATGATGGGACCATAAAATGACAGCAGTGTCACCTCCAGCCCTGTGCTCCATCACTGTCCTGTTTCACCCATAAAGTACAATAAAAGTGATTCCACCAGCCAGTACGCTTTTCACAACCAGACAAGCTGATGAGCCTAATGCTTCAAAAAATTCCTACTTTTTTTTTTTTTTGAGCAATATTTTATCTTGAAAGTATTAGCAGCAAATAAAGATGGAAAATTTTTGACCAGACTACAATGCAGTCAGCATCTCTCCATCTCCCACAGTGCAGATTCCCATCTGATTGCCGGGCTTACAAACATGCATGTTTTCCTTTGTGTGTTGGTTTGAATCCACACAAAATACAGGATAAATTTCCTTTGAAGAAAGTGGGAAAGCAGTATGGCAAGAAGCCTAGGTAGGTATTGAGTTACTTTCTGTAATTCATATTTTCTCTAATGAGAGCCTTGCAAGAAAGATATTCCTCTGGTCGCTCTTCAAGTCAGACAGGTATAACAACAAGAACACCAGACAGGTATATGTAATCTAGAGAGGGCTTTGAACCAGCTCCCAGGATATGAGCACTCCTGAACTTTTAAGGTATTTAGATCCAAATCTGGATCTGTGCTTTGTGGTTGACCATTTATCCCACTCCCCCACCACATTATGTATATATATTATTATTTTTTTTTCAACAATGACCCAGATCAAAACATGAGATGTTAACAACTTTCGACTTCAAGGCAATTGTTGGCATCTCAGTTTTCTGACTTACATTTGTAAAAATGAGAGGACTTACCCAAATATGCCTAGCATATGACTTGCAGCATTTTCCTGAAAATATTACTTCATTTTGCAGATTAGCCCAGTTAGAAAATAAAATACAGGAATACAGTAGGAAGACATGTAGTAGATGCAATAGCTTGTGTGATCCCTGTGCCAGACCACTTATCAAATCCTTGTTTTTTGTGCTAGGATCAGGACAGGAACTTCCTAGTGCTTGAGATGTCCTCCGATATGAGAGGCTGGAGACGAGACAAAGATCCTGAACAAAAATAGGATTCCCGGACATTAGGTTGATACCTTCCTGGGAAAATCAGAATTTCAATGAATTTATCAAGAGGTTTTCAGGCCGGGAGGGAGGGTAATAAAGATACAGAGTTCAGGCCAAAGCAGCTCCCTGAACGCAGTCCAATACCTTGCAGGTCTCAGATGAGAACAATTCTTTTAATCTTTTAACGGCTTTTCAAATTTATTACTGTATGGAGTGACTGCAGATACTTTGGGTAAGTTCTGCCTGTGTAGCTACACCTGCCTGCGCTAGCCAGGTCATGGCTTTCTGCTCCTTGGCTGAAGAAGCCTGCAAATATCCCGCCCTGAACATTTCTATGAATTAAAACAATTAGTTCCCATGAATTCATCGTGGATGCAACTTTGAAGTTTTCCTTTTGTGAGCATCAGAGTCATTAAGAGCCATTCGTTGCAGCGACTGCAGGAGAGGAGTCGGAGGGGTAAGGACAGCCAAGGAGTCAAGGTGTAATTTGTAAACCTGATAATCAGCTTAGAAGAAAGTGTCCCACAGGATTTTGTGGCATCACTTGCGATGTTTTCACAGCGGGTATGTATTACAAGAGTGGACAATGGGACCTCTAAAATCTTTTAGGTCTTTTATCTCTACAATTACATTTTCAATAGGCTTTAAAAATACAAGACCCTTCATTAATTTTCTCTCTCAATGAGAGAAGCACCCATGAAACTCCAAGCTAAATTTGGCCCCGGAGCTGAACGTGGTGGCTCTCACAACCTGGAAAGCCCGGGCTGTGCTAACAGGGGGAAAAAAAACTCTTGGAAGAGGAACTTTTCCTCCTTTTGAAGTCAGAATGGATTTGCAAGGGTCTTATGTGATGAGGGGACAGTTTTAAGTAGAGGGGATATGTGTATAATTTTAACCATGTAAACAGTCCTTTGCAGCCTGGGAATCTTCAGACTTTTCAAGGCTTTAAGAAGTTGGCACTGCATACTTGTTAAAATCAGTTTAACCACTTGCCAAGAGGTTTAAAGAAAGACGACACCTATTTTGCATGAATAGTAATATTACTCTGATGAATTTAGTTATACTAATGGGAGAGCTTAAAGAATATGCTCCTGCCCATGATGGATTTTTTAAGGCAAATAATAAGGTTCTGGAGGGTGTAACCTAAAATAGACATTTCATAAAAGATTCATCCTTGAACAAAAATGTCATGAAAGCATGAAATGAAAAATAGACGACAATCAGAATTCCTCTTGAAGTGCTTTGTAGTAATTATTTTAAAAAATCCTCACAAAAGACTCTTTTCAATTGCGGAATAGCAAGTGAGGTCTGTATGGTTCAAGGCCAAATAATTTCTGCAATGGAAAAAACAGCTTCAGTTCTTCAGTTCTAATGTAAGATATTTTAAATGGGCACGAGCTTCAATTACTGCTTTCTTTTCCCCAGCTTCTGTGGGACATGAATTGCCCACAGATAAACCCCCTGCTCTGCAAAGTGATGACCAACATCATTTGCAGCTCTATTGCTCCCAATTCCACAGTGACAGTGGGAATCACGGCCTTCGGATAAGGGTCAGGGGGCTCGTGGCACCACACATGGGACTGGAGACCCCTCTTTGCCAGTCCCCGGCTGGTCCAGCCATGCTGGTGGATGGAGCCTGCTCCTGGGTAACTTAGAGTAGACCAGGTTGGGAAGGTTGGATCCTTTCCTCTCTCCCGCCTCCTTTGTGTCCTGCTTGGACCCCACAGACTCCACAGACAGCTCTTTGCTCTTCCAGCATGTTGCTGGAGGGCGAGAGGTGGCCATGGAGCAGGGGAAGCACTACACTTCCAGCCCTTGTCCTCCTCGTTGCTGCAAGGAAGAGGCCATGAAAACAGCATCTCCCCAGCTCTGGAGGGAGGTGTCATGGAGAGAAAGATGGGACCAGCACAGATGGTTAAAAGCCAAGCACAGATGGCTAGATGCCAGGATAGTATCTAACAGTTGTGATCAGAAGAGCGTCTAACGACAGCACTACTGACGCTATTTTTAGGTATCGCCTTAAATTACTAGCATGGTGGAAGCACATCACCACCATTGTAGTGACAGATCTGCTCTAGATGAAGACATTTTCCGATGACAGAGTTGCACTTTTAGGTCATCCAAATTGTAAATATGGTCTGAAAAGTGTCAGCAACTGGAGAATCAGCCAAGATTTGTCCCATATCAAAGCAATACTGCTGATCCATACCACCTCGAGGCAGGTACACACCGCTTTCCTGCCTCAGGTCTTAGCGGTGGCTCAAGTGGAAGCTGATGGGAGCGATGCGTGTATGAAAGAACCCTCAAGTATCTCCAAAAGCCCAACTGCCAGCTGAGCCTACTGCGCTTCCCCTTGGAAACAGGCCCATTCCTGCCTGTTTGGGGATTTTTGTAGCGATGCCCAAGCAGCACAAATGAGTGAGAACCAGTCAGGAGCCCGCTGGCACCTTGGCGAGCGCTCACCAGTGCCTCGGCATGCAGCGTCCTGCCCGGCGGGGAGTGACAGCAAAGGGCAGAGCGAGCCAGGCTTGGCTGCCGACATCTCCCACCCATCCTTCCCCATCCCCCAGGGCTATTTCACACTGTCTGAGCTCACCACGCTTTCATGTCTTCGTTTTCCTTTCTCGTGTCTCGTGCAGGAAGAGGCACTTCCCGAGCTGCCACAACCCAGCCTTGCTCCGGCGGGTGCTGGATGAGACCTCTGCACCGCGGGGAGCGAGCACAGACCTCGGGTGCAGCCACAGTTTCCCATCTCCTCAGCAGGGAAGAATCACAGAATGGTCAGGGTTGGAAGGGACCTCTGGAGATCATCTAGTCCACCGCCCCCATCAGAGCAGGAGCACCCCCAGCAGTTGCACAGGACGGCGTCCAGCTGGGCTTGGAATGTCTCCAGAGTGGAAGACTCCACAACCTCTCTGGGCAGCCTGTGTCAGTGCTCCACTACCCTCAAAGTAAAGAAGTTCCTTCTCATGTTAAGATGGAACTTCCTATGTTCAAGTTTGTGCCCGTTACCCCTCGTCCTATCACTGGGCATCACTGAAAAAAGACTGTTCCCATCCCCCTGGCATCCTCCCTTTAAGTATTTGTAAGTATTAATAAGAACACCCCTCTCTTCTTTTCTGTAGACTAAAGAGACCCAAGTCCCTCAGCCTTTCCTCATATGAGAGATGTTCTAATCCCCTGATGATGAGCCGCTTGCCCAGCCCCAGCACGACCGGTTCCCATCCTGGAGCGTGCCCGTGCGTCCGCTGAGCACCGAGACGTGCTCATTTCCCCTCCGTTTGGGGGGTTGCTCAGCAGCGCAGGATGGGTCCCTGGGGAGAAGAGGAGCGGGCAGGGCAAAAAGGGTTGACATTGCTTATTGTATGTATAAATGTTGGTGTTTTTTAATGTATGCAGCTGCACTCCAAGGCTACGCTGCGCCTGCCTTGGCCCGAGGAGCCAGGCTTACTCCCCGGCATCCCCAAAATGCGGGTGACAGGGGCGTCATTCTTCCCTCCAACAATAGCGACTTGTTCACAGCTCGATACCAGGCTGGTAAAACTGAATTTTCAAGTGTGTTTGAGTTGGGGCTTAGCTAAACAAAACTCGTTTTCTAAGGCAGGCCGAGGGATTCTCACAAGCTGTGCGCCTCTACGGCCCCAGCTCGGACCTGCTCCCCGCCATCCTCTCCCCCAGCATCCTTTCCCCTCTCTCTTCTTGTTTATGCTGTTCGCCCCTTTGGCAATTCTAATTTTGCACTGAAAATCCTCCTGGTCCTTCTTAAACCTAGGGCTGACCTGCATTTAAGACCATGGTGTTTGAAGCAGAACCTATTCCCCACCAGAAGATTTTAATTTTAAGCTAACTGCTGCGCTTTGTTTCCAAGTGCTTTATTTAAAATTGCTTCAATGTGTAGCTTTCCGAAAAATTATTTTCCCTTTTCTGAGGCTTTTCTGGCTTTGGATTTTTCCCTCCTGATTTTCAGGACTTCTCTTTCTTCTTTCCCGAGGAAATGCTACCCTCCGAACCAGATCTCCTGCAAACTGCCTCTGGACTTTCCCGCAGATGCGTAACCTCTCTGTGCCTCAGTTTACATAGGTGTAAAAAGCCAGGGAACATAATTTCCCTGCCTCAAAGAAGTACGGCGAAATTTAATTAAACTAACTAATGCCTACAAAGGGATCCCGTATCCTCAGGTGGACAATCTATATGGAAAACACACTTCTAAGAGAGCGCTATAAGCGCTTCAAGATGAAGCTGTAACAACGGGAGATCACAGGGACTTGGCTGCGCTCCTCCTTCTCCTCCAGCACCAGCACGGTCTGTGCATCTGTTTCCCCCGAGGGACTCGTTCGGAGCCTGCGGAGGGAGAGCACCAAGAGGAGCCGGGTGCCCGATCTCACCCCCCGGGATGGTCCCTGGTGGGGGACGTGGGACTGAGCAGCGGTGGCAGCGCCTGCATGCAAGGAGGTCTGCGCTTGGCTTCAGTGGAGCTGGTGCAGAAGACACCGTGTCTCCCCTCCCTTCAAAGACCTTGGAAATGAATGAAACGCAGCGCTCCTGTGATGTGACAGTGAGAGGAGAAGCGCTTACGATCAAGGAGGAGCACGATGGTGAAAGCAGCAAGGTGCTCAGCCTGGGTTTAAGGTGGCAAGGGAAGCTGTGAGACGGGACAAGTCCTGGACTAGGAACCGTGCTGGAGGCTGAACCTCTGTGAAGAGGTGACCCAACAAGCCTTGCCTGGGGGCCGTGCTGTACCCACACCCCAGCGCGGCCGAGCGCCCACGGGAAGCACCGGCACCACCACCGGGCCCCGGGGCAGAGCGGCTGCGCTGGCACCGGTGCCTCAGTCTGCACCGAGCATCACGGCGGGGGACAGTCCGATGCAGGATGAGCCGGGGTGCAACGCGGGGCTGCATGCACACACGCCGTTGGGTTTGTACGGGTTCGCTCCTTCCCTTGCAATGGGTTTTTGGAGACGCCTGCTGTGCCTCACTCCGTGGCGCTCTGATCTGCGGAGTACCGCTGCCCTCCTCCTCCTCCTCCTGACGCATCAGGTAGCTCTTCCCAGGGGAAGTTAACTGTGTTAATATGTATGAACACAACCCCAAAGCAAAAGAAGTGTTACGTTTTCTGAGAGACAACAACATACCTGCCACTCTCTCTGAGCAAACCTGTGCTGCCTACGTGATAAACACAAGCCCATGACTCTTTGCAAGTACAAGGCGATGCATATTTCATGACAATGACATTCCAGCCACCTACGACAAAAATAATTAATGACTGCTTAATGGCCCCAACGAGGCTTTTTTTGAAGCATATGAATAGATTAAACTTTATTCCCAGTGCAAAGGAAAAGCTATAGATCATTTTGAGCTGGAACAAATAGATATTATATTATTCACTGTTATGTATTTATCTAACTCAGTAATTTCTGAACGATCGAAATAACCTTAACAAGTGCTGTATATTTCATCGGTGTTTCCAGAAGTGCTGTTCTACATTCTTCAGGCAGCAGAAAACACTGGTTTTAGTTTAAAACAGTTTCACGAGAGGCGGGTGGAAAAGGGAGCTGAAACACCCGCAGGTGACAGGAGCCGTCTGCGGCCATCTCCGCGCAGCAGCACCCGCCGGTACCTGCAGTAACCCCGTTCCTCAACAGGCAGATCCGTGGCAAGAGTGGTTGGGACGCCACAGGATGAAAAAGGTTGTTGTAGATGCAAAACACCATATTTATGCTTAGGCGGGAATATTGCAGGTGCTGCACCTAGTATGGCATTCCTCTCTCAAGGGACGTTGCTGCTGAGAGAGAGGCTTTGCAGCTGAAGTCTGTGGGCGTGAGCGGCATCGGCACCAAAAAACTGCCCATTCCTCGCCAGTTCAGTGCTGCCTACAACTAGGATTAGAGGTAAAACCCAAAACACTGCACAAGCAGTTAGAGACTGATGAAAACGAGCGCAGGAATAGGTGCAGCCCTGTGTCCGGGCACCCCTCGTGCTTCCCCCCCTCTCCAAGCCAAGTGCCCACCGTGAGCCAGGAAGGATGCTGCACAGCAAAGCCAAATGGTGCAAGCTGTTGAAGGAGGAGCAGCAGGACCACTGCCGCACCTAAGCACTCGGGAAACCATTGCCATAAAAAAAGGATTGCTCTGTAAAAAGCCTAAAGGAGTTCAATTTGTTTCCTGAGTTCAGAAACCTCAGGTTTCCCCTGCTGGACCTTTACGCTGCCCCAGCACCCTCTGTTCAACACTTCCCGCTCTCCTGGAGTGACAGCAAAACCCTTAGAGCCACCTAAGCCCTCGCTGGCTTTTTAGAAGAAGCATCAACAAGAGTTTTCCCATGTCCCTTGGACACTGGTGTTTTCTTTCGTAATTTCTCAGTCCATCTCATGTGATTTAAGCAAGATCTGGGCCAGCCGCACAGAAGATTCGGGAAATCCCTGCGTCTCCGCACCAGGCGAGCACGTCCCTGGTGATTGGGGATAACAGGTAATTAGAAATATCTGAGGTACACTAGTTATTGTTCCTTGCTGCAGGTTTATTGCCGAGCGTTGCTACAATATTTATGAAGTGGTTTGCATTCCTGTGCGAGACTGACACATTCTGAGAAGTCATAAACAAATCATCTTTTCAAGTGGAATTTAAAGCTGTTTTGCAGCGTTGTGTTCTCTAACAGCCCCATCACTTTTAAGGCAGAAACGTTCAAAGTTCAAGTCCAGCAAGTGCATTTACTACTCCGTTACTGCCATTAGCAGCAGCGTTACTCAGCTGGAGAACAGGTCTAGATCCCATCTCACCACCGGTACCACATCCATCTAGCCTGTTCACAAGCTCTGGTTTTAAACTAGGCTGTATTTCTCCTGACTGGCTCTATTTGGGAAGGCGTTTCAGGACCTTACTTCCCTGAAGGCTACAAACACACTCTACATTTCATCCTACATTTGCAAAGTGAATTTGTGCATTTTCCCTACCGACTCCTGGAGCGTTTCATGGCAAAGACAGACAGCGCACGAGTGCCTGCGATGAGCTCTGTGAGCACATCCTAACCTCTCCCTATCCATTTTCACACTGACTGCTCTTTCAATGTGCATTTTCCTCAGTTTACTGCTCTATCCCCAATTCCATTCCTTCCTTCAGTTCCTACTGAGCAGGGTGGAGACCTGGTGATGCTTTGCTAATTTTCAGATGGCTCCAAAACTGGACATGAGAAACACACGTATGGGTTCAAGCATCATTAAGCAACCTCAGTGCTCCGCTCCAAATAGAAGACAAGTCTCACTGGAAAGTTAAAGCTAGCAAGAAGCTCTTGAAAGGCATTTAAAAAGTAAAATAGAAACTTCAAACAGTCACCATGGGGATAAAATTTTCAAGTGACAGTTTAAACTGTCAAACATTAATGTATGATACTACTTGTTGCCTTCCATTGGCTACCTTCGGCACCTCACCCGTTACACTAATGACCATCCTGCTATTAACCATGGATTTCATGGTAATTAACTCGAGTTCAGCAAGTCACAGATGACTTTATTAGGCATGACTTTGATAATCACCATTTTAATTGCAAAAGCTGTGCTCTATGCCCACCCTGAACACAAGCTATTTTTAAGTTGAAGCAACATTTTCCTTTCTATTGGGCAGTGCAGCGTGCCGTCACACGGGGCACTTTGCCAGCAAAAGGAACTAAATAAAATAATTCAGGGTAAGAGCTTACCCATTTCTGGGCTGCTTTGAGGTACAAGCCACATCTGATAAGGCAGAAGCGAGACCACAGGAACCACATTCTGCTCAAGGTTTTAATAAAAAGACTAACGGAGAGAGGAGGGGAGATGGGGCTCAGTCGACAGACTGGATCAGGCTCACGGCCACCAAGTCCAACAGCTGGTCAACAACAGAGGACAAATCTGTCGGCTTTAAAAAAATACAGAAAAAAAAGCCTTTTACAAGCAATCATGTAGCAACTGGCTGTGCCTACCCTACAGAGGTAGCGCAGGCAGGTTGCACCAGCAGCAAACACCACGTTGCCATCACTAAAGCATAAACTTTCCTGCTGCAAACTCCTCCTTACACCGTTACAGACCCCCAGGCCGTTGTGTCCAAGATGCGCGAATCAACCCCCTTGGCTGGGTCCGATAGGAGAGAAATGATCCTCTCTTTCAAAGAGAACGTGGTTTAAAACTAAAGCTGAGGTGAGAGCTATGCCAGTCATGCACTTGGCCATCAGCTTTGGAGCTGGGATATTCCTCAAGTGCAGAGCATCGTCTCCCCGCGCGTTATCGTCATTAACAGCGCACAACTGTTCTTAGCGCTCAGCCTCGGGGGAGTAAGAGGTTCCCTCCCCATTGCCAGCTCAGCTCTGCAAACACTGACCCTTACAGACCCAGATTTCCATGCAAATAGGTGACCTGTAGGAAAAGACACCCCCCAGAGCTCTGTCCTCACTCTTTGTCTGCACTGGAGGTATCATAGAATCATACAGTGGTTCAGGTTGGAAGGGACCGTAAAGATCACTTAGTTCCAACCCTCCCGCCATCTGCAGGGACAACCAACAACAACAGATGCCAACAGGTAGTACAACTTCTTTTCAAAATTGCAAAACCAAAAAAACCCACCCCCAAAGCCAAAATTTAAACAAACCAACCAACCACCCCCAAACGAAACAGAAAAAAAATAGTTCTGAAAGTTCATATTTTTCCTACTACACTGTGACCAACGTGGAATATGATTTTTGTGCAACTTCAAATTTTGAAGTGTAAGAAAAAGTGGATAAATATCCACCAAACTGGATTCCATGCCAAGCTAGGCTGTATGACCGGCACAGACAAATTCATTTCTGCATGAACTGCGTTAAAGCACATTCACATCCTCAGGGCATGCAAATGCGAGGTTACCACGCTGCAGCTGACACAAGCCCTGATATAATCCTCAGCTCTCAAAAAAAAATAAAAATCTCCCAACAACTAAAGTACAGCCTTCCCAGGTCAACAGATCTTTCCACAGGCACAGGAAGTCTTCATGGATATGCTACAGGACCGCAGCCTTAGATCTCCCGTTCCATCACAGATGTATCGCTTCTGCATTTCATATAGACCCTTCCTGATAACTTTTATTGCAGTTTAAAAACATAATATAGCATGTGATAAATAATTGTGTTAGCTCTGCATACATGAACGGCTTTTATGTGCAGCTTATACTTAGTAATGAATGTCAGAGTATGTGCTAATAAAAAATTAAATCACCATAGCGTGGTGCCAAGATACATACTTTAGTAACCTAATGCTGTTAAGTTTTCCTGTCATGCGAACTGTAATATACAGTAGCAAGGAACAGGCATTCCTATTCCCTTTGGATTGTACAGATGTTTTGTGCTCCCGGAGAACGTTCTAAAGAGACATACGCTCTTAGTATGTATCTATTATAACATTATTAGCCACACTCCTAATTAATCCTTAGGAATTCCAGGCATTTTTCATTTAGTTCTTAGCAAAGGAAAGGGAAAAAAAAAAGGTGCCTTAACAACTATTTGTGTCGTAGAGTTCATAAATGAGCCCATCACCCTATACCAGAACTGCTATAATTTTATCGGAATGAAAACCATTCTCTTTGATCTCCTCCAGTTCTTAAATCCAGCAGTTGTGTATTCAAACATCAATGGAAATGTGGTTTCAAGCTTCCTCTTTCATTATCTTTCTCAAAGATAAAAAAGAGCAAAAGAAAAAAAGTTCTGAGCTTTAGAGATGAGGCAATATTTTTACAGTAATTTCTTTATCTGATTTCATCCTGTTTACAGAAGCTGCTGTTTGGAAGATTCCCCCCCCCC
>NW_009646934.1:1467879-1483009 GCF_000708025.1 Charadrius vociferus | reverse complement strand
CCCCCCCCCCCCCCATTTTACAGATGGCTTTTCTTTAAATAAACGTATATTAAAAAATAGAACAGACAACAGAGTCAGCTTCCTGCTTGCTCTTTATTGTAAAGGAGATAAGGTTGCTAATGCTATGCTATCTGACTTTGGTTCAGTGCGTGACCTACATGGATCAAGATGGAGATTTAATGATTAAACTTAAATCCTTTATCTTCAGCAAGGGGGGGGGGGGGGCAGGGAAGCGTACCCAAACAAACTACTTGTGTTCTGGCATGATAGAATTACGGTTCCGCACAATAATTAACTATCTGACACATTCCTGCGAGGCTGCAGATGTCATTAATGGCTCCGAAATGCCCCTTCTCTGTTGTCATAACCCAGAGCTCTTCCTGGGAGCCAAAACAAGCATGTACGCTAAAGAGGATCATGGTTGGCAAAATGCATCTCATCCCTTCTCAGCTGATTCACACAGACCACAGGTGTGTTTCATGATTTATATACCACTGGTAGAAAAATTTAGGAGTGAATTCAATTAAAACAAACCAGGTCCTTGATGTACCGAACACGCAAACCCATTTCAATCTCTTCTGTCCAAGGCCCTGGACTCCAATCTCACTGCTAGCATCTTTACAGCTCTTGAAACGTATCTCGATCGCTCACACCCAGATAACACAGCCCATTTCGCTGACTGTTACACATCCAGTATCTCTGAACAAACTGGGGGCAGACGGGGCCCTGTAGGTGGTTCCCAGCCTGCTCCTCCTGCACCCTATCAAGCCCATTGCAAGTAGGTCCTAAAAAATCTTGAATTAATCAGCTACAATACAAACTTCAAAAGGGCTGGCGCTTCAGTTTTGATGGGTAGCAAAATGCATACTTATGCATGCAACCCTCACGCAAGAAAAAAAGACTGACAATGCATCCCAAAACCAAGCAAAGTCCAAGTCCAGCCTGGGTTCACCATAGGGCCTCCCAAGCTTTCTAAGCGTACAGATCAAACTGTGGACACTGGCAATGGTTTTTCTTTTTGCATGAAAGCCACATGACATGCAGCAAGTTTAATGAAGTTTGTTCTTAGCATTATTTCAAACCTCCAGGGCGGCTGTCACCCACGTGGATCAAAACAGCAGGATTTATTTGCATCAACTCCCACTGGAAACAAAAAGAAGCAGCAACCGTCAGCCCCAGCTTGTGCAGCATCCAGGAAAGCAACAAGCTCCCTGTACCTGCAAAACCAAAAAGTTAACGATTACATCAAGAGCAGAACTCACTCTCCACCTTGGAGCACCAAAGTTCATTAAAGAAAAGAACAACGTTAGGATCTTACCTTCCAAAAGTCCCTGCAGAGCTGCAAGACCAGCTATTTCAGGTGCCAGAGGAGTTTCTCTGCCAGGAGTCCCAAGGCAGCCCCAGCAGCGCTCCTTCCCTGCCCAGCTGGGAACATCTACCTTAATTAACCAACCCACATGGAGCTGAGAGAAGCATTTCTGCCCCCTCCTCCTCCCGAAGTGTTGGCGTAAAAACCCGGCTGCCCCGAGTCAGAAGGGGTTGATCAGTATTAAGAGGTTCAGAGGAAAACTGGTTTTGCCCTGCCACCTCCTCCGTGCTGGAGTGGGGTGGGAAGAGCAGTTGTCCCGGTGCTATGCTGCTGGGTGGCTCTTCCATTTTCTGATTAGCAGCTTTGATGAAGACTGAAGCCCATTTCATCACTTCCCAGAGCACTTTTCTCCCACCTTTAATGGACTTCCTATGTTCCCAACCACCCTTTCTACATGTAATGGTATAACATCCCAAAAGTTTGACTGGGAGACCTAATGCCATCTTAATCCTAGAGACCGTTCCCGGCTAAAAGTGCTGGAAGGAAGCAGCCTGCAAATGCGATGCTCGCCCCTTGTCAGGGGAGAGGAATTTCATCCCGGAATGCCACGAATGCTGTCACAGCCAGAAACCGAGCTGCTTCCAGAAGATGCTCTTCAGTACGAGGGGAGATGCTGCGGCGGTGGCTCTCAGGCAGCTCTTCAGTTACGTTATGTTGGCCTCTGCGTCGCCTGGTATTAGATCATTGTCTTTCTTGTTAGCACTGGAAAGTTTGTAGCTTCAGATTCCTACGGACAACCATCACAGCTTGACATTTTAGTGCTAAGGAATCAATTAGCAAGTGATGGGAAAACAGATTTTGGTATTAAAAAAAAAAAAAGAGGGGACAAAACTCCCTGATTAGCGCTATTGCTCCCACGTCTTTCTAAGGCAGTGTGGGAAGAAGAGCGGATTTAAGGCAATAGCCTGGATGGAGAGATGCTGTAATGAGCTAAAGCTGTCTTGGACTGAGGGATGGGAAGTTAAGAGGATGCCCAAGTCAAACCTCAGGAACTAGTTTGAGAGTCATATGGAGCAGTGAACATGAACTACCCCTGTATTTGGGGACATCTGGTCTCAAAACTGATTCAGTTTCTAAACTTTGTTAAACGGCTTCTTAAAAAGTGAAGCATGAGGCATTTGGCAGGGGAGAGCCAGAAGATGGTAGGTTTTTCCAGCCTTGTGGAAAGAAAATCAGAAATACTTCCGCGCTGCCACATGAAGCACGTGGCTTGCCACACTGATAGACTGGGGACGTTGCATGAAATAAAATAGAAAACAATTAAATGGCACGTGACTCCGGGAGGGGGTAGGTTTACTTTGCAGGATTTGCATCAACATTTTCTTTGGCTTCGGTCCAGGCGGCTCAGCACCCCTTTGAGTCACTTAAACAAACCCAACTTTGAAAGCAAAACTCTGTCAGAACTTCTGAGTCTCACCCAGCTTCACGTTCGCACCAGGGGAACGGTAAATCGCACACGAGGTGGTCATGAGGGCCACAAATCTTCTCTGAAGGCCTCTGTTCTTTTCACACACACATGAAACAACGCACAGCGGTCTTCATTTGAGCTTTGTGATGAAGATTCAACGCAGCCTCGCGCAATCTAATGCCAAGATTTCTGGACAGGGCTGTAACGGAGCAATACAGCTCAGCTCCACCTTCAATTCTTTGCTAAGTTTAAAGGAGATGGTCAGATCGGGGGGTTCGTTCAGCAAAGAAGGGGGGGGGCGGTGTCTAATGTTGGGTCCAGATGTGACCCCCTTTCCCTGATGCTGAGCGGTTGATGGATGATCTAGGGCTTGACGTCAGACTCACCAGGGACAGAAGTTTTGGTGCACGGATAATAACCAACCTGGTGTAAATAAAAAAACAGCTATAGGTTTGTTCCAGCAGATAGTTACGATTTGTCTATTTTACGGCACGCTTTGCAAGGGTAGAGCAAACTTTCTGTTCTGCAAAGTTTGGAGCAAGCTGCTGGCTCACACTAACAACAATATTTGGGGCCTTGCGATTATTTTGTTTAGAGCTTTTTTGCAATTAAGCTCGGCCCTAAAAGTCTTTTTGTTTTGATGAGGTTATTTTCATATGGTGCAAGTTGAAAGGGGGCTGAGACAGCTACGCATATGTATTATAATCATATTTGAGCCATTTTTGTTCTTCATCTGTTTAATGTCATCTGCGCTGCCAAAGTAGCTAATCTCCTTCAGGGCAAAACTGCGTAATGGGAACTGACTTTCCTGATTTACTGTCTCTGTATGCAGCTATGTAAGTGAGGCATTGCTGGATCGGTCTCAGCTCTTCTATCCTTATTACTCAATTACCGTTACTTTTACAACTGAATGTTAACCTTATGATAACCATTAACTGCTGTCAGTTGTTGCACGCAGACACCAGTCTCTGTAGCTGTTTAGACAGAACTAAACTGGAATTTGGTTCTGAATTAAAATCCAGACTCGGATTTACCCAGCACTTCGAAAGAGCTAAGAGGCCACAAGACTCCTAGGCTGAGAGAGTTGGGGGGGTTCAGCCTGGAGAAGAGAAGACTCTGGGGAGACCTTATTGCGACCTTCCAGTGCCTCAAGGGGCTCCAGGAGAGCTGGGGAGGGACTTTGTACAAGGGCATGGAGTGATAGGATGAGGGGGAATGGCTTCAAACTGGAAGAAGGGAGATTTAGATGAGATATTAGGAAAAAAAATTTACAATAAGGGTGGTGAGCCCCTGGGGCAGGTTGCCCCGAGAAGCTGTGGCTGCCCCATCCCTGGAGGTGTTCAAGGACAGGTTGGACGGGGCTTGGAGCAACCTGGGCTGGTGGGAGGTGTCCCTGCCCAGGGCAGGGGGTTGGAAATCAGTGATCTTCAAGGTCCCTTCCAACTTAAACCATTCTATGGTTCTATGATTCTAAGCAAGAAAGTTTAATCTGGTAAGTAATTGGGGCGAGGAAGAGTCTGCGTGGAGGCAGGTCCTTCCTCGCTGCTGGACTCAGACACTTTCTTGGGACATGGAGGCAGACACCGCTCCCATACTGCTGCTGCTCCAACCTCAGGTTTTCAAGTCTGGATCCCTCTCACACATATGTGATCAAGCTGTGAGTGTGGGGTTAGCTCCAGCCTCCTGGAAAAGAAGCCCGGAAGAGTGTGTGGAGGGGGAGTTTGCATCATGTGTTCTGCTTTAGACTTTTTCGCTTGTCAATTACTAAAAAAATGTAAAAATCTGCTTCCAGAAGTGCCTAAGCCCCAAAGCTGCTCATGGTGGACAAGTGGCTGGAGTTATGGGATGTTGGTGTCTTGAGGCAGATGGGTCTCTTCTTGCTGTCTTGCTTCATAAAGCCATCCAGAAACTTGCTTCATCCTGAAGCTGCTTGGGGGGAAAAAAGTTCTGGAGTGGGAGGGGGGAAAGTTTAATTTTCGACCCTAACATGTTCAGAAGAGCTGCGTTCACCCCCACCAGCATCACAAGCTCCTTTCTCATCACCTCTGTGTTCCTCTCCACCTCCTTTGCTGCCGAGGGAGCATTGACAATATGCTGTCATGCTTCAAAAATGTGTCACAAAAATTCATTTCTTAGGTCCTTCTCATTTTCTTTCATGTTTCCTGGATACACACAGACATTTAATGACCTAGAACTGTAATTGAAGCAATTACTTTAACACAGAGGCAAATGCAGGTTCTAGCACTCTCCCAGAGAGGTTCTTAGTGCATTTGCTAAATGCTTTTAATTGCAGTTGTTAATATGACAGACTGATAAGATGTTTGACAGCTTCTGTTTACGTTGGGATGTTCTGGTACTCAGCAAATGCTCCGGAGGTGCTTGGAAGAAGCAGTCTGCACAGGAAGCAGTGTTACTGAGTCAAAACCATATCCCAGGGCATTGTATCAAATTAAAATGATTTTTTTCTTCTCTTTTCAATAGGGAGTTTTTCCTCCTTCACCTCCCAGTGTGAATGTGGACGTATGAGCAATGAACGGCAATGGGAAAGGAAATGCAGAGAAACCACATGATTTACTGGGGCTTTAGCAAAATATTATCATTCTTAATGTTTGTCGGCATGTGGCAATTTTCTTTGAACCAGGGATAGTTTAAATTCCTTCTTGCTTTGAAGACTTAATTTTCTCCCATAAAGATTATGGAGACTGTCTGGGGTAATTTTAGGACTTAGGCACACTATTTGCTGAGCTCAGGCATGTTTTGCGCCATGTATATTTTATTTGCCACCTGCCAGCTAGTGTCCACATCTTCCCAAAGTCTAGAGGTCACGGACAAACCCCAAGCAAAGCCATTTGCTACGGCCCACACCCTGCGCTGGACCTGCACGTCCTGAGCACCAGGCACGCACGCAGGCACGGCTCAGCACCGCTCCTTAAATAACATTCCCAGGCACGGTGGAAGCCCCAGCCCTGCGCACAGCGACACCTGCGAGTAACTTTGCAGAGGGCCACGTGCCAGACACGTGCACGCGTGACGCGGTGGCTGCTTTGCCGGTGATGCAGAGCCCCTCCAAGCTCAGCGAGTCGGGGTTGGTAGCGAAGCGAGGTGCGAACCTAAAGAGATGTCGCAGTCACTGTGAACACAGCTGGGCCAAAGCTTTGCCCGCTCTCTGGTTCGGCCAATTCAGAACGGACAATAAACATTTGGAGGTGACATGAGAAATCACCATGCCCCAGCCCTGGGGAATGTTACTAAGTAGAAAATGGGGATGAGGCGTGAAGAAAGCATGTCAGCATATAATATACAGCTCTCTGGTTAGGAGGGGAACACACTGAAAAGGACTAATAGATGAAACCCGAGGCAGACAAATTCAAAATAAAGGCTGTAGACATAGCAGTCATTGTAGACTATTTCTGAATGACTGTTGTGCCTATGTTTGTGTCTGCAGATGGTTAAGTTGAAAGAGATTGTTGTCTTTACTCGCACACATTCCCTCGCCCTGAGTTAACTTCCTTGGGCAGAAAAGTGCCCAGAAATAAACTGTCATAACCACCGAGTTAAACTGCCAAGGGGTGGTGAAGTGTCCAGCTCCAATGTCTTCAATCGAGACCGGTTTCCTCCTTTGAAGATACGCTTTTGCCAAGCACAAGTTGTACCTCAGTCAGACACCACTTATTGGACTTGATACGGATGAAATCTAATGGCCCATGAAATAAAGGTCAGCAGAAAAAAAGATTATTGAATGGTTTCTTCTGGCTTCGCGTATATGAATCTGCAAAAGATTGGCAACTCGTACCCACCGTCATGGACTTTTTCATGGTATCCTTTGATAACGGGATTAGGAAGTACCAATATTAGTTCAAAAAAGCTGCTGAAAAGTCTCTGACATTTGGTCATTACCAGCCTTCAGTCACTATTGATCGGTGTCTGCACTGGAGCCGGTAATCCAGCGCAGGGAGGGACCCACGGCAGCTGCAGATACGTTGAAGATCGATACGGAGGCCGGCCGAAGGGACGCTGCTTGGCACTGCTCTCTCCAGTGCTCCCGACGGGAACCTAACTCTTGCTGTGGGTATTTTATTCAGCCTGTCCTGTTGTTTTTTTTTTGGTTTTTTTTTTTTTTTAGCAGGTTACTCTGCCAAGCAGTTTGGCAGCATTCTCATGTCTCAAAACAGAGGAATCACCATTTCACTTCTCCTGAAGCATTTACTATCGGAAGCGACCGCCCTGCATGGAACAGCGTTCCTGAAACATGAATATTTCATGGGACTGGTTTGGGGGGTATTACTTATGGTTGAGTTTTCATGGCCAATAACTAGATTTTTGTGACTATCAGCACTTCTTTGGTAATTTAAAATTTACTTGAAAAGGAAAAAGAAGCAAACCAAGGCTGTATGGGTACAACCAAGGTCTTGTGCTCTTACAAATACCATGATAAAAGTGTATTGGTTCATAAGAATACTTTGAAATATTTAAGAGAGCATAAATATATACACACATATATGTACAAAACTAGCATTTCGTGAAGTGTGTGGGAAGGAGAACATTTGGGAGTCAGCACATTTCCTACCAACTATATTAAGTGCACCCAAGGGTGAATTTTTTATTTATTTGGATTTTTCTTTAGAACTACCCCCTACGGTGCTTTGGATTTCCAGACATGAAAAATAACAAGCTTTACAAACATACAAGTCACAAACCCGCTGTCAACCCTGCTTGGGCGGCTGCTGCGGCCCTGCCAGCCCCTTCCTCCGGACACAGCCGGGGCAAGGCTGGTCCCAAAGAGCTGAGATCTCTCCTCAAACCAGTCAGAGCTGCCTGGACCTGACAACTGGGACGGTTGGAGGCTTTTTCTGCCAATTCCACGAGCTGTCCCACCGTGCCGCCGCCAGCCAGAGATATTTATGTCTAAATTTTCAGGGCGAGAGTTCATATTTAATGGGAAGCATCTTCTTTGTGTGAAACATCCCTGGGCTTGAGTGGTGCAGAAAGCTTTGACAAAATATTTGAACTATGTTTAGTTCTTCAGATATATCAGTCTTGCCAGAAACATAACAATTTTGATAAAAGTCTTATTTGGAGAAATTTCTCAGCTCCCTCTTTGCTCCCCAAACAGAACAGTTAATAAACCAGATGGAGAAGACTACACTGGCATCCCAAACAAGCATTCTCCCTTGCTGTGGCAGGGTAGCTTCTCTCAGTCTCTCCTATTCAGATTACTCCACTTTTGGAAATCATCAAATAGTCATATTTTTCAGGAACTTGAATCGGAAAGTGCAATCAAGGAATCAGTCACAAAACAAGGGGGGAAAGACCTGCAGGTTTTATGCTAGGGTAGGACAGTCAACTCGCAATTTTCTCTCTTTCTTGGTTGCCTGTCGATGGTGCCAGCGGAGCTACTCCTGGTGGCCAAGGATGAGAAGTGTCACAAAAAGAGCCGGTCTGGCTTCTTCTGCCTTGCCTCGGCAACAAGCCAAGATCAAGCTACTATTTTTCCCCCCCCATCTGTCTCTCACTTCCAGGGTGTTTTGCCTTCACATTAACTAGTCAATGGGCTGGCCCGACCTTGGCCAGGTTTTTCTCCCCTCCTTGCATCGTGTTTGGGGTGGGAGCCCCTGTCTCGGCATCGTGGTCCACCGAGAGCTTGCAGAAGTGACCCTGAGATCTTCCTGACCCTTTGCTGCATTTGCTCGTTTCCTTCTCAGCTCTCTGTCTATTGCTTTTCAAATTAAGGTGCACAGGAAACCAGAGCAGTTTCTGATCTCTCCTCCACCTAAAAAATTAGAACATCAAAACCAGTTTTACCAGCAATAAACGAAGCTACTTTGAAAAGTGAGGCAAAGGGATCTATCTGGAGTCAGTAAGACATTGTTAGGATCTCTTTGATCGGGAGCCTTAAATGAAAATTATCAAATGGCGCTTTAAAACATACACCCTTTTGTTTGATTAGCCTGCTGCAGATAACCTTTATTAAACCTGATCTAAAATTACAGCCATGCACTGGTGGTTCTTTGATGCCTTGGCTGTTTCATTTCCTGTTTATACTATGATACACGTTGCACTAGGAGATAAAGCACTTCTGAAGGATATTAAGACATGAAAGTCCCTTGGCTATTTGCTGGCACTGTTTTGATGTTTTCTTGCTCTCTAGAAATTAGCATATCCTTTTCAAAGACTGCCTCTGATGAGAGTAATCCTTTGCCATGATGTATTTGCTAAAAGTCATAAATGATAGTATATTGTGTAAAGAAATGACACATAAAAGGGACGATGCTAGATTATTGATAATGAGGCAACTTGTGCAACTCTGCTTTTGGCTTTTATAAAACACATTTTTGACACCATAAATACATTGAGCTTATATTAATGAGGATTTAATACTTCTGAGATTTTAGAAACTTGCTTAGAACAACTTTTCAAAAGAAGGTTTTTTTGGGAAGTTTAATCTTTTCACTAATTTTGATAAGATAGTCTGTTAAGCACGTTTTGCTGCCTTCATAATGAGGAATGACGGAAAGGTTTTTAGCATGGCTTTACCAGAATTAAACTGTGATGGAATATTTATTTTATTAATTTGTATAGCGTCTATTGCCATAGAAACGAGGTGGCTTAATTATAGAAATTTGCAACAAAATGTTACCTTTCAGAAAAAAGAACTTCGACACACATAAAAGCAAAACGTAAGGATCTGATATCTGAAGGTGTAAATAAGTACCGCTCCATTGAAGCTTTGAAGTGACATTGATTTACATCACCAAAAGATCTGTCTCCTGTTGTCACTACAAATGACCTGAGCATTTTCACAGAAGAGAAAGCCATGCCTGGATGACCTAGAAAATAAGGACCAGGGTGTTGGGATGACAGTGGGATGAGGAAGAGCAACGAGGGTTTGGACATCTTAACCAGTCTCTTTTCAAAGGCACTTTTCCAGGACTTTTCAAAGTGCTTTCGATGACACGGTCTAAGTTAGACTGTAAAATTCCTGTAACTGCATGAAAATCATCGTAGTATTTACTGGGTTTCATTTGCACAATACCCTTCCATCGCACTCACTAGCCGGACGTGTGGCAGCACAAGAAGATCTGGACTCTGATGGAGGTGATGTGGGTCAGGTATGGTGCCATTGATAAAGATTTACACTTCGCTTTACATCAGGTGTTTTCTGTAGAGAGACACAGAGAGCTGAATTGTGTATTTTTCAAACTGGGTGACCTGAGTTACAGACCTGAGGCTGTGTGTAACACACCCGAGGATGAAGATTTTGGTACCTAAATCAGTAAACAGAATTTGCAGTGACTCTGAATACCTGAACTCACCCTTCTGAAAATCCAGTCCCTTTTCCATACGCTTTTATGTGGAGCCGAGCCCTCACCTTAGATACCCCAGGCTGATAATCCTGCCCTCAGGAGCTGAAGATCTCATCTGATATCCACTGAAATCAATGGAACAATTGACTGTGGGTGGCTGCTCCAAGGAGCCCTGAAGGGAATAAAGGTCACAGCCAGCCATGCAGTCGGCGGTACGGCGCTGCTGTCACCAGTCCCTTTCCAGTAGGCACTAGCCCAGACCATTTAGAGTTGCAACTGTGCTAATCAGCACAGGGCGCTATTCTTCATCTCTGTGCATCTCACTACCTTGGGGCAGGAGCTGTATTTTTATTAGCTCAGGTAGACTGCAGAGGGAGATGAGAGGAAGGGAGGAAGGAGCAATTGGAAAGGCAGAGACAAATTATACCTCCAGTGATGAAAGCCACCTTGACTGCAGTGAGGCTAAGACATTGCCAAGATGATTTCCAGTTAAGCATGTATTAAGCAAATATCTTTCCCTCCTTCCAGCTAGGCCTCCAGTGGAATTGCCTTCTCCTACAATTTACTAGATTGAAAGTGCATAGAGTGACAAAATTACTTTTTTAACGGCTGCAAGAGAATCACAAACAGTTGACAATTCAAGAGAAAAAGACTTTTAAAAAATTGATAGTGTTTTTTCTGTATCCTTGTCAGAAAGTCTTTCAACTTCCCTCTTGGAAAGCAAAGATGTGAAAAAGGTGCAGGGAAAAGGATTTCTGCATGGGCACCTGCTGTTATTACTGCAAGCAGCGACAGGGAGCAAAGGCATTTGGGATTAGTCCCTAAGAAACGGTGATTGTTGAGACTTCTTTCTGCGGGACCTTTGCTCATTGGCCTACATGCCACTCCGTAACAGGATTTGCACGACTCCATCCAGCTGCTCGGAGAATATGTCCCATTCTAGTGCTTTACCATATGCCATACGGTATTCAGAGCAATAAGCATGACTCGTAAGATCAGCTCATGCCTGTGTAAGGTTTTCTGCAAGCTTGGCATGATCTAACTAAAAGTAACACATGCGAGGCTCACACTGGCCTCTTATTCTAACCAAAATCACAAGGGGTGAAGAAAGGCAAAGAGGAGCAATCATGCAATGTCCTCAAAACCAAAGGACTTGGTGTGTCTTGGAGGTCCTTGACAGACTCCTGCCATTGTGTCCTGAACCATCCACAGGTCTCTCCATGGGTCCAAGCCAGAGGAACCAGGCGCTGCTCTGGAATCCATCCCTGCCCGGCTCAGCCGGACCGAAAGGCAGCTGTGAGTGAGGCCGGACACTCCCTGCAATAACGGCTCCTTCCAAGCGCCTCTGGCCCCGCCAGCACGCGAGAGGCGGCCAAGAGCTCTCGCCTGCCAGCATGTCACAAGACCGGTGAGTCACGGGACGATCACAAAGTGTTCTTCTTATAATGGAGCTTAATAACAGCCAGTGTCAAGGTAAAAGCACCTGTAAATGAGACGGTACATCACTTTACAGCCTTGCAATAACACTGCTGGGCAACTCAGGCTCACAGGTCTCCACACTCGCTTCATCCGTGTTCGGTCTTGTCTTTTGCAGCGGCTTTGGGGCTGATGTGTCATGCCACAAGGATGGGTCATTGGTAGGACAGTGCTGCCTGTACTCTGATATGCAGGCAGGTAACACGCTCCCTCTTTTCCCTGAAATGCAAGTTGTGAGCAAACGTTGCCAGCGAGGAAGAACAGCTTTTCTGCCCAGACCGCCAGCAGTGAAACTGCTGTAACCCGGACTGCTGCAGAGCGATGTGTCCACAGGGTCCATCCGGCACAGCAGTGACCCGTCTGAAATTCATAGTCCAAATGGAGATAAGCTGTGTGCTGGTCACAGCTGGCAGCGCTGAACCGAGACTGCTCAGCCCCAATGGCCAGGCAGGGAGGAGACCCCGGTGCCCCCCAGTACACCGTGTTTGGTGGGGTGAGGAAGAGGATGCAGCTTGTGCTGCAGCCACTGATTGTCCCCTCTTGGCCTGCCGGCCGTTAAGTTACATGGTGACCCCAAAACGTCACATCCCACTTTCCACCTGTGGCCTCAGAGACCGTGGGCTTTCATGGATCTCCAGCACTTCCGTATCGATTGTCCCAGGCTGCTGCTTTTGCTCCAGACCCCGTGTAGGGCATCCCCTACCCAGCTGCACTTCTACATAGCATAACTCCTCCTTCCTCCCATCAGCAAATCCCTCTGTCCTCCCCATCCTACCACTTTACAACCTCAGGGAAATTCCCCTTCTCTTTCCCGACATACAAGTAACTCACCCAAGCGCTGCCACGTTTATCTTGACCCTGCCGGCCAGGCAGGAGGTCCATGAACAGCCACAAGACTTCACCAAATAATACTGTCTCTAAAACTGCCCGTTCAAACGCTTGGGAGAGGACATCTGCTCGCCTGCAGATTTTCCTGCCCATTTGGTGCAGCTGAGGACGCCCCTCGCTCCTCCCTGGCATGCTCAAGGCTGCACCCCAGGCATCCGGACACTGTCCATGAGATTTGGTCCAAAAGTTGACCTTTTCCTTTAGAGTTCCTCCAAACACACACCCAACGTGCCCCCTCTCCCTTTGTTTGTCTCCCGAGCATCGTCACCATTTGATAATGATCTCAGAGGTGCTAAGCTGATAATCATCTACCTCAGCTACTCCGCACACTTTGTCAGGCACGTTTGTAATGAAAACATAAAGTGTAAAGATATCCCCTTCTCAAGGTAATGGAAAACCTGAGTGGAGATTGACGTTAGAAACAAGATCGGCGGATGGAGAAGCCAAGTAAAAAGGAGTAACATCTGGTTCCGTTTTTCTTTGTGAAATTATCTCACACTGACCAAGCAGTACCTTCTCTGAAGTACATAAACGTTGAAGACACACACACATGGTTGTTATCAAATGGTATTGTGCAAAATTAAATTGGCTACTTTATGGTGAAATGGAGAAGGAAAGCAGGCATTTCAAACACATGCGTGTCTCTCAGCGAGGTCTGGAAGCGATCACGATGCAAGGATGGCTACTTTAAAATATCTACAAATAGTTAGGGCCATTCTGCGAGATGAATAAGCTGGGGCTGAATTTAATAAAGTTATCAAGGCCATAATAATACAGGGGCCAGTGCCTGAAACTAATAAGCAGTTTGGTGAGCATGAGATAGTTCATATGTGCAAAGCATTCCTCCAGTGCTGACTTGCAAAGGTAAAACACCATGCCAAATTCCTCTAACTTCACCAAGATGTGCTGAACATCTGCCCTTTGGTCAGGCTTAGCCAGCTGGACGGGAGGGGACGTTTGGCACATTTTTGTCTAAGGGGTAGTCACAAGCTTGGCGTGTCCTCCACTGAATATAGCTGGTAGGTCGCCTACAGCAGGCACGTGTTTGTGCTTAGCACGTGTGCTCTCCGTGCCAGTCGGTAGCACGTTTGTGGTTTAAGAAGTGAATCAAAAAAATCTTCACCAGAAACAATCTGTTATGTCAAATTTTTATCTAATGTTTTTCATCAGTAACTTCAGAGCAGGTTCCTCAGGGCTCCAGCCTTGCTGCCCATCCCAGCCAGAGCCGTGGGACCTCACTGGTCCTTAGAGCTGAGCAGGACACGGGGACGCCGCGCTGGCGGCTGAATGTGGGTGTGGAGGAATGTTCTCCTTTCTGTTTTCCAAAAATGAAATTTTCCATTTGTGGAAAATTCCACATCTCTGATTTTTTTTTATTTTTTTCCCCTAATTTGGAGGAATATTTTAGATATGAGAAATTTTCTCTGGACTGGAAATTCCCGTTACCGCACATGTCGAGAGGAAAGTGTTCAGTTTTTCCAGCAGACTGGTGGCAGAGCAGGAAAGAGGGCTTGGTTTTCCTGAATTCCACTCCGGAGCTCTGTTCATCGAGCCACACAGCTTCTGCAAGACTTTTGTTTGGATAAACCTACCTTTCCCACAGAGCTGCAAACCTGGGCAAAGTAACAACCCTACTTTTTTTTTTTTTTTTTTTTTTTTTTTTTTAAATTTCAGATTCAGAAGCAGAGATCCAAGAGCAGTGTCAGGGCTGGCTTCGGGGAATGCAATTCTCGTTCCTTTGAAAATTCTCGTTCTGCCGGTTGGGAGTTTTGTTCAGCATTTCCCTTCCCAGTTGGTATTGTGGGGCCGAACTTTCTCAAGATGTTGACTGTGCGGAAAGAAGAAAAAAGAAGGGCAGATTTCATCTAGCTTGGATTTACCCAGGGAGTGATTTTCTTCCAGAGATCTTAATCTGAAACCGCTTCTTCCCGCTCCCTCCCTGTAGCAGTTTACAATCTCTGATGTACGCAAGGATGGACCGTGAGTCTGTTAGCAGCACTGGGGCTGGCCAAGTACTCGGGGGAGAGATGGATTAGCATTTTGGCTCACAATGTTAAGAATCGAGTTTGTTCCAGCCATGGCTATGCCTCAGCACTGTGCTGGCCATCGCACTCTACCCTGAAGATCATTGCATTTATGTACAAACCAGTTAGGCAGAACTTACTCATGTATCCCCAATTTTGTCAGGGTATAGGAGTCTAGCTGAGCTTCTGGACATCTGCTGGGGCTGGTTCTCTTGGAATTAACTTTAAAACTCCCTGCTACAGCTCCCTGAAAAGGTAGGAGAGGCGGCTGCAGATGTGTCCTTCGAAGGCAATGATTACTGAGAAGACTTTCAAATTGCCTTGGGAAACATAACTCTGAGCCCCAAGTTTCAATGGAAATGCAGTAAAGAAAACCTCAAAAAGCACACTACAAGCTCCTCTCCCAGATTTCCTTTTCCTTTCATGGCACAAATTAGAGAATACAAACTTAGTGGAATTGCAAGCATCTAAGAATAGCTTTGATTTTCCTAAACATTTACAATTCTGTTTTATGTACATCGTCAGAAAAAGAGCAAGGAAATATAAAATGTAAATCTTTAAATGAACCTGAATACCAAGGAGACTTTACATATCTGCTTGTAACAAATGGGATGTTGCAGCTAAATCTCAAACAGGGGAATCAGAGAGTTTCAATAGCCGT
>NW_009646934.1:1442207-1467839 GCF_000708025.1 Charadrius vociferus | reverse complement strand
GTCCTTCTTTCCTTCCCTCCCTTCTCTTGCAGGTTAAGAAAACTATTGTGACTTGCTATAGATTTTGCTGCCTGCCATTCAGTTTGGTTTCACGGCTCAGAGCCAGAATCCAATCTCCATTTCAGAGAGCAGCAGCAACGTGCTAACCTGGATGGCAAAATCCTCCTGGGCAAAGGGGCCGAGGGGTCGCCCTCGTCGCTCTGGGATGCGCGATGGGTAGTGTCCCCATTAAGCAAGTATCATGCAAGCTCTAACGAACCCAGAAGCCGCAGATCCGAAAACACCTCCAGATGGGGAAGATTTGCAGGAATTCCGGAGAGCCTGTTGGGCATCTTTGATAAAAAGTCACATTTACAACAGGGATATTGTTCCCAGTTGTACTGCAGTGCTGAGAGAAAAGTTGAATTTGGGAGAAGATATTAGCCCTTTCCTCAGCAGGACAGCCCTGATAGAGCAGAAAGCATTTAGAAAGCAATTTAAAAAACATAATGCTCAGGAAGCACCTAATTTTACTACCAGCTGGGTGTTAAATTAATTGTGTGCAAGCCGAACGTGGCACGAGATGGAAAAGTCAGACTATAATGCGTGTGTGCTTTTCTAAGAGCGATTTTGTTTCTTGGTTGAAAGCAAGGAGTGTATCTCATGGAAAGCATCAGGTGATCAGCAGAATGATATCATGATGGATTAGCCCAGCGCATACTTGCCTGGAAATGCTCAGAGGTCAGGAGCCGGTTATAACTCTCTCCAACACTGAGTTATGAGCGTGTGTTACCATCGGTCTGTAAGGAGAGGTTGCATTTCGGAGCGGGAAGGAGGCTGCCTACAGATGGGTAGGACGATGATTCACTTGTCTCAGCAGACTGAGGAAACACGTATTAGCAAAATCTTGGATGCCGCAGAGGCTGATAAGTGTTACCACTCCCATTTTCTCACTAGGTAAACTGAGGTCAGAGGTGCTTTTTGGCTTGCCCAAGGTCATGCATTAAATTAGTGGTAGAGCCAGAAACAAGACCTAAAAGACCCTGCTTCCTTTCATTGCCACGGTGTTTTCAATTGCAGATGCAGAAATGTTGCAGGCCTGTTGTTCAAAAAGAAGCCATTACCCATCTGCAGGACTTGTATCAACCTCAAGAGAGATCAAATAGCCCCGTGGTGAAAAGGCATCCAAGAACAGCTGCCTGCCTGCTAACTGCTTTTTAGGCTGTGATTTCTTCAGTAGCATCATTCCTCGCTCCCACTGAACACTCTTAATTTAGATTGATGGAGACATTCTGCAAAGCAAGAAACTTTCTCTTACAGATATGCAACTTTTTTACTTGCTCAAAACAGCCAGAAATGTTATTTATACCAAATTTACAGCTCAGAGCTAACAGCTCTTAAAGCCCCTCCCTGCCTTCCTCCCTGCTCCTTCCATCTTTTTTTCTTTTTTTTTTTTTTCCTTCTTTTTTTTTTTTTTTTCTCATCAGGACCTTGTTTTGGAAATACCCCAGATTGTAATAGTTTTACTTATACTGTATTACTTGGCTTTGTTCATCTACTGATGAAGTGCCAGCCCTGAAGTACTGCCAGATGAAAGTAGGCATCTTACAGCACTGAAGGGAACTTTCCTGAGATTATTTATTAGTCGAGTCACCGTGCAAGTGTTCTGAACAAACAGCAGGTCTCTGCCCAAACGGGCTTACAGTGGGAAGGTGCACAGAAGGTCTGATGTGTGGCGTCCATCAAAACCCATGGAGGGGGCTGCAACCTCAGTTGGACTTGCTCTGGCCACGGCTCTGGGCAAGTGGCTGGGCAAAGGAGAAGCAGCAAAATTTCAGTGGAACCCAACCACTTTGGTCCCCGTGGCTTAGGTTTGGGGTGATTCGGATTCTCAAGCAAGTCCGTCCACCATGCGGAGCAGCAACGCAGCCCAAGAATGAGGAAAATCCAGCCACCATCTACTCAGCTCTTCGTCCCGCTCTGCACAACACGTGCCTCCCGGCTGATTTGAAGTCCAAACCAGGGTTATTCCATTCTCAGGCCCAGATTTACTACAAAAATCTGAGTCTTGATGAGTCTTGATGAACATTTTAACTGACTTGGCCCAGATTCCAAGTTCATAAGAGAATACAAATCCAAGCACTTTCATGTGGTCTGAGGTTTTGTAAAGAAAGGTTCATTTGGCTCTCAAGTTGACTTTGGGTTTGGCTGCGTCTCCTGGGTCACTCCAGCCTTTGAGAGCTGATGTGGGCTGGCCCAAGCCCTGCTGTCACTGTCACAGCTGGGGAGAGATCAGCTTTTGTCACTGCTAATTGCAGAGAAGCAAGAAAATAGCGGGCTACCGATATAATTAACTCTTTACAGGCTGCACGGCGGTCTGCTACAAGTCCTTCCAGAGATGTAATCCTGTGATCACCTTCTACAAACAGACCACACCTCTGCAACAACGGAATTTAAACAAGCAGATCATCTTGCATGCTTTTCTCAGTTTCAAGTGATTTTAACAGTTTAACTCGCTCTTGGTAAGACTGTGATCTACTGAATTATTACTTAAAAAAATTTCACTGCCTGTGCTTCCTCTCATTATCTTCCCTTGCACAGATTTCCAGGTGTAGGTGCAATATCTTAGCAAAGAAGACGGATTATTTTTTTTTCCTGGGTAAAAGTGGTGGCCAGCAAGTGAAAGTGAGCTCCTTGCAAGGGAAAACTTGCGGGCACTTGTGCCTGTCACCGTAGCGGCATGCCAGCTTGCTGACCGGTAATTAGCTTGGTTGAAGTCTGGCTCAGCAGATCAAACTACAAAGCCATGCATTTTTGAGGGACTTCTTTCTTGCAGAATATATAAGAAGCCTTCCTAGGAGCGATTGCTTAAGTCCCTCCTGTGATCTCACACAGTAGACCTAAAAAGTAGATTAAGAAAAGTAATAAGCTAAAGGAAAAAAACACAGTGCTTTGCTCATTTATTTTATATATTAAGAGGAACACTGACCTTTCAGATCTCTTTTTTCCCTAGTATTCATGGTGATGAATAGAATGTATTCTGACTTTAAATGAAACAGAGTGCTTTGAAAAGACAGAAAATTAGCAACATATGGGCCAAAGGACCCAAAGAGATGAGAAAAAAGGAGGGGGAAGAAAATGACTGAAAGAAAGTTTCAGATGTCGCTGTGATCCTGCAGCGGAATATTTTAATGCTCCTGTTACTAGAGGAGGTCAGGCCCCCTTTGGACATCCTCCTTGCATCACACGCGGCGATGTCTTTCTGTGTGCAACGCAAAGTGGAAATTTCCCGTCCTTCACCGCAAATGCTCCTTGCCCAACTGGACCAGTGGCTGCCACAGAGGGAAAAGACAGCGGGATTTTACAAACAAGGTTATTTTTCTCTTCCCTGTCCCCTCGCTGCTGTGAGCCAGAGATGCTCTATAATGCAAGATACAATCTTCCCTGCCAGACTCCACAGCAGCCCGGGAGTCCTTTGATTTCAGCCCCTGGTGCTTCCCCTCAGGCTCACCTCCGCTCTGCCCTGGGGGGGGCTCAGGCACGGGGCAGAACGCCTTCTGCACTGCCCCCGGATGTCCCCGGACATCTGTACTCTGCAAAACAGCCACCAGGTCACCATGAGCTTCCCCAAACAGAAGCCGTACCGGATTATATCCCAGAAGTGCCACACCAGTCCTGTGCGCTGGCCACCAACATTGTTCACGGTTGCTTTTTCCACAGCCAAACACCTCCTCGGGTGCTGTCCATCACACACCTGCAACCTGCACCAGAGACAGTTTTCTTTGGACTCACCATTGCACCGACACACGCATATTCTTATTTTTATGAAATTAAATCAATAACAAAACAAAATCATATTGCCATATATATTCCTACCATAACTTTTCCTGAAGGTCTTGTTTTGTTTTGATTTTTTGGGTTTATTTTGGGGGGAGGGGGAGGAATTCCCTTGTTTTTCTCTAAATTATATCTGAAAATTTCCATTTCTAAAGGGGTAGGGAGTGCACTCAGTAAAGGGTGGGTGGTTAGAAATAGTTTATGCCACAGATGAACACTAATTACCTGAGTCTTTTTGATGCCTGGGAATCTTCATCAAATCAGGAATTAGCTAAAGCAGGAGTCAAAGTATCAAACTGTTCACAGTTAACCTTTTGTAATCATTGTCGTTTAAGTGTCTAATTGCTTCAATATTCTTAAGTAAATTCCCAAATACTCCCATTTTAATTAAGGTCTGATGCAAGCCAACCAGAGCAAGGCAACTTGGAGTTAAGACTCCCAGCCTCACCCCTAACTCTCTCCCAGCATATGTGTTCAGAGAGGCCACGCGCTGCCGTGAAGTATCTCCAACGGAGTGGTAATTAGAGCAGACGAAGCCAACCTGGCCACGGCTGGCAATTCTGCAGTGACATTGGGAAGCACCACACGTATACATTATGCAGACAGCTCCGAGAGACAAAGTGTTGGGTTTTTTCCCAAGCAAAACCAAGTCTGGGTAAAATTAACGTTCTATCCTGCGAGTATATTTAGTCCAGATCCAAGTGCGCTTATTTTTTCCATTCTGTCTCAGTCATTTTAGCTCACTTGTCTCTCAGCTGAAAAAAAGAAGGTAAAAAAAAAAAAAAAGTCCTCTGCTGCTGCACGAGCATGAATACTGTTCTGTGCTCCCCACAATACCCGTAAGTCTGTGTATCCTCTGCGCACCCCGTCATATATATTAAATAATCATACTTAGGTATTTGCACAGACCTGCTATCACTTTGCTTCCCCCCCCCTCCCATATTTTGGAGTGTCTAGTTAAAAATGACTTTGGGGCTTTGCTTCTCCTCTTGGCCATTGAGAGGCTTTGCTTTTGCATAGGCTGCACAAATATTTCTCAAAAAGCGCTTTTTTTTGGGGGCGCAAATGCTGCTGCTTCCTTCCAGAGCAGCACGTGCTTAAATCAGCAAGAGTCTTAAAAGCAATGAAGTAAATAGGAAGCTCGCAAATGAAATGCTCTATCCTACAGCTCTTGCAGTAATAGCCTAAACTCCATTTGGCATTAGCCATGGCCCGGTTTGAGGAGGGATAGGACAGAAAATTAAGCCGCTTTCGGCTCTGGCTTCTCTGCTAGGTCTGACTGCTAAGGTGCCACCTTGCGTGAGGTTGTTAATGGCTCATGGATTATGGAAATCCTTTAGCAAATGGGGTCTCTGAGTAGCCCCACGTCTCAGGCATTTTTCAAAGAGGAAGTCAAAGTCCTAGGATGGGGTTTGAAATGACGGATGCCAGGGCCTGTCAGCACAAACTCCTCCAGACTTCGGTGAGACATGTCAGAATTTGAACATCACTGCCTCTTGCAGAACCAAAACTTGTTTCTCACTGGTTTACCTGGTCAAAACTACAGCCAGCTCCACCCGCCACCTCAACTTCTTACCCAAACTCTCCCAGGTGTCCATGTTTGGGATAAAAAGAGTGAAGGAAACAGCACCCAGAGGTCACATTTTGCCCTCAGACCGGACAAAGGTCCAGGACAAAGGCTCGGCACTCCCGATTCCAGCTGGTCTCAGCATGGAGGACACCTGCAGCCTGAGGACCATAAACGTGACCACAAAACAGCATCCTGAGCCCTTTGCTGTCCTCTCAACCTGTCTCAGCATCAGTAACCTACAAGCCTCTCCCAGGCTGCCAGTAAGCAACTCATTTGCAGGCAGTTAATGAGCCAGTCCCCAACTCTTCCCACAGTCTGGCTTATATAATCTCACACAGCAGATCTGCAGGTGATGGCCATGATTTTCCTCTCAGGCTCAGATATATAACCAGAGCACTGTTATATTTACTCCACCTGTTCTCCACCAGTTTCTCCTCTGCCTGTTAGGTCTTGCCTTGTGGGCCAGAAGGGCTTAGGGAGAACAAGCGCCCAAGCCCGATGGTGCCCTCATCTGGCTGAGGCTCCCGTGCGATAAGTATCCACTGCAAATAATCATCTTCATTTCCACACCAGGCAACACCTGGAACAATGGACACAAAACCCAGCGGGTTTGGGATGTGGTTATGCATCATGTCCGAGATGGGCTGGCCCCACAGGAGCTTTTTTCCACCCATGCCGCTGGCTGCTTTCCTGGCTCCCCCTGGCCTCTCCGCTCCACGCTGTGCAGCACATGAAGCATGTAGTCCTAAGAGCAAAGTCCTCAGGTAATGATTTTTAGGGTCAGATAAATTCTGCCCTTTGCTTCCCCAGCGGGCATCAAGAGGAACCCCAGTGCTGGGAGTGGGGCCGACGGGCAATGTGTGGCAGCCAGCATCTGCCGGCCGGGGATCTGAAGTGGCATCATGAGTTTGTGAGTTTTTTTTCCAAATGGATCTTTCAAAATTCACTCTTGTGGTTCCTTCCACCCATTTTTCTGGAAGAGATAAGACTGGTTTTTGGCGAGCGGCCAGCTCAACTGTTGACGGAGCCGTACAGTTCAGCTCCGAGCTGCAGGACTCTTCCTCCAGAATAAAGGGCCCTTTTCAGTTTATAGACACAAATACATGAATAGAGGCATATTTCATGCGTGATGTCTAAGTATATCAATCAGATAACTGGAACTGGTGTGCGTGTGGAGAAATTTCTGACGTAATATAACTTGTACAAAGAAGAAAGGAGCTTTCATTAATCCGGTGCTTGGAATGTCACTTGTACACCAACAAGTGATTCAGTAAGAACTTGGAAAAACAAATGAAGCTATCGTTTTCAAATATGCAGGAGCCTCCCAAATTACAAGGGCAAGTGAGTGTACAGGATTCGCAAATAGAAAGAGACTCCCAGATCCCAGAAAAGTCTAGAGAAATAACCAGAAAATGCAGAGTAGGTATGCATAAATTATGGTGATGTGTCCAACAGAAAAGAAAATCAGTTCACACTGTTGGATCTTTCTTGGGCAAAAGAGGAAGTCACTGCAAAAAATAAGATCCTGAGGACTGGAGTTTGTGACAATCCTCATGCCAATAGTCTTTTGTAGTGTGAGAACAGAAGGGACTTGCCAATTCCTGCCAAGCTTACGAACCTCTTGCATTCAGATCCCATGTCCTGTTGAGATTCCCAGCTCATCTGTAACACGAAGACAGACTCTTCCATCCTGTCCTTGCAGCCCCGAGAACATACAATGATCAAAACCCATTGTGGCATACTCACACAAATGCGGTGGATTCACACTGCAAAATTCAGTTCTGGACGTAGGTTTAAATGCCCCGAAGTCTGGTAAATTTGGATTTACTAAAAAGCACTACATTAAAATTAAATGAAAGATTTTATTTGAACCAAAGAAAGGAAATTAAATTTAGGTGGAAATTCCGTCATTGAAAATTCCTTCACCGTGTCTCAGTGTTTTGGCACCTACAGAATGGTAAATACAGTTCTGTACTCTTTGGACATCTCCACTGTATCTTAAGTGCCTTTTGTGTAGGCACAAGATGATGGGTTGATAGTATTATTTCGTCTTTAACTGAGAAACATTTTCTTGTCTTTGAAAATGAAAGACAGACTCTTAAGATTACTTTCATGTCAATTTTTCTTATTTATCACAGGTATTTATAAGGTGTCTATCACACGGGTATCCCAGTGCCAGGTTTTTTTCTTGTGGTTAGTTCTTTGATTTTTTTAAAAAAGGTAATTTCATACCAAGAAAATGAAGTTTTCATTTTAAAAAGTATTAAAAGGATTGTTATAAAGAAGGAGGAAACATCTCTCCAGGGATAATATGAAAACTGTATCTGCTTTACAGCTGTTATGGCCCATTCCAGCAGTTCACCATCAAATGTGGTCTTGCACCATTGATGGTCCATGGCATATTTGCTGGAGCTCCACAGAGATCTTGGCTCTCTTCCTCGTTTTCAGCTCCTAAACTATATAAAGAGACAGCTTAAAAACACATACTATTCTTTCCCAATGCAGCTTTTCCACTCTGGCAGCTGCTGTCCTTGAGAGAGGGAAGTCTGTCGGTCCTGGTAGGGCAGGAGGGCAGTCTGTACAGCCGCAAAAAAGTAGGTAAAGAAATAAATATAAAGGGCAAGAAAATTGGAAATTTGTATCTAAGGAGATAACTGGGAATAATGGAAGATTCCCCCAAGACAACCTTCTATCTACACAGAAGGATGCTGTTGTCCCATTGCTGGAGTCTGGTAGTATTGTCAGCTAGCACCAGTGACCGTGCCAGCCTGGTGAAGGGGACACAATAGGCACACCTGAGATGAGCTCAAGTTAAGCGTCCCATCAAAATGTGGCATTTTCACACAAACTGCAGAAGAAACTTTTGAGTTCCTTACCTATCTTGCAGGGTAGGTTCAGGAAACGTGGCTCCAGTCACCAGAAGCTCCTTGATGCTTTTAGTGCTGGATGGCGCTCGCAACGAAATACACAGTAGCAGCAAGGGATGCAAGTAAACATCAAGATAAAAGAGGGCAGTTAGTAAAGAGTTAATTTCCCAAACACCAGCATAAAATATAATAGCACTGTGTTAATGACAGTGCTACGATAGCAACCGATAACAGCGATGCTGGCGATCAAAATGGTGTGCCGGTGCTTTGGGGTGAATAAACTGATTTTAGGGACTGTATCTCGCATGTTGATAAAGTTTTGGTGACTTTTATGCCACTGAGAGGGGAGCTGAGGAGAGCGGTGTTTGCATCTTTATTGCAGCCTTTTCACAGGGAAGATGGGGGATCCCAGTCTGGCTGTGGCCAGATCCGGAGCTCACTGACACCAGCGCCGGTGCCTGCGGGCACAGGGTCGGGCAGTGACGGAGCCGCAGCTTTGGGGCCATCCAACCTCACCTCTCCCTCCATCTCTGGTTTTGATCAACTCTGCCGTAAAGAACGGTGTTTCCAGCCAAGATCCTTGTACATAAAGATTTAGCTCTAACCCCGTATGGTATTTATAAACATCTTAAAGTACGCAGTCCTGGAAGCAGGCTGTCCACCAGCCGCACCGTGTCGGACCTCCGACGGCCGGGAGCCGTGGCGCTGCCGTCGCTTGGGTCATCTCCATTGGGGAGGGGACTTTTTCTGGCTGCCGCTGGGGGTTTGCACAGGCTGCGAGTGTGAACGCAGAGACGCCACCGTGGACCAGCCCGGCATCCTGCACGCAAGCGTTATCCCGGTCGTGCCATTTCGTCTGCTTCTGCAGAGCAGACCAGCACCATCAAAAAGGACTCTGCCCACTTCAAAGGGAAATGCTAGCAATTATGCCGAGCTAATTGTATCCCGATAAGAACACCAGCTTCATTATTCCATCCTGGTTCACATTTTCATATCTAAGTTCTGTTTGTTTAAAGTAAACACCCTCAAATTATGCTTTCTTAAAAATACAAGATACTCACAATTTTATTTCCAGGGATACATGTTCATTAGAGATAAGGTGATTTAAAAAATCATTTTATACTGGTAATTGTAAGCAGAAAACAATAAGCTCCCCATGAAAAATGCACAAATAATGCGCCACGCAGGCCTCTAAAGCTGGAAGTTCAATAATTGTTTTTTTGATAAAATGTTTTCAACTTCTTAGTATTATTTTTATAGCTAGAAATCTAGTTTTCAGACAATGGGCTGGGAACCCACATTCCCTGCATGTTTTAGACAAATAACGCACTCTCGATCGAAAGCAAAGGAAGACTTGCTCCTGCCTTGTGGGTATTATATTTTTTAATCTGCCAATAAGTTTGGTTTTTCTTTCATTTTTTAGTTTTACATAAAGTAATTCCAAACTGTAAGCCACGACTGACCTAACTACTTATTAAAAATGCTAATATGCTTTTGTGCTTTGATGTCTGGTGAACAATAAAAGGGAGAGAGTTACTCTGGGACACTGTAATCCTTTATTTGTCACTAAGTTATGACACCCAGCAGAGCTGTGTGACAGTCCAAATCAATCATCCCCCATGCACTGCAGGCCTTCGCTGCCTCCTGCAGAGTCTATGCAGTTTAATTAGCTTTTTTTCACACTAGCATAATGTACATCTGCAGCTTCAGCAAGAAAAAGAAATGGAGGATAGTTCACTGGGATACGGTGCCTTAAAAAAAAAGTTCATATAAAAAAAAAAAGTCTGAAAGAAGAAACATCACAATCCTTTGTAGTTTACTTCAGAGGAGTTTGCGGTAGAAATCTACAGGACTGGGTACTCTATATTGTTAAATGTAGATTTTTTTTTAACCTAATAAAGGCCTTTTCAGCTAAAATCTCAGATGACATTTAAAGCCTTGTTCTTTTCTAATGGTCTGTATCTTTTATACCTTCTTCTTGCGGTTGATCATGCAGTAGCTCATTATCTGCTCCTCTTCCCCTCCCCACGGTGGGTTGGTACAATGGAGTCTTCAAACGGATATTTGCTGGTTAGAAATCGCTGCCCCCCATCCCCGGCAGCGGCAGCGCCCCGGGCTGAAGGAGATGAAGCCACGCTCCCTCGCACTGGCACCGAGCCACGGCCGCAGCACGTCTGAAGTAGTGGGTCCGTGGTAAATAAAACTGAACTCTACCGTTAGCCGAACATGAGCCCGCAGGAGCACACGTGGAGAGGAGCGGACACGGATTGAGCCCGCCTGGCATCCCCTCAGCTGCCTTGGCAGAGACCAAGCGAAGTCACGGGACAGAAGGTTTTCAGATAAATGGGGCTGGGTCATCCCAAGAAAATATTTCTGGCCTTATTAGGCTGGTGGTTGGATCCGATGATATATTCAAACAAATAAAAATGGCTCAGGCGCTGTCTCATTTCAGAAAGGGCAGTATCCTTTTCCAGCCACCCAGCCGATGCGATGGAGCTTGTTAACTTGATGGTGCAAGCTAATGCCGTTTGGCTTTTATTTATCTTTTCTACTCTTTGTGTACCGCGATGAAGTTTAAAGGGATGCGTGATCATTCCTTACGCTATTCCTCTGAGCGTGACCACAAAGGAGTCACCTGCAGAACACAGCAGCTCCTTTATTCAAATGATAGATTACATTACTAGAGGCTTGTCACTCTTAATAACCTTCCAACAGAGAAATGCATCTAAGGAGATGACGGGTTGGGTTCAAACGGGAACATTCAGCAGAGCAAGCACTTTCCACTCCCCGGGTTGAAGGAGATGCGTCGCGGTGGAAGCGCCTTACAAAGGCTGTGGCTGCAGATGGACGAGGTCCAGTGGGTCACAGCGGTGGAGACGGTCACCAAGGCTGGAAAGCGGTCAAAGACATTTATCAGCTCCTTGATTTTTAAGCAGAACTCTGCCTTCAAATAGCTCAGCAATTTATTTAAGATCTGCTAGGACTACTTACATTCAACCTCCATCGCCTTCACTTGCAAAATGCAGATGTGATCCACCAATTCTGGGCACTAATGAAAGTATGAGAACAGTGGCCAGACCTACTGCCAAAGTCCCTTTTAGAGCTGTACCTTAAACTGTCTTTTAAACAGCACCTCTAATCCTTCAGTGCAAAAATACTTTATCCTCTTGTGGGAATAATACATATTTCCCAGTTCAAAGAGGTATAAAATATAAATGTACTTCTGTACAATTCAGCATTAATAAGAGTAAATATTTAGTGTACAGTGTCTTTTCATCTTTAGATTTCAAGTTGCTTAAGCATTTAGAGACTACAGTTGGCATTTCTTGCTGTGCTTCTTCTTGGTCTAATGCTATTATTGAAAATACTTTTATCCTGGGCCTTGGCTGGGGTAATTCCTTTGAAAAATCTTATTCCACACTTACGCCAGCAATTCTTCACTGTTTTCCCCTTTTAAAACAGATAATTCATTAAGACCGTAATATGCAGTTTTAACATACTTCCAGTTTCATGTTTGACAGAGAGTTCCAGTTTTGGGTCTGGTGGACATAAGCAGTGAATTTCTTCTTCAGAAGTGAAACATTTGAAATTATCAAAATAATCCAGCTGAGCAAACACAGGGCTGAGGTTCCCTCTGTGAAGACCGAAGAGCAGCTATGCTCCACATGAGAGACCCCCAGAGGGACCCCCTTCTCACACAGGAGCCCTCTCCTGGGCATTTCAGTGCAAGCATCCATTTCCCCCACCAAAGTACCCCAAAGTTAGGAAGACTAGATCTTCAAGGACTTGGAAAGCAGAGGAGCAACATCTCTCTTACCAGCTACGCTCTCGGGAACACAGACCACATTGGTCTCCCAAAGAACACAACCAGAAGGTGAGGCACGGACTCCTCCTGCCCTTTATCCATATACCAAATTACTTCCATGGCTATGTCATTAGCCAACACCTTTCTCCTGGCCCGTGTGCCCAAGCCACTGCAGTCCCAGTTCCTCTTCCCGGGGAGAGCCTGAGGGGTTTTCTTTTTATTTCCACCCCCTTCCTTCCTGGCCGGAGGACACTCCTCACCCCAAAACAGGCTCCAAGACAGGTATTGCAGGGCGCTGAGTAACGTCACTTGATTAGAGGAAAGGATGAAAAGTGAGATGAAGCCTCACTCCTTCCTGTTTCGTATGCCCTGTGAGTGGGAATCTTTCAGGAATGAGGAAAAATTAGAGCTTTAAGGCTTTGCTGTAAGAAAGAGAGAATTTAGACCAGAAAATAATTGTTCCTTTTAATTCAGCAGATCATACATTAACGTAAAAGGGTGCCCAATTGAATAACACTAAGATCATTTGTGAGCCATCTGATACCCTGCTTGGTAAGAGGGGAAGCATTGCTTTGGTGAAGAACGGCCTGAGGAAGAGGAGGAGTGGCTGGTTCTGGGAAGAGGATGAAGTGATTGATTCTCTTTTTGAGAAAGTCAGGGGAGCAGGTGGTTGAAAGCATCCCGCTTCCACTGGAAGATAACACAATACCATGAAGATGACCTGGAGCATTTACCCTCATTTGCCACCCTCATGGAGATGCAAAAAGGGGAATTTTGCGCATTAGGGCTCCAGCAGGTGAGAGCTGCAAAAGGTTTCTGCGCTGTCACTGCCCCATTATGTCCCTGCCCTGCCCCTGTGGGAGGTTTCTGCTCCTGCGGCACAGGGAATCAAAGGCTTTGCCCAGCAGAGCCTGGTAGAAAACCTCCTTTCCTCACCCATCTCAGCGAAGCTGCCGGGTTTCCCCTGGAGTGCTTATGGTGCCGGCGCAGCTTTGCTCTGCCAGGTCCACAAGGGAGTGGCAGGCAGGGGGTAGGACAGGTAGAAGGGGAAGTGGAGGTGCGATAACATCTCCAACCACCCCAGCAAGATCTGCTGGAATTCACCTGCCAGACCCCTTAGTCAGACGGAAAAAGGTCAGTCGGATCCATCCGCGCGGTTGGGTGGTAGCCTCCAGCAAACCCAAGACCTGCTGTTCCAGTGAGGGTGCATCAGAGGGATCCCACCCCGCTCCTGATTTTGTAGCTTCCAGTTTGCTGACACTGGAAAGGCATCAGAGAAGATAGGAGGATACTTATGCAAAAACTTCTATCACTGGGGAGGCCCATCTTCAAAGCTTTGATTTTACCAGGTGCTGGCATCCCTTCTGAGAGCTGTTCTTGCTTGGGGGGATTCCATCTCAAAGTCTTCACATCACAGGAAGGGGAGTCCTGCTTTGAAGAGTCTCACCAGCAATGGGCCAAACCTCCTATTTGCATTTCATTTTTGGCTGCATGAAGCTTGCTCATTGGCACCAAACACGCATTTTGCAATCTTTTTAAAGCAACAAGGTGCGGTGTTTGCTGACACAGCGCAACACCGGGACGTGTACATGTGCGTCTAACTGAGAAAGTCACCAGCAGTTTAGGCAGGTGTGGATGAGCAAATTAGAGTTAGAACAAAGTAGTGGTGCATTTGGAGTACGCCTATCAAGTTGCAACAAGCAAAAGTTAATGTTAAATTAAGGGATACACTTCCAATGTTTGCACTTGGCAACGGGTTTGATTCCTGAAGTGAAACCATGAAGAGAATTTAAGGTTGAATTTTTTTCTAAGGCTACCTTGTTTGAGGTCCTTTTCTGATGGTCCTGGGAATCTGTGCCGCAATGGATCTTAGCAGGATTTCTCCTGGATCCTCAGCACCGCCAATGGGGCCTGCCTGGTCGGGGACCAGCATCTTGCAATATTTCAGAAGTACAAAACGCATTGCCAAAGGCCACTCAATCTTGTTTTTAACTTCAGCTTTGTCCAACTCAGAGTTTCTTTAATTTCCTAAAGGTTCTTAGAATATAGGGCAGTACTGACATAATCAAAGCAGCCAAGTCTCCCGGCTCAGACACCGTCTTTGACCTTTCAGTGGCTCGTTTTCCCTGTTACTTACTTTTCAGTGGAATTGCAGAGCTTCACCCTCTAGTGTCTGAGGAGGAGTTTGGAAAGCATTTAAGAAATGAAGGTCATTAGACGTTACCTTTCCTGTTGCAAGCCCTTGCATGATGCACAGAGGATTATTATGCCGTTGCCCTTTGGTGTAAACAAACCTTAGAGATGTTCTTTGCAATGCTTGTAACCAGAACAAAGCCCTCTGCATTGTTAAACCTCTAACATAAGAGAGGCTCAAGGAAAGCCTATTTACCATGCATAACACAAGAAAGGTTCCTGAATAATCCAAGACAAAAGGTCTATGCTGGGAAAGTACAGAGGTGGGACTGCTGGTTTCCCTTTTAAGAGGATCCCCAGATTCCCCGCTTCTCCATGTGGCTGGTACAAAGAACCTGGAGCTGCTGGTCCTCCATGCCCTGCTCTCTGTCCATAGAGGACTTCAAGAAGATGCAACGAATTTTAGGTCAAGTTCAGAAATACCCTGTGCAGTGGGTGATCTCTTAGTGCCTGGGGACAGATGGACAGAAAAGGAGGTTCCCAGGGAGGCAGCGCTTTGCACTGAACCCTTAACAAGTAAGGAAACCGCTTTGAACTGCGTGTGACTTGGGTTCTTGCTGCAGACCAGAGTTTTTTTGGTTGGGCTGAGCTTGTTCGGGTCAGCATACCTGTTGAGGGGGTGAGAGCCAGCTCAGGTTCCCATGGCACAGCCCGGAGGGCGACGTCAGAACACGGCTGTTGTGCCAGCAGGATTTTAGGAGCTTTCTAGCCCTGTTGGGCAGTCTTGTGTCTGTCTTGCAGCCCCCTTCACACGCACTGCAAGAAGACGTTGTAAGCAGTACAGAGCTACAAAACAGCGCTCATTTTGCCCTGTTTTCCCATTTTTCAACTATTCGCTTTGAACCTCCAGGAATGCTGCATGAGACCGCACAGGAGACCGCTCTTGCCCCTTGACGGTAGGTAAGGGATGCGGCTGACAGGTAGTTTGCAGAGCGCGCCGCTTTCCCCATCACACGCGTGGCAATCAAAGCCCCGCGCACAAAGGCCCAGCGCTCGGCTGCGGTGTTACCCGGCGGGTCTGCAAGGGCAGGTCTCCTGCTTCTTTGTTTAAATGCTGGCCCATTTGTTGACTTGGAGGCACCCACTTCTTAGTGGCGGCAGCAGCAGCGAAATCATATATCACTCTAATGAGCGTCCCTTCAATAACCATTGCCCTGATTTTTGATACCTGGAGAGAAGATGCACCAGCTAGGGAAGAATTTATCAAAAACACGCCACTGACTAGACATCAGAGGGAACCTCAAAGGGACAGTGAACTAGAACAAAGAACAAAAACATTTACAGAAGTGCTACGCCGAAAAAAAGGGAAAGGAAAAAACTGTACTAACAACAGTAACAAGGTCAGCTATAAAACCAGAATTAAAAGGCACTGCTGGGGAAAAGACGACGACTCAAAAAAGCACCAAGAACTAAGAACACAGCTTGCCAATCAGATCTATACAGATTCCCCTTGATATCTTCCCACTAACAGGCTTTCCTGCAGGACAAGTAAAAAGTTTAAGCGACTGGCTCTGGGAAGGTGGGCTAGAAGCGGGAGAACAGCATTCACAGCTTTTAACACAGATCTTCAGGTTCTGCATCAATGGGATCGCTCAAAGGCGCTGGGGCTTGGCGAGCGGAGCCGTGCCCGGGAGCGGGAGCAGCCCTCCAGCAAGGCACGGCAGCAAACCCCATTTAGGCCCGTTTTGTGATTTGAAGACGTATTAATAGAGGTCGGCACCTGAATGGACTCGCTGGTGCCCTGAGCACATGCTACCTTTGCCACTCCCGTCACTCGCAGCCGGGGGGAGGCACCGGTTTAAATCAGCGCAAATAAAAGTCCAACCCTGAGCTACACCAAAGTGCTGCTAAAATTAGGATAGGATGAAATTTTGCAAAAAAAGCTTTTCCCGTAGAAATGGGAGTTTTCTGTTCCACAACAAAAGAAGAATTATTTTTTTTTTGTTGAAAATTTCAACCAGTTTGTGGGAATATGAATTTTTTCAGCATTCCACCAAAAAACTCCAGGGCTTTTCTACACAGAAAGGTTGCTGCATTGCAGCCCTCTGCCTCCTGTGCATGGGCATGTTCCACCCTCTTACATCCATCCAAAGGGAGAGCATTTTCCTCCCTCACAGCCTTGGTGGTGACATCCACACAACAGACAACATCTATTTCCCTCTGGTTGTCAAAACCAGCTATGCCCCATGTCAAAAACTAGTGAAAGAAAATCAGCTTGAGCTCTTCATCCTGAGTTAGAATCATAGAATCATAGAATGGCTGAGGTTGGAAGGGACCTTGAAGGTCATTGAGTCCCACCCCTTGCCCTGGGCAGGGACACCTCCCACCAGCCCAGGTTGCTCCAAGCCCCGTTCAACCTGGCCTTGAACACCTCCAGGGATGGGGCAGCCACAGCTTCTCGGGGCAACCTGCCCCAGGGGCTCACCATCCTCAGGGAGAACAATTTCTTCCTAATGTTTAATCTAAATCTCCCCTCTTCCAGTTTGAAGCCATTCCCCTCATCCTATCACTCCACGCCCTTGGAAAAAGTCCTTCCCCAGCTCTGCTGTTTTCCTGTTCCCTCATTGCCGTGGAAGGCAAAGGTGACTCATAGCAAATACTGGTTCCAAATAGTGAATATTCTGGACACTGACAACAGAGAAACCTTCAGAGTGAAGGCAGCTTCACAGCTTGGATTTGTACTCTGGGCTCCTAACTTCTGCCTATAGAAACTTTAGGAAAACTGGGTGAATTCCCCCTAGAAGAGAGAACTCTTCTATCTTGCAAGCCCTGATGGGACCCCATTGCATCTGGGCAGCACATCACGTCTAGGGTGGAGCTGTGCCCAAACATAGGTGTGTAGCTGGAGGTTTTAGGTGCCCCGGGGCACCTCAGCGATCTCCACACGCTCCATCAGAAGGCACAAGTCTCCTGTAGGCTGTGTTGTACCCACCAGCCTGCAAAGGTCTCCTGTGCACCCTGAGGAGTCCAAAGTGGCATGAGATGCCTACACTTAAGTCACCGGACTGCTACTGAGATATCATGGGCGATATGCACTCTGCCTAAGCGAGGGAGTTGATCACTCTGGCTCATCGGTCACAGAGACAGACAGGTACCTCCAGAGGAGGGCGAGAGCAGGAGCCAACCTCGGCTGCTCTGAGATGCTCCAAAAGGAGCCCCACTCTCACCAGGAGCAATGCAGGGAGCTCTGAACACCGAGGTCGAACGTTAGGCAGTGTGAATACTCTAATCATACGCCTCCCACCAATATCTCTCTAAAATCAGGACAATTTCTGTGAGCTAATATTGCAGGGCTGGGTACTAATATTTCATTTTTAAAGCAGGTCCTGCTTGCTTTTTTCCCGGTCCCTTCCCTGTGAAGCTGTGCTTGTTAGCGAAAGTGAAGAGACTTTTGATTTCTAAAGCCAATGTTAGAATGAGCATTTCCCCGTGAGAGCACCTGGTTCTCGTGTTTAATGAGTAAACACAAGGAAACAGAGGCTTGAAGAATGATTGTTCCCAACATCATTACTTCTGAACCCGACATTAAAGAGAAGTAAAAGACAACAGCACAGCAGTTCTTTGTTTTTCTACCACTCTTCCTAAAAAATATCTTTAATGAGACGCATTTGAAGTCTAACGTGGGGCCGTTCTTCTAGATTATAATTGATAAATCTTCCAAAGTGGTATGGGGAAAGGATTGTGTAATAATTACTTGTTTCTTTTGAGGAAATAAATAAAATATGAAAAATGTAATTACTAACCAGCAAAATGCAGCGAGCGGGTTTCCCGCCGCTCTGCCGACCAGAGTGTGCAGAGAGTCGGGATTTCAAAAGTCTCTCTCCGAGTGCAGCATGACATGCAATGATGTTGCTGCTGCTCGTGTTTGTTTTCCAAGTGCCAACTTTTCCAGTCGGAGTCACTGGTTCGTTTGATGTCCTCGCATTTACTCCTGTGCCACAATTAATTTTTCTTAAAAAAGGAACAAATTGCTTTTCTTGTCGAGTGGGCGGTACAGGAGCTGATTGCCTTTGGAGTGGCAGGGAGGGCTTCCCCCAGCAGCCGGGGAGAAGGATGGGGCTGTCACCCCTGGGTTCCCCGGGCAGGTGGGGGTGATGGGGACCTGTCCCCCTGGCACAGTGGGAGGTGTGACATTCGCTCTGTGTGTGTGGCGAACATATGGTTTTTCCCTGCACCTCCTTGCTTCACTCCCCACACTCCCATGGACAATTATTTCCAAATTTTCTTATAAAACCACACTGTATTTTCACCTAATGCCACCTCCAGCACAGCTCTGCTGGGCAGTGCCCCATGCTGGCCTGTGCTGTGGGTTTACAGGGCTTTATCCTGCCCTGGGAGAAACCTCCTTTAGCCACATGCACCCTCAAAGCCCGTAACAGCAGCTGCCAGACGATGGTCATGGGGTCCTTTGCATTTGTGCATCTCCGAGATGCAGCAGAGACCTGCTGGCCTTGGAGCCGGCAGGTTCACCACCTCCCGCTCCTTCCTCTCTAGCATGGTTCTCACTCTGGCTGTTTTACAGAGAGGCAAAACCTATTGCAAAGGTGGCTAAAGACACCTAGATTGAGAAACTTGCCATTTCTGATGGGAGGCAAAGCTTTTTCCTGAACTTTCAGCAACTGGTTCCACAGAGAAACCTTGTCTCCGGGCTGGGCTTTATCCAGTATCTACTGGGAATTAACCTTTTCTCCCCTATGTAAGATGGAAATTTCATGTTCCACCTCAGTCATTAATTGTTCAGAAATCCTCAGTCTAACCCACCCATAAAACTTTTGTTCAGCTCTAAACTAGTTCAAATACCAGGTTTCTGATTCTCAGATAAGGCTGTCAAATACATATTCAAACATATATATATTTATACCTTCTAGACCTTTTCCTTCCCTTGCTTTTTTAACCATTACTTTGAAAAACAGCATGCAAATTTAATGGATTTAGAAGACTTCAAACCAATTCTCCCCTTCCTAATTTTGTAAAATGCTATCATAAATGTTTTATGGCTTTTAAAGAAAAAAATCTTTCCTTAAAGTAACAATTTAAATTTTTCATGCACAATGAAGACCTTTATCTTATTCACAGTTGTCATTTTCTGCTTAGCATCACAACACAATACTAATAAAAAAACGCAATTGGATTGCCTTAAGCAGTTTTGCCGATATTAATGTACGGTACAGCTTTGTTCATGTTATTCATTCCTATAAGCATCCATCTGTGGTCTCAAAGAACATCATTTATTGGTTTTTAGAGAGGGCAGGTTACCTACAGAGTATGCCTTCCCTGTGAAAAAAGAGTGACTTTTTGATTCAAATAGCGTGTGGTAAAATACTAGCAAAGACAATGATTAGCAAATTATAGTAGTTTTCTGCATTATAATCATTCAGTTTGGTCCTGCCCCTGCAAAGTCCAGCCTGATTAATACCTGAGAGTAATTTGCAGCCAAGTGGTATAAAATACTTCACTATTAAACCAAAGACAGAGCAGTGCCATGCCTGACACGCTGTCAGCAAAGCAAACCTTCCTTGGTTGAGGTTCCTCCTCATCTGTTGATCAAGAAGAGTGTTTGTCTGGGAGTAAGGTTGAAAGGCCCTGAAAACTCTTCCTCTCAACCTAAGCTGCTGAGGAATTAACCCTGGTGTGACCTGGACGTGGGGCAGGACGCGCACCCCGAGTGTAGGGCAAGTGGAACACCCGGGAACGGTCCCAGCGACGGCAAATCCCCCGGGACAGAGGCTGTTGCCTGCAGTGCTGAAGAAAAGGAATGGATCTGTTGGGTCTTCCCATTGAATTGATTTGCAGCTTTCCCGGCTCTGGGCTCAAAAGTGCATCTCTTTCAAGTTCCCAGGCAGCAGATTTTCTCTCCATCTTTTGCTTTTGAGCATTCTAGGAGCATCTTCCATTAAATACAAAGATGTTTAGCCTTTTAACCCTCTAAACGCGATACCACAGACTCTAGTGATCTATTGTCAGTTAAATTCACCCTCTACACTCTCTACTACAGCCTCTCTCTTGTATTTTCTTCCCTGCTGCGTGCACTTATCCCTGCATTGAAAATATGCTTTCAGACTAATACACACTATTGGTTATTTTTAGGTATCAAAGACATTTTTCTCAAGATCATTCTTCATTAATTCACTAATTCACTTTTTTGTCTTGATCCCATTTGCCCCATGTTCTTTATTGTCTCTTAACCCTGATGCTCAAAAGGTGTCAGCACAGATTAACAGGGAGTCTGATAGCTTCTGGAGAGCAGCATTTCATGTTCTCCTGCATCCTTTTAATCAGGTTTAAACTCTTGTGGCCTTCTGTTTAAGTTCAGTTTGAAAATTGCCAGCAATCCCCAAATGAAAGACCAAATAAAACCAATCAGCATCCTTTTTTTTTCTATTTTGACACACATTCTAAGTATGCAGCTATGCAATAGGAGGCAGAAAAGAAAAACATTTTAAGGGTGAAAGTCTTGCCCCTTCTCTTAGTTCCATAAATGATTTAACTGGAGTTGGTCAATAAGAAGGAAGGAATCGTAAAGACATGGCATAGAAAACTTTTCCGTCTCTTCTCCTGTGTGGCAAAGTAAAGTACTGAGAGCAAGAGATAAGTGCTGCAGAAGACGTGCTGTAGACCTCTGCAACGGACACCTCTGGAAATCCACAGTAATAGACCCCAAACCTCAAACTCAAACGTTTCTCCGCTCTGGGGTTTTCAGTATTCAATCCCAGCAGTGCCTCTGAATTTTCAGCTTGAGCCCATCTCAAATCACAATCCAGTCCTAAATAATACATTATTGTAAAAACTGTAACTCTATCCCCTATAGACCGCCTGTCCCAGTAATAGCTTCTTATTCCCAATTGCTTTTCCCATGCCAGAATGAGCAAAGGCTGAGCTAGCAGTTAAAGCAAGGGATTGTGAGCTGGGGGTCCGGGGTCTAATCCCAGCTCAGCTCCTCATGTATTTTGGGAAAACACTTTACTTTCCTGACCTGAAAAATAACGTGGCACTTCTTTACGTGGAGACTTAGTTCATGGAAGTTTGCAAACAGCTTTGAAGTCCCAAACTGAGATGTACTGTAAAAGGTCAGAGTATAATTATAAAATAGCTAATAACCTCTTCTTATTTTCTATTGCTGGGCCTAGCTTAAGAAAAATAAATTGGTCTAAAACCTTGGGAATCTCAGAAGACTTATGAGAAACCTGAAATGGCACAAGTCTTTCCCATATGGGCATCCCAGTCATTGATTTGGATGGGAGCAGCCCGAAAATGTTATCTCCTTTGAGAGTTTCAGACTGTTTCTGAAGTCAGAGAGACTAAAGAGGCCGAAAGTGATGCAAAGTCTCTTTGCCTATAGGAAATGGAAGAGCTTTACAGCCCTGGGAAGAGAGGACGAATTCAAAGGGTACTCCTGCCATTATTTCCTGGTTTGAGTGATGCCTTGGCCTTCAGACACCTGCAGCGATGGTGACAGACCCAATCACAGAGCCCAGAATGGCTCGGCAGGAGGCACTCAGGTAAGCCCAAGGTCCCCGTCCGTGCGGCCAGCACACAGAGCTGTCGATGCCCCACTGGCGCTGCAGGGGAAATTTGTCCTCGGAAAGCCCCAGTAGCTTTCTGGAGAGGAGGAGACCAGAAGGTTTACTTGCTGCTCAAGCCTAAGGGTGAGCACTTTGGGCAGACCATGCTAACGAGGGGCGAGTGAAGCAAAGGACTGCTGCAGCCCTGTCATCCTCCACCCAGCTGCTGTTTTCGAGTGCCCGTGTTATGTTTTCTGTTGGTATCCAAAAAAGAGAAGAAAAAGTCAGTTTATGCTAAGCAGAAAATCCTTGTCACCCCACCTCTGCCAATCACCAGATAAAAGGAGTCATTATTTTAAGACCCCTGCAGATGTCTGTCTGTCTTTTGTAATGAACTCATGAGCAACAGCGATCGTCGTGGCACTGTTAATTGGAGCACCCACCGTGCCGGCTTCTGAAAGGCGGTTGTTTGTGTCACACAAGTGTTTCTTCTTCCAGCAGGTTTGGTTTGCAGACAGACACGCATGTCTGCACATATTTGGATCCAGGTGGCTCCAGAAAGCCAGGCCGGGCTCTTTTGGGAGGTTTCTCAGCACAATGTCTTCCAGAAACCTGCTCTGCCTCTCCTCCCGGCGCTCCGGAGAGCAGGCTGGGCTTGACAGGGTGTCCCATTAGCTTTATGGAAACCAGTGCTATTGGCCACCCAAGCACTTTAGCTTGTGAGTAGCTTCCACCTGCAGCAATAAGCTCAATCAGGTAATTAATACCAGCCTTTACTACCTGCACTACTAGAACTGCTATGGAGAAGACGGTTTTGTTGTTTTTTAAAGAGCTTTCATGTGGTTACTGGGGCTTATGAAAACAAAAAAGTCCTCACCCCCCCTATAGCCGTCTGTACAACTTGCTTTGTATTTTCCTCCTCTCCCTACCCCCTTCCATGACTTTCGGGCTTTCAAGTCATGTAACGTTTCGACATGGCACTGGGAGAACAGGGAAAGAACAGAATCATCACAAAGACGTTTGAAAACCCAACAAAACACTTCAGCAGCAGGGCTGGGTTAGTTAGCAGCTTTGTTTAGTTTGATTTCATCTTGAAATTTATTTACCAGAGAAAACTCGGCTTCAGGATGCTGCATCTGGTTTTCCAGTGAGGATGTTCCAGCATTATTTTTTTTTAATTATTTTTTTCTTTCCAAGAAGCAAGGAAAAGAAAAAAGCCCAAACCTGTGGTTCTCCAAAGGGAGCTCAGTATGGCAGCTGGCCCAAGCTACACGCCTAGTCAGTGGCTGAGCCCGAATTAGAGACAGCAACATGTTTCTCCACCCCACTCCCATCTCCACTTTACCTCTTCTTTCGGCCTCGATCACTAGGCCAACCCCATGCTCTGCATGGAAAGCAGCAAGGTCAGAATCCAAACGTTTTGTTTCTGTTTAAGCCACTTGGTCCAGTATTTCCCATCAGCCCCCTTGAGACCCTCAGATGTGTGTCTATTTAATAGGAAACCAGTAGCTCAGTGTCTTGGGTGACCTTCAAGTAGCTAAGCTGGACTCAAGACTGCCTACACAGAAGATCAGGTCTGGACCAGCACCCCGGAACTTTGAACTTCAGCTTAAAGTAAACTGCCCTACAGAAACGATTAGCCAAATGCAGAAATTGTGGAGGTGCTTCAACCCAAGTCATGCACGCATCCAATAAACTACCACAGCATCATCTCCGTCTTCTAGTTTGATGGATACATCTCACTGTGGGAATGAGTAGCTCTTTGCTTTGCTGCGGTGTGTGGTTAGGGAGCAATGCTGTTTCCTGGGAGGAAGTTTAGAGCTGGGAAAAGGGTGCTGGGGAGAAAGGTTTTACCTCATAGGAGGTAGAGAGAAAGCCTCGGACAGACATGGCTCAGAGCCTGGAGAGGATTTGTCACACGTGTTCTGTGTGCTCCTGCACTGGGACCAGAAATCTTTGAGCCTCCTCACAGACGGGGAACATCAGCCCTTGGGTGCCGAGTGAGACATCAGGTTTGACTCGTTAGTAGTGAGATCCTACAGGCAGGCAGTGATGTCTAATAAAAACTGAAGTACGGGTAACCTGTGCTGCGTTTTGCTATGAATTTCTTGCAACGATTCTTGTACTTTGCCCAGTAACTTGTTGATTGTCTTGAATCCAACTTTGAGAAATAGTCAGTCATTATTTAAAGGTTTTAAGTGATAGAAAATCTACCATACATCTGAAAAGGATGTTGTGATTATTAATTATGCTCTCTACAAAAGCTTCTCAACTTATTTCTGCATTGACCTTCGGTAACTCCAGCATACTGGATCTTGCTACTCTTTTGTCTGCAAGTTTAAAGGACCCTCCAACTAGAATTGATTACTATGAATAAAAGGACCTTCTGCCATCTTTGCTACTTCAAAATGAGAACAAGGTGATTTCTCAGCAGTATAATCAAGGGGAACCAGATGTGACTAGTTGCCATCTTGCAAAAGGAGCACAGCTGGATCCAAACACACACACCTGCTGATGTAGCACAGCTTTTACAAGCGTACGTACGGGCACGAAAACCACAAACAGAGGAAAGAGGAGCTGCGTTTAGCCACTGTGTTTGGTTTTACTGTGTCCGAATTTCATGCAGGTTTGCCAGGTTGCTGGGGATTTATTCCCCCTCCAGCTTTCAAGGAAGGAGCAGCATTTCCGAGAGCAGCCCAGACGTGCAGGGAGCGGAGCAGCCCCTCTCCAGGCCTGGGGAGAGATGGCGGGAGTTCAGGAGGAGTGAGGAAATCAGTGCTACAGCTCTGAAGTGATTAGACAGCCACAAATTACAACTCAAGAAGGGATGTCTGGACCTGAGCACACAAGGGCTTTGGTTTGGCCTCTTTTTTTTTTTTTTCTTGTTGTTGTTTCGGACTTTTTATGAGCTAGCACAAAGTTGCCTCCTTTCTGAAACCAGGCTTAGCAGTCAAGGGACATGATGAAAGCTGAAAGTCAAGGTTGACAGTGCCTTTTCCTGGTGTTTTAGGAACAGAAATAAATATGTAGAGTCTATACAGGGAATAGGAGAGTTGTTCTAGCCCTGCATATCCCCAGGAAAAACGAAACTGGGACCATACTGCCTTCACCCTTTACCATCAAGGGAAGGTATTGTTCAACGCAGGGCAGGACGGTGTAGTCGAGACCTCGGTGGGAAGGAACGCATCACTCAAAAGAAGCAGTGGGAAAGGCTCTATTTTCAATTCTTCTGAATAAAGCATTTATTTTGAAATAAAAGTTTGTTATTTCCTGAGGGTCAAGTTGAGATCAAACGTATTAAATGTCTGTCAGCCAAATCTGACCTTACTTTGAGAGAACATTCAGACATACATTCTGAATTATTTAGACAGATACGTGAGACATCAGATTTCCGAAATGTCTGCCTTATCTAAACTAAATCTCATTTTTATTTCAGTGGAACCAAAGGTTTCTGTAAATCCTGCAAGGTGACTTCTGATTGTTTAGGCACATAAATACCTCTAAAAATGTGTGCCTGCAGTAGGATCCATCTTGCCACGTGCAAGTCAGGTGTATGGTCTTAGCCAGTCATGGAGGCAACTCCTATTATCCGTGGAGAGGGTGGACATCACCACAGGGCGTCTCCTCAAACCTCCCTTGGACATCAATCTAAGGACTGAAGCACTCTCGCTTCATTGCAGAGGGGGCAGAGATGTCTAATTTCAGCTGCTTAAAAGTCAGGTTCTGTCTAAGTTAAATGAGACAGATCCCACACTCCACAACCACACTGTAGAGATGAGTAAGTCGTGCTGGAAAATGTACTGCAAGCCTTTTTCTGAATTTGCAAATAGGAAAGTGTGACAGCACGCAAGGTGCTTTGGGCTGGCGTGTTGCAGGAAT